>NC_046301.1:4218371-4518806 GCF_004115265.2 Rhinolophus ferrumequinum | reverse complement strand
TTGGGGCATGAAGATTATTGGGCATACTTGCTTCTTTCGTGCCTTTTGTGCTTTTTGGAGCCCAGAGAAGAGTCCTCCACCCCTAACGCTGTTTCGAATTCACCTCAGGTGCAGGCAATAAGATGGTGTGTCTTCTTGAATTGAAAAATAATAAAATGTACAAAAACATGGTCTTGTTTCTGTTACTACTACAAGCTGATAATTCTAAACAACATCCGTGGTGAATACTCTTTTTCACCGGCTCACCTCTGTCACTGAGCCCCCCTTTCTGTCCCCATTCCCTCCGCCCATGTCACTGATCCCTTTTTAGCTTATGAAGGACCAGCATAAGACATTTCTGGGAACAAAAAGGAGAAGATGGTGACAATAACCATGTTTTTCATACAATCAAATTTTGCCAAACGGAGAGTAGGGAGGTGTTCAGTTGCAGAAAAAAGGTCAGGAGACCTGAGAAAGGCAGATTTCTGTCACTGGTCAGGCCTTGGCATAGCCATTTCATCTGTGTACCTCACTGATTTATACTGAGAGAGAGAGACAGAGACAGAGACAGAGACAGAGAGAGAGAGAGAGAGAGAGAGAGAGAGAGAGAGAGAGATGACAATTTCTGAAATGCCTTCCTGTTCCCTGCGTCCGGACTCTGCACTACACTTAATGTAGGAAGACAGACTGTGGTCCTGCCTGCTCTGTTCCTGACCAACTTGACCTTAGCAAAGTCACCTCCTGGCTTTACTTTTGTAAGTCAGAATCGCAGCTGCCAGGCTTACCTTAGAAGGCACTCTCTGTTCTGTGTCTCATGACACATATTTTGTCCTCAACACTCCAGGAAAATATAATTTTAAAAACAGTTTCTGTAGCTCTGCTTCTTTAGCTTAGCTCCCACCACTTGTGTTCTTTTGGAGAAGAGAAAATTAAATGGTTTTGCCTAGAGAATTTTAGAGTATTTTTTGATGTAAAGATATTTGCTGATACTATTGAAGTTGATACATTTAGATGGATGGTTATATAAGTTTTTTAAAAGCAGCCCCTTCTACATTTTATCATTTTGCCGTTCCCTCAAAAGTCAGCCTCCTTTCATCACCATAACAACCCACGGTCCATGATAAATATCAGATCATTATCAGGAAAGATAGAGCAAGCCTGCTAGTCTGTACAAACATTTTGTATTTATTTTTTATTTAGATCATCTTTTTATATCACTTGGCATGTGCTGCATAGAGAACCTCCTCGTGAACCCTGAAAATTTCCCATTATGGCCAGAAGTATGGCCATAAGATATGGCACAAAGGCTATCTCTTGGGTCTGTTTCCATATTGACATCATCTGATGAACAAATACCCAAATTACAGAAGTCCTACAAGAGTGACAGTGATGGCAGAGTCTTTTAAGCCAAAAGGGAGGCAGTACAGAGCATAGATTCCTAACTGGAGAGCTTGGGTTTGCATCTTAGCTCTGCTGTTACCTGTGGCCCAGGCCAGTTACTGAACCTCACTGGGCCTATTTCCTCAACCATAAAGTTGGATAATAATAAAGGATAATAATAGAGGATAATAATAAAGAGGGGGTAAGAAACCAAAAGTACATGAAGACATGTGCGTTTCATAGATATACTCGAAACAGTTCTATTCTGGATTCCAAACAGCGAGACAACGCAGACCCGCTAGTCTACTTGTTGAAATGGAAATGCCTTTTTTGGAGCTAATGAACAAAAGCAAGACAAGATTAGATGGCAGGATGTGGCTGCCGGTGGGGCCACAGAGTGCTGGCTCCAGAAGACAAATGACTTCTTTGGAACAGACTGGAAAGTGGACTATGGTGGGATCTCCCCTGGGACAAACAGGCTTCACTGGCTTTGTGGGAGGGAGCACTTCCAGCATGGATAGTTGGCAATTCGTTCTGCAGGAAGGGGATTCCCTCTGCTCCTTTTCTTTCTGTGTCACCTCAAGCAGTTCAAACTTGGAAATCTTACTTCCATCTCAAAATCATGCGGAGCCCTACAAGAGGCGCATAAACGTGCAGGGGTGTGTTCTCACTCCCTGGTCTCCTCCTGCTCACCTCCTCCTCCAGGTGGCTGGCAGGGTTGGTTGTTAGGCCACACTTCCTGATTGGCAGGGTGATTGTGCACAGTACGTCCACATTCAGGACCCGCCGGGTTTTCTCTTCTCTCTCTGGAATTGAGTGGGTCAGTAAGCCAGGGTTCATTGTTCAGAAGCCACCGTCTTCCCCTGGATGGGGAGAGAGCAGAAAACCTTACTTCCCCTGGATGGAGAGAGAGCAGAAAACCTTACTCAGGCCTCCAGGACTAAGCTGTGTCCTCCCACTCAGGTTTTACCAGCGAACTTGGTCTTAGTCTCTTGGGGGCAGAGGGACAGTGGCATTTTGTCTCACATTTGACTACTGTTTCTGGGAAATGTGTGGAGTAGGGATAGCTGTTATTTGGTCTGATGAGAACAGTGGGAAGTGAGAAGTGGCCTGTTCTGAGGTCAGGAGCTGTCAGAACAGTGCATTCCAGAGACCCACATTAGGTCAGAGAGAAGCAGAACACAGGGATGGAGAGATGGATCTTTCAGGTTATTGTTTGGACGTCTGCTCCTGGTGTGCTTGCATGCAGACCACCTCCTGCGCTTTCCAGTACCCAAGCCCCCGTGTTCCTATTTGTTTCTTGCAGTAACTTAGGTTGGTTTTCTGTCACTTGCCTTGAAAGAGGCCTGAATACACGAGCGAGCGGTGATTGGCCAGGCTGACGGTAGGCGGGGCCGGACTCCTGCTGCACTGTCACTAAAATCTTGGCACCTCGCGCCTCTGAGACACAAGCCTTTCTTCTTTCCACACACAGACGTTAACTTGGAAACAAGATGGTGCTTTCTAAAAAGGAGGGCTATGGGGCCTGGGGGTGGGTACCTGAAGAGCAGATGACGTCTTTTCCCTTGAGCTCTAAGACTCCGTGCGGACATTCGGAGGAGGTTTCAGTGCCCTCCTAGAGAAGCAGGAGGGTGAGAGCGCGAGGTCACTGGGTCCCAGCCGTGCCAGCCGGTTCCCCTGCTTTGTCAGAAGCGAATAGAGCTAGTTGAGGCCACGCTGAAGGGCACTGGCTGCTGACCACCTACGCTCCCGTCTTGCTTCCCCGCTGGCTTTTATTTTAGATCAGGAGTTTAGGCGCCTCTGAAGTGGCTTATGACATGTCAGCGCTTGCATCCAACACCGTTCTCTCATTTAAATTCAGGTAAAACAAAAGGCCAAACCCAGATATTTACTGAGAGCGTTTTACATGCCAGATACTTAACATGCGTCCTTTCACACCTCATCACCTCCGTTTCAAACAGGAAGAAACAGAGGCTTCCTCACGTGGAGTCACTTGTTCAAGGTCACTTGGCAGAACTGGTATTCAGACTTGACTCTCTCCACAATCTGTTCTTAGCTGTCACACCTTCCATTACGAGCCGAGGCACAGGAAAAACCAAGGGAGCCCCGAGTATCCCTGTTCTCCCCACCTTCCAGGGCTAGCTAACCTTTGCTTCCATGTCCAGATAAAATAGCTGAGCCTGTATTGCTCACTTCTGCAATAAATCTAGTGTTGCTGACAACTGTGTGGAATCTTGTCATTAGCTTGGTTGTCACTTGTTACCTCAGACAGCCTTCTCGTCACAGTCACAGTACTTCCGGGGACAACGCGGGGCCCCTGTCTATTCCCAGAAGCATAAATGACCCTGGGTTTCAAAACTTAGAATTCTGTAAGGATATGAGAAGGGAGGTACAGCCTGGGACAGGGAGTGTTAGGCGCAGTGTCAGATGTACCTGCGCCCTCTGGACGGTCCTGTCTGTGGGACCCACACTGCCTGCCGCCCTCCCTGAGCTGTGATCACCTGGGCTGTCTTCTTCCCACGCACTCTCACCATCATGTCTGCTCTCCACCCGTCTCCAGGCTTCTCAGAGAAACCCGAAATCCCCTAAATTAATTGAAGTGGTGCTGCATTCTCCCCATGGGGCAGCCTTTTACGTGGTTAGTGTTTTAGCCTGGAGGTTCTACTTTCCTCCGATTGCCTCACCCAAATCCAAACGGAGTCAAGGACGAGGAAGAAACAGCGCAGATGGCTTAGCTGCCAGCCGGAGCTCGCCAGCCAGTCCTTGCCCATTCAAAACAGGGTCTGTCCTGAGGGGAATCTTCCGTGCACCACTTAGGGCGTCGGACACGGAATGAGAAAAATGCACAATCACTGTACTGTTCTTGCTTCTGGCCAGCAGGTATTCAGAAGTCCTGGGGCCGCACCTCTGATGGTCCTGCCCTCAGGGAGCCTGTGGTCTTGCTGGATAACTTATATTTGAATCTTGTGATGTTTTCCAGCCATCACATCTGCTGTTTTGTTTTTGAACTTGGTTCTTCACTATTACAGGTGTGGCTCTGTCCTTCACTTGAAGGTAGGCTGTCTCCCCAGTTTCCAGAAGCCATACAGGCTGCCCTGGGGGAGACAGTCTCTCTGGAAAGATTCCTTCTCGATTCTGAGTCCCCAGTCCATGGGGCTTCATAACACTGGTGTGACCCTTGCACTCCTAGTGCAATGGTTCTTAACCCGAGGGGCACGTCAGAAACTCCTGTTTGCTTTTACAAGAACTCCATGCTCTGGTCACGTTCTCCAGAAGCTCTGACTCAGCAGGTCTGGAGGTAGAACCGGGCATCGGTATGTATCTGAAGAGACACAGTGGGTATCGAGTTGGCCCTTGGATGCCAGAAGCACGCGTTTGTGTCCGAGAGAGATTTCGCCACATCTTTAGAATTAGCATGGATTTCAGAGTTTATCTACACCAATGTTTTTCATTTAAAGTTGAGAAAAGTGAAGTGTAGAAAAATTAATGGGTTAACCTGAGGTGGTTATAGTTAATAAAGGACAATATCGGGATTCAAACCTAGGCTTTCTGACCCCAAATTCATGGACTTCTATGTGGTGATAGAACTGGCGGAAGAAATTAGATTTCAATCGGTTATTGATGTGGTGTGTAAAACATAAAGTGACATGGGAGGATATGGCCGTCTTCACAACCAATTCTAAAAGCCCTTGGCAAAGTAACTTCTTACAACTGAGTCTGGGACTCAGAACGGCAATGCCTGAAAGCTCAGACACTGCTCAGCATGAACCATCAGAAATGTGCATTCTGACATTTGGACTAGAAAGGGCAAGATGTGTTCTAAATCACTTTTTTGATTTGCTAGGAAGCAGTCTTACATATATATCCCCTGTTTAATAATCACATAATAAAAAAGCTTTTGTTTGCCTGTGAAATCATATAGCTTTCTTTGTTTCCATATGAGAATTTCTTTAAGGCGTGAAATAGAAGGATGAAACAGGAAATTCAATATTGAGACATTTGAAGATGCAGCCAGATGGGTAGCTTAACCATCTCAGATAAGGCAGGGGGCTGTCAAACAAGCAAGTGAAACTCCGGAGATTCTTTTTAAAATTATTGTGCATGTTCCTATGTAAATCCAAGTTGTCCATCCCTCAGCACATAAGAACCACTCAACTATACAGGGGCGATTTGCATCTGAAAAATGAGAGGACAGATGCCAGATGCTGTCTTCTGGTTCTCCCTTCTCATTTTCAGACAAGGAGATTTGAAGTTCAGGGAGGTGTTCCTTTCTCAAAGTCACAGTGGCGGTCGAGTGGCAGAGCCATGATCTGTGATTCTGAGGTTTTTTGGCTCCCAGCTGTATCTCGTTGCCATTTCTCAGGACCCCATGTGAACTGTTTGTTCTCAAGCAGTGGTTGAGTGACTTCCATTCTTCCTCTCTTTGATTTTTGCTCTTCGGAGCTTCAAACACATGAAACAACCCCCTGCCTCAGATTCTGGTCACTGTGAAAGGTAGGGTACTTATCTGTGAATACTATACTTACTTTATGAATAATTAATTCCCGACTCTCACGTTCCAGGCACCGAGCTATGTCCATACCATGCTGAATAAGGCATAAGTCCTGCGCTCCCATAGTTTATAATCCACATGTTAAACAAATAAGTATTTGATTACAAGTCATGGTATGTTCTAGAAAGTAAAAATATAAGGTATTTCGAGAGAGAGGACAGGGAAACCTGAATTAGTTGGGGATGAAGGAAAAGGCTTTGGGGACTAGCACTGAAAGGGAGAACAAATGGGGGTGTGTGTGCGTGGCAGTGGGAGGGAGCCACGCGTGTGAGAAGCTCCCGAGTGGGAGAGGAGCTTGGAGGGTTGACAGACAGTGGGGCGGCCGTGTCCTTGGCTTCACGTGGGCCTACTGAAAACTGCGTGTTGTGGGGTGAAGGAGGTGGGTGGAATTCAGAGGGTGGGTGTTTTGTTTTTCATGATGACCCATTTGCCACTTGACTTTTTGGTTTAAATTTGTTATTTATTTAAACCCTACTTTGTTCTCAGAAAGATATCAGGTACTTCTTTGTTAGCACACCAGTCTTCAGTGCATTTTTAATCTGTCTGTGGTGACGGTTACGTGGAGGGGAGATACGGCTGCTTTACTGACTTTTTGCACCTTGGGGTCTGCGCACTGGATGAGCCTGACTTCTAATTTTCTTCCAGATGATTTATTTTACTTCGTTCTGCCTTCAGCTCAAAACTCTACTTAATTGTTATGAATTTTTGGATTTATATGAAAAGTCACAGAATGGAAAATGGAGTCAGAAAGTCATAGAAATTTAGATGAAAGAACCAAGCAAGTTTTTGATTTGTGGGCATCTTGCCTCAAGATTCTCTAGGAAACATTTTTGATTCTGTCTGATATTAAGTAACTAGAACAGGACAAATCAATGATGTATTTTTGTACTTACTGTTATAACTTTAACTTCTGTCTCTTGGGTTGTGCTTTGCCTTTCTTGGAATGTTATGTGTTTAATGGGGACAACAGAGAAACCCTGTCCTGGGAGTGAGGGGAAAGGTGCAGGGGACTGGGATTCCCTTTGTCGTTTCTGAGAATCTCCAGGGATGAACCTACCGGTTGAGGGGAGTTTAGTTAGAAACGGGGGCTTGTTTCTTAAATTGTGTAGGAGTCAGACAGAATGAAAATGGCTGGAGATAAACAACTAAGCGGGTAGGTCCCACTTTAGTCACTAATTTCAAGTGGATCTTAGAGGGTTCAGAAATTTTACTGCATTTCTATCACCAATGCACCCTCCCTCTCCCCACGACAAATATTCTACACGGTTCTTCTTTCCTCAAGCCATAACTATTTCCTGTTCTCTCTTCATTCTCTTTTAAAGACCTGGCTTTTTATTCCACTGAGAAAATTGTAACAATGGGGAGAGAACTGGTCTTCCTCCAACAACTCTGTCCATGTCTCCCGTGCAGGGAAAATGGACGATGTATTTGTGCTTCTGTTGAAAACTAACCCTCCGTGTACGCACTGCTTCCCACCCCCTTTTGCGACACAAGGACGTTGCTCCTGTAAATACCTCCTGTTCTATCACCCCCTTACTCTCGTCTTCAGGACCACTACACTTACACCTCAGGACCAGTGTAATTTTTCCCACTTTACAAAAATCCTCCCTTGACCGTAAATGTCTCCTGTAACTTCCACTCCTGTTCTCTGCAATTTGCCGAAGCAGGAAGGCAGTCCTCACTTTGCGGGGTTCCAGCAGGCACGGATCTCGGTTACCACAGTTTAGTTCAATAGTATCAGCCTCTCCCTAACACTGGTCAAGTTTTAGTCACCACAGTAAGTGAACTGAGTAATCGCATCAAGGACCACCTTAATCACTGTGTAAAAGACAGAATGCATCACGATCTGTGACCAATCACGTCACTTCTTTGAAAGTCTGTAGGAGACTGGCCACTGTGTGCCTGATATCCAGTTCACAAACAGCAAATGTAGTTACGTGGCCTTCCGGGAATAAACCCATGTGGCGTTTTATAAAAATGGATAATCTAAAGTGGAAATTGGCCAATGAAGATGAAATTGCATCAAAGACAGAAAAAGCAGTAATGCTGGAAGTGTAGCTCAAATCGGACGCATATGGAATTCTGCAGGCAGGTGAACTCAACAACATAAATGAGGGAACTGGCTGTGAATGAACGTGTCCCCGAGGAAGAGATGCTGGCAAACACACCACGTGAACGGAACTCTGGGAGATGCTTTGATACTGAAAGCACAAAGGATGAAATACTGGAAGGTGATCCAAATTTAGACAGGAGCAGGGTGATTTCCATAGAAAATATGCTCCAAATAGGAGGTTATACCATGAGGAGAAGACAAGCTCTGTTCAGTCTACTCTTGGTAAGTTTTTTTAAAATAAAGAAATAAAACACTTGAGCCCTCAATGTTTCTAATGTTTTGAAATACAATGTACTACAGAAATACTAGTTTTACTACTTTTTCATTTCCCTACATGTTTATGACCATCAGTACGAAAGTGTCAATGTTTTGACAAAGGTGTAAAGGTCGTCGAACAACCATCAGTCTCCCATGACTATTCAGGTCGCTCTGGTGTCAGCTTGCATACTCGTTTTTATGGTCCTGCCCGTGGTGGCTTTGGCCATGGCTGCTGGAGCCCCTGTCTGTCACAGGGTCCTGCCCTGGCCCTTCACTGTGCTCACCCCCCACCCATACTCGGGGTACTCAGGACCCCAAAGTTCCCCGCCCCTAAGGCTTTGATCCTGCTTCTGTGAGCCTCCTCCCTGCTCAGCCCTCTTGACACAACCAACGTGTGTGTCCCTAAGGCCTGAGGGATGGTCAGAAGGCAGCTGAGCAAGATGGGTGGGCGAGTTTTGGGTGAGCTGCCTGGCGTGTCCACGTGCATGTGTGTGGTGTGGCAAGAGCAGTATGGGACGAGTGGCAGAAGGGCGAGGGTACAGAGGCCTGGGACCTCCATCGGAACTCTCCCGCTCGCTCAGCTTTCCAAGCTGTGGGCAGGCCCGCCCATGGGGGAGAGCCTTCGGGGCAAACCCCGTCTCTGCCCCTACTTTTACTTCTCCTGTTTTGCAAAGACTCGTTCCCTTCAGGCTCTCTCCCCACCAGCGAAACTGTTCTGATGGGATCCGTGACCTCCATGCTGTCAGATGGGCTGTTGTCAGCTCTCCACTCCTGGTCTCAGAGGAGAAATGGAGACTGGTGATCGTTTCCTCCCCTTTGACATGCTTTCTCCGCTGGACTGCGGCGGCCCCAGCCTCTCTGGGTTATCTTCTTCCCTTTGTTGATCCTCTGCTGGTTCCTTTGGATTTCCCGTCTGCTTAACGTTGGTGTGTCCCAAGGCTCATGCTTGGACTCATTTTCTCTCTTTATTCTTATTTCCTCGGTGGTCTCTTCTAATCGCATAGCTAATCTGTCTGCTGCATAGTGTTATCTATCTATCTGCTGACAGCTTCAGAATTTATAGTTCCCTGTCCTGGGAACAACCGACTCATCAACTTAGTTGTCTATTCCATATTTCCAGGTGGATACTTAGGATAAAAATGTTAACAGTGCTCTATTAGCAATCTTGGCTCTATATTCAAAATGTGTATAAAATATGACTTTAAAAAAAATACCTTCACTGCTACTGCCTTAGTCCAACCCAACACTCCTCAGTCGCTTCTTGTAACAACCTCTTAACTGTTCCACCCTTGCCCTCCTGCAGCCTACTTTCAACATGGCAGACAAAGTAACACTTTCGAATTCTGAAGGAGATAGTGCCACTCTCCTCAAAACCTGCGGTGACCTCCTCACCTCAGAATAAAGCCCAGGGCCTCCCCAGGGCTTCAGTAGGAGGCTCACCCATCAGGCTCTGAGGACCTTTGCGACATCAGCTCCTACCACACTCCCCACTTTGGGAACTGACCAACCGTCATGCCTGTTCTGTGAATAAGCTGAGTATCTGAGGTCTCGAGGTCTGTGTTCACAACAGCTCCCAAAGGCCAGCACCAATGGCATGTAGACGCGATGGAAGATGTTTCTCACGCAGTTCCCAGTCGGATATGGTGGCGATGGTGGGGAGCTGGGAGCACTGCCTTTGTTCCACCATCATTTGGGACACAGCCTCCTTCCACCCTATTGCTTTCTCCCCGCCTTCAGCCCGAGGTCTTCTCTGTTCAGCTGGTGGCTCGAGGAAGGAAAGGAGCACAGAAGATTGTCAGAGAGATTTATGGTGGACATTCTGTGGGTCAGAACTTGACCCCATGGTCCCACCTAACTGCAGGGGAGGCTGAAAATGGAAGTCAAATTTGTGCTGGGAGGAAATGTTGATTTCAATCACTGCTGTATCTGGAGTGCTTAGAACAGCGTGTGTTTGGCACATAGCAGGCACCAGACAAATAGTTATTGGATGGATAAGGGAAGGAGTGAATGGATTTGGGAAAATGGAGGACTGAACCATTAATAATTAGAGACTGAATGAGCCCTGATGCTCGGAGTCAATTGCATTGCAGGCCAGTATTGGGAACGTGTTGTGTTGCTGTCAACTCTCTTCTATAATATGAGGGTGTTGTTTTTACTTTACATTACGTGGTAGATGAAATTGATGTTCTCAATTTAAAGGACCTTCTGTTTTCACAAAATAAGGATCTCATGCTATGAAGCATTTTTCATTCTTAACATCCCTACAGCCCGTAGCCTCAGTCTGATGGTGAGAAATTGACTATGGAGAACCTTGTATTTCTTCTCCACCCTAATCTTTGTACCTATACCACTTCTCCTTACATTTTTTTTGGCATCAGATGAAAAAAAAAACAGATGTAATTTTTATTCATGCACAACCTGAGGGAGGTGAGGTAAAAAGTATCATAATGAATCGCAGTGTTTACACACCTACGATCACGTACTAATCCACACACCACCTCACATACACCGAGCTCAGAACTCCCGTCCACTCAGAGAAGTTTGTTCTGGTAATAAAACAATGCAGTGCAAGTAAACCTGGAATACAGCCAAGGATCTGTCAAGTCTCCTTAATAAATTCCAAGATGTTTTCACAAGGTTTTCGCCTACTTATTGCTGAATAATCCATTTAAGTAGGTGGCTTCCTGCCAGTGCCACAGTGTTTTATGTTGATAGGGCTACTCCTTTTGTGCCATATATTTTTTCTTCAGTTTGATTGAAAATTGTAGGTTCTCAGCGTCTTGTAGATCTTTGTTCCTTTTACGTTTTTCCCCATTGTCTTCCTACTATCCCTGCCTTGGTTTAGGGCTTTATCCTCTCTTGGATTTCTGCAAAGCCTTGTGACTTACAGGTCTCCAGGCCTCCAGTCTGTTCCCCTTCCCGTTCGTGCTTCCTCCAGCTACCAGAGTTATTTTTTTAAAGTGTAAATAAAGATCGAATAGAGTACAAGAATTAAAATGTTGATGACACGAGACTATCCAGTCTGTTCTTTGTCCCTGGTAACAGAATCTAGGTGTTAGTTGGGCACTTGTTGTGTCCAGAAGCTGCTGTTGAGGGCTCCTGGGTTTGTGGTGGTGTGTGATACGGAAACGGCAGCTGGAACAGTAGATGGTTTCTGACATTTCTTCCACTTGCTCAGTGCCTCCTCTTCAGTCTTTGCTGAGTCCTCCTCCTTTTGTCCACCTCTCTCAAGCTCAGTGTGGGCGCCCCGCCCCAGCAGACCTATCCCATGGGAGGCCTTTTCCATTCTCGCTGCTGTAAATCCTGTCTCTGTGCTGAGAATCCCCAAATCTGTATTTTCAGACCAGACCGCCAGACTTATTTATTTGTTTATTTTTCTAGTTGCAATCATTGACTTGATATCTTGGTATTATGTCAGATAGCTTATGGACATGGCAAATATGATGTGTCTAAAACTGACACTGGAATTTTTGCCTTAAAATTACCCTAATTTGCCCCATCTCAGTAAATGGTACTTTCACCTATTCACTTGTTCAATCTAGAAACAAAGTCATTTTAGAGTCCCCCTTCTTTTTCATTCTATACATTTAACTCAATCCCAAATTCTATCAATTCTCTCCCCAAATTATTCTCCAATTTGGCCACTCTTCTCCAACGAAACTGTCACCATCTTGCTTCAAGCCACCATGTTCACTGGTTTGGTACCAGAGCTTCGAGCTCCACTGCTCATACACCAGCTCTGTGGGCAAACCTCGCCCCTCCCTTCCCCATGCCCCTCCCCTGCTTCCTCATGTGTGGGTGTCACTGTGTGTGCCAGGGTAAGGCAGTTACTGCTGGATTGCACATGCCTCTCCCGCCTCACCCAGAACGCTGACAAGGGCGTTCTCTGTTGGAGGATGTGACCCAAGTTACGTTAGTAGCATTTAATTATTTTAGGGAGGAAACTGTGTTTTTTTTTTGGGAAAATACCTGGATATGCTGTTTGGGGTTAGACGTGACATCTCAAAACACAGATGTTGCATGTGCCAGGCAGTTAAAGAAGACGGATAAACTGCTCTGCCTGGAGCAAGAGGAGGAACTGACTTTCCTGCTGAGGAAGAAAGTAAAGGAGAGCAGAGGCCATAAGTGAGGAGAAACTAGCCAGGAGACGGTGGTCAGCTGGGTCTGTTTGGTGTGAAACATGGGTAATTCTTGAGAAGGACTCCTAGATGAGAGAGTACACGAAGGGAGTAAAAGCTCAGTTAGCAAATGCCTGCAGGACCACCCTCCATCTCTGCATGTGTCCTCTCTCAATCTTGTTTTCAAGAACCCTGCGAGCTCAGTCCCTCGGCCAGCTAGGATTGGGGGTGGTCCCTGCCAAAACCAGCCGGTAGATGCTTTCCACGGAAAAATAACTATGAAGTTCCAGCAACAGGCCAGGAATTCGATATTAGTCTGAGAAGACTTTTATCATATTCACTGTTTTTATGTCAAAGGGACTCTCAAGCCAGAGTAGGTAGCCACAGTCCCTCAAAAGTCCCAAATCCGGGGCCAAGTGTTAGGTGGCTGGGAAGGGAACCTGTAGCCATTTTGAATGTTGCTCTGAAATGGTTTCTTCTTAAAAATGTGGTATCAGGAGTGCTTAATTGTGTCAGCCATGCACAGATTGGAAGGAAATGAGAAGCACTGGTGAGGGTTGAGGGCTGGAATTTTTCATGAGGCCACTGAATTGAGCTTCCCATCACAGGGTGACTTTGGTTAATTTTAAGCATAAAAAATTCACGAGACTTCTGCCTGTGCTTCTTGAAACGAAATTTCTTCCTGAAAGGACAATTTTTTTTTTTTATTATTGCCACAGAAATTAAAGTATCAAAAGCTTTCATTCATTACAGTCTTTGAAGTGGTGAACAATGTCGGCGTTGACTGTAGAGGAGGTGTAGGGAGAGATTTCAGCTCTAAGCAGATACGCCAGACTTCCCATGCAACTTGTTAACGTGGTCTTTTGTGTGAAACTTGTTAAAGTGGTCTGTGGGGTGGCATCTGGTTCCTTTTATGAGACACACCACACTCAAACTAAAATGCCTCTGTCATCACGTCGGCCCCCCTCACGGAGGAGGTAACTTTGCTTTGCCGACAGAGCTAGTCTGGGAACCCACGTCTCCTCGGATCGATACAACACGATTTCAGCTGGTTCACTGGAGGGATGAGAACGTTGTTTGTTCTGTAGTGTTTCATTATGCACCACGTTCAGGAGGCGGCTGTCAGTACTCTGAAGGCGTGACTACGCCTGCTTTCACTGCTGTAAATCAGCGGCTCCCCAGTTCATAGGAACCATGAAGCTGGAAGCTGGCTTCTGGACAACTCTGCGTTCCAGCCTCTGGTGCCACATTTACATTGTATTGGGTACAGGATGACTGTGTCTTCCCAGGGCAGATGACTATTAGAACATTTTGCCCTGGGTCACCCCTGGGAGTCCAGCTTAGGGCTGGAGTGAGGAAAAGTGTGTGTCTTTTCAGTCCTCCTTAGAGATGGCCCAGGGTAAATAGCTGCAGTGCTAGTGACACCAAGCTGCGTGGCAAGCTTGCACTGGCCCAGGTCCACAGCTGGATGCATCTCAGCAGCTGGTTAGAGAAACCAGTGGGGAAATTAATGACAACGATCTGAGGCAGTATGTTCCAGTAAAAGTGAAGCTGCTTAGGAAGCAGCCAGAACTTGCCTGGCTGCCTTTCATTTCCCTCTTACCCAGCAGCTCTCTCTTTGTCATGGTGATGACCAGCCTCTGGGAGATGCCTTGCCCTGGGCACCCGGCCTCCTGCCTGAGCCCTCACGCTGCAGACACAGCTTGTGTGCTGGCCAGGAGCAGCTCCAAAGTTCATTGGGGTCCATGTTGCCTAGGCTACAGAAGCGTGCTACTGCCCATCTGATTCCTGGGATGCCCATCTGTAACTTGAATGGTGATCGTGGAAATCGTGGATTTGTTCACGACAGAAAAAGTAGTATGATTAACTGGTGTTTTCCAGAATGGCTTTTTAGCAGTGGGTCCCTAACTCAGAAGTATGAGCATTTAAACACAAAGAGTCAGATTCAGTGCTTCTTTTCTGGGGCCTGGGGGTGTTTGACAGCCTGCTTGGGGACCACTGCTCTCGGGGATGGACACAGCCTTGTGGAAATAAATGACACAAGGAGGGCAGAGCAGGTCTGGACGTGATGACGGTAGGTCTCTCCCAGAGATGGTGTATACAGTCTTTGTTTTATGGTATCTTGAAAAACATTGAGATATTTACGCAGTCCTGGAATAGACGTAGCCCTCCTATTTCACAGTTTTTGTAGCAGATTTTATGTATCTCTGACAATTCCAGATGGTTCTAACATTTCATATTTCCCTTTAGGGCCTCAGTAAATTCTTGGAACATTGTGGGTGTGTGTGGGAGGCGGGTCCATCTTTCTCCAGAGACTCTTTTATCACTCAGTTTGGTGGGGATGGATGAGGGGAATGGAAAAGACTGAAGTACACAGCTGAGATCAAAGCAAGATAAATGTGTGGCAAGAGACTGAAGAGACATTCAGGCAGGAGAGCAGGTGGAGGAAGAGCAAACACAGGCTGTGCTTTTGGAGGGAGAAGAGGACAGGCAGGAGAGAAACAGGCTCCCTCCTGGTATCCGTTTCTTAGCCACACAATTGCCATAAAGAAACTTGTGAGCACATGAATGGGATGTCATGTTCCAGTGTTGGAGGGAAAGTTGCTGCTGCTCTGGGCACAGTCTCCTGCCATCCATGGAAACGCCACCTCTTGCTTCCTGCCTTGAGCCGTCATCCTAGTTGACGAGATTCCTACGGTGGGGGTGGGGGACTTCCTAACCCCTAGCATGGCATGGCTTATCTCCTTATTTCATGTTCCATGGCTGTACTTCCTTTTTTTAAAAAAGTTTTTTTTAATTAAAGTATAGTTGGCGTACAATAGTGTATTTGTTTCAGGTATACGACATTGTAATTGGACATTTATACACGTAACTTGTAATGCGATCACCACACTAAGTCTGGTACCCACCTGGCTCCATCCATAGTTGTTACAATACTTTTCTTTTTCTGTGTCCCAGGCTTCTATATGATCAAAGAGGAATGAACAATACCTTTCGCCAAGGCAAGACACCTTCAGAACCTTGATTTTTTCATCTTCAAATAAAATTTGAACCTGCTGAAGTTTGTTATCCATTCTCTAGGAAAAAGAAATGAGGTGAGGAAGTTTTTAAAGTAGTTATGACAAAAAATTCTAGACATTAAAAAGCTTTCATAAAACAATATTTTGATGACTTAAATCTTAAGTGAATTGCAAGCTTTTAGTTTGAAAAAAATTTCAATTTCAAAAGTTAAGTAGAAAAGCAATTTTGAAATGTGGGAGAGAAGATGAAGAGATGGAAAATGTTTTAGATACACTTTGCATTTGTATGTCTTCCCACATAGTGTCAAAATATTTTCCGGGACATCCTATTTGCTTCATTCTTTTCTCCTTCAATTTAAAATAAAATAGCTCGTGCTTGGTGTGTGTAATATATGTACGTACAGATGTACGTATGTATATGTATTTTCAACCTGGAACTCATCAACAACTTTAACATTTGTCATTTCCTTTCTGCATCTGGCCACTGTTCAACTATTATAGAGTTAGCTCCCTAGCGCCTTTATGTTCAAGAATCAGAAGGACATCTACAATGGGCCAATTACACAGAGACACATACAACAGAAAACAAAGAGGGAAAGAGAAGTAATCGGCATTCTCTGGCTTGTAGGTCAGACCACTCCTCAGAGGAGTTTCTGGAGGGCAGGGCTGTGCTGACTCATTTCTGCACCCCAGGCCCTCAGCACAGTGTTTGGAATGACGAGGCCCCCAGAAGAGACGTGTTTGCTGAGTGAATCAAAGCCCTTGGCAGCTTCGCCCCGGTTGGGGACCAGCGTTATTTGGTGTTGAGCTGCTCTTCCTCCATCAGAGCCTGGGTCGTCCAGCTCCACTAGTGTTGGCTTCACAATGAGGGAAGGGGAATGTTTCTTCCCTTTTTTTTCTTTGCAAAGAATTTTTCCTTTGTGTAGAGCAGGAAAAATGAGCATATTCATGTCAAGAGCAAGAAGTACAACCCCAGGCAAGGTACCATAGTAACGAATGAAGAGTCGGGACCCAGGAAAGGGAAGAGTGGCAGAGGGGACTTTACGTGTTCAAAATTAATTGCTAATTAATTGCTATGTCTGTCCTCATAGTGGCAGACAAATGAGCTTAATAAATATGAACAAATTTTTTTTAACCCCAAACTTCACACGATATAATCTTTTCTACTGCATTTTATGATAATACAGTTCCTTCTTCTGTATTTTAAAAATCTTACATCTTTGCAGATTCACAAAGAAGCCATTTGATGTCTCTGTTTTAAAGGCTTATGATGTTCATTTGAAACACTGTTTAAAATAAACTTGGATCATACCTGCAAGTTCTTATATTGAAGCAGAATAGGGGAGCGATTAAGGTCAAGAATTCTGGAAACACATCTGGGCCCCAGCTCAGAGTTACACTAGCTGGGTGACCTTGAGTAAACTCCTGTACCTCTCTGATCTTCAGTTTTCTCACTTATTAAATGAAGATGATAATCATAGACCTTCACACATATGTAGATTAAGAATTTATGCATATAGCAACATTTATCACATTTATGGCACATCGTAAACGACCAGTAAATTGCCATTACTATTATTATGGAAACAAATTGAACTATGAAAAAGTTGAAAAGTTTGGTACTACATTTAAATTTTTAAATATTGAACAAAAATAAATAAATAAGTGAACAAAATCCAGAGATTAGCCCATAGGTTTTAAACTGACGGATAGAAAACCGCAAAAGCCTTATAAGGAATGGTCTCTGATAATAATTCTAGTGATTGTGAGTATGACCGATTGAGGATCTGTGTTTGAAATGGCCAAGAAAACAAAATGAAGACATAGGAAATAATTTGAAAAAAAAAAAAAAGTATGTCCACTCTGGTTTAATGGGAGCTGGGATTAGGAAGGTTCCGTGGGCCAGGGTTGCTTGGGGGTTCCAGGACGAAGTGGCCTTGAAGAACTGAGACTTATTTTGTGCAGAAAAAGGGAAAGGAGAGTCCTGGCGGCTGGTGGTGGTCAGCGGCCAGTAGGGAAGGCTTAGAAAGGCAAAGCCCAGGTAACTGGAATGTGAGGGGCCAGCGACTGGAGAAGTGTGGTGGATTCCTTTCATTATTTTTTTTGAAAGAGACATTTGTTGAAGGAATCTTCCTGAAAGCTGCTTTATTTCATCCTTGCAGGACCCTGGAAGGCGGGTATTATTAGTGTATTTTACAGACTGCAGAGGGCTTGCAGGCAGAGAGTGGGGGCCGTTTGCGGGCAGTGGGGACATATATTGTGGGCAGGAGGGCGCCGGGGTGAAAGTGGTGTTTTAAGGGGGAGGAATGAAGCTTGTTAGTTGGATCTAGTCTCACTTGTTGAGTTTTGCTTTTGTGGCTTATGCTTCTGGTGTCATATCCAAAACAGTCTTTCCAAGACCCGTGTCAGTCACTGTCCCCTTTGTTTTCTCCAGGAGTTTTACTCCATCGGGTCTTCTGCTTACATCATTAATCCATTCCCAGATAATGTTTGTGAAGGTAGGGGTCCCATGTCATTTTTCTACATGTGGTTATCCAGTCCTCTTGCACCATTTGCTGAAGAAATTGTCCTTTCCCTACTGAGTGTCCGTGGCTCCCTTGTCAAATATTAGTTGACTAGATATGCGGGGGTTATTGCTGGGCTTTCAGTTTTGTTCCATTGATCGATGTGTCTATTTTTATGCGAGTAACATACTGTTTTAATTAAAAGAGGTTTGTAGTATTATTGGAAATCAGGAAGTGTGATGCCTCTGGCTTTGCTCTTCTTTCTCAGGTTTGCGTGGGCTGTTTGGGGTCTTTCATGGTTCCATACAAACTGTAGGAATGCTTTTTTCTAGTTCCGTGAAAAATGCCGTTGGAATGGAGGGACTCCGTTAAGCCCATTCTGGCCTCCGGTAGTGAGCCTAGAATGGGCTTAAGATTTTTCCAGTTAAGTTATAGAGGATAAAGAAGGGCAACAAAAAGGAGAGAAAGAGACCAGATAAAACCAGCAGAGTCACCAAGACATAGAGAAGGAAAGTTGCAGTGAGTTAGGACTGTGGTAAGAGGTATAGCTGGTGAAGATGACGTAGCTTTCATTATCGTTGATAGTGAAATGGTCTGTGTACGAAACTCAAGCCTCAACTGAAAAACTCATAGGAATAATAGAGGCATCAATAAACTAGTTGCATATAAAATGAATACGTAAAAATCAATTGTTTTCATTTAAATTTGCTAAAACTAATTAGAAAGCAAACGGAGAAAATCAATCCTACTCAAAACGCAACAAGGAATAGAAATACTTAGAATTACTTTCAGTGGAAATTGTGGGAAAAAAACAAACAAAACAAAAACAGCAACACTTGAATGAAAGTCATAAAACGAGATTTAAATGAAAGAAAAGATTATTGTGAACATGGCAATTTCTCCCAAGTTAATTGGTAAGGTATCTTACGCAAAATTAGTAGCTATTTTAAGCAAAATCCCAGTAGAAATTTTGTGGGGAAACTTGATCCAAATTGCCATTTCTAATGGGAGAATGATCTTTAAAAGTCTTATAAGGAAATCAATCTCCAGCCTTCATTTAGTCTAAATATTACAGAAAAGCTGAAAGAGAATACTTAAGAAATTTGAGAAAGAGAAGAAGAATAGGGGGAGACTATTAATAAAAAGATAGCCTATAATCTATGGAATAGGTTCTTTGAGAACTTACTGGGAAATTACTCTCCATCTTCTGCCCGTCTCCTCCAGACGAAACAATCTGCCTGGTAAGAATTGTCATACAGATAGCGCAAATACATTGTATTGTTGATACACGCTGAAGAGAACCGGAAGTAAACGCTTCCTTCTGTACTCACACCACGCGTGGCCTGTTGTCCCAGTACAGCAGCAAGGGCTCCATAAACATGCTTCATTGCTCTCTTTTTATGTAAATGTCCCGTCTGGAAACTCAATGATTCTTTTGGCACAGGAAGCTTTTAAATATTTGAGTTGAGCTTTTCTCTTTATTTTTCTTCATATAACGGAGAGGAAACTCTTGATTTGACCTTTATTAAGTATTTCAGTTTGGGGAACTTGATAAACAGAGACTTTTTAGTGAGGTGTCATTTGTAATGAGAGAGGGGTTTTTAGTCTCCCGAAGCAGTCTTGCTCCCGGGCCTTCATTCACTGGTAGTCCATTGGCACATATGGAGAGTAATGCTGAGAAAGGACCAGAACTGGGTAAGTGAGATCAGGACAGACACCTTTATAAGTGATCCTTTCTCAAAGCATCTGAGAAGTGAACTTCAAAGCTCTACCTTCACTCCTTCTTATGAATCACCCTTTCTTTATTGCTGTTTTTCTCCAAAATAATGGAAATCTCAAAGATGTGCACAGTGTAATTTTAACAATCTAGTGTAAATAAGTGGAGATTCCTGGGCTAAAGTCCCAGGGAATGTCATTTGTAAAGAACTCGGGCGACACTCATTTCCAGCGCCACCTGTCACGAGGGGAGTTTGAGACCCTGAGTCCCAGAGTTTTCCCCTCAGGAGCCTCCAGATTAGGCACAGGTTGATGTTGCAGAGGACATTATCTTCCATCAAACTCACTTAAAGAAAGGGTAAGGGAAGAGAAAACCCTATTCATCGGAGCTGAGTTTATGGAGAGCTGTGTTTCAGCATGAAGAGAGAATTGGCAAAACCAAAGCTGTTCCATTCCAGAAAAATCTTACACCGTTCCAGAACGAAAACCAGAGGTGTTAATTGTTTCTATCTGAAGATTTCCCTTTCCCTAACTTGCGCCCTGGGCCTTTGGTTCTGTGCTTGCAGTTTCTCCAGGGGAGAGTGACATGATGACGAGGGGAGGAAGCAAGTAAAGTGCATGGAAATGGTAATGGTGACTTTTTCTGGGTTTGTCTGTGAGCTAATGCTATGACGTAAAGTGCATTTTAGAGTTATCCATGTTTCTTGCTGAACTCATAATCAAATACATACCACGAGGGCATTTATTGTGAACCCGAGTTTACAGCCATTAGGTTAGGAAAGCAGCAAATGTACCAGGGGCACCCTGGCCTCCACGCCGGGGTGTTGGCCGCTGTGGTGAAGAGAGGGGAGAGGTGGGGCCTGGGCTTAAGGATGGCCAGCTGTCCATTTCATTAGTGAGAATCCCAAAGTCGTAACCTCCCGGACCACAACACTGGGAATTTGCTTTTCTTAATGCACATATTCAGGCCTCTGTTTTCAAGTAGTATATAAAAATATGCATAAGAGTTTGGGGAAAAACAACTTTAAAAATATTTGGGGCACATTTACCATCTTTATTTCTATGGGAGCTTGTGTGCTGGAGACCCCAGACAACAAATATACATAAATAAAATGTGACCTCTTCTAGGTGACAGTGTCTGGGGCCTGTGGTGAATCAGAGAGTGCAAATGTCCTTTGAGGGGTGCCACCACTCAGGGACTGGAAGCTGTGGTCACATGGGCATGAGGGCCCTTTATTTGTGATGTTTTGCTAAAGAAACCCCGACTTTGGGTTTTATGTATGATTTTAAAGGTAGACACAAATGGGAACTTAAAAAAAAAACCCAAAAACCAAAAACCAAACATTTGGTGGGCCAAATACTCTGAGGGCTAAAGAAATCCTAGCTGCAGGCTGGACCCAAACGCTGTCAGTTTCCATCATCAATACAGACAGACCACACTCGTCCTCCTTAAGCTGAGGCCTTCAAATTGGAACATTTCCTAGAGAAAAGTGTTTAATGATGACGTCATCATCTGTATCCGATGGGACAGTGCGTGAGATACATCATTTTCTTCGATGCATCTACTGTGATGATGACGCCCTCTCCCAGATTCCTTACTGGCCTCCCTCTCTTTTGTTCTGCGTGTTTGGTGCCTACCAGTTGCCAGGAACTGCGAGCTGGAAGGAGAAGATACAAAGAAGGTACAAGCCTTGCCGTGCAGGACTTGGCATCTAGCGGGAGAGACACGGGTGGGCGCAGCGTAAGGAGCGCTGAGGCCTGCGGCTGCTGTAACTACCATGTTTCCCCGAATATAAGACCAGGTCTTACATTAATTTTTGCTCCAGAAGACGCATTAGGGCTTCTGTTCAGTGGATGTCATCCTGAAAAATCATGCTAGGGCTTATTTTCCGGTGATGTCTTCTTTTCGGGGAAACACGGTAAGTATTTAATTTACCAGGCTTTCCCAGCAACGAGGCCAGGTTGGCAATAATCATCCATGTTTTCTTTTTCGTCATCCTTGTTTATTGTCTGAAGCTCACACTTGCTGGACTTGAGGTGAGTTCCCTGGAATGATCACAGCGGAGCTGCCACTTCTATGTGGGCCTGGAAGCTAGGACCACGACTGTGTTCCTTTCTTTCCTGAGAGAGAGAACTAGTTATCGACAGGCTAGGTGCACGTGGCTATGAGCAAAGTGGGGGTCCTGGGGCAGGAGAGCCTCGCGGAGCTGTAAGCTCGTGTGTCCGGGTATTTTGGCTAAGGTAGCAGCCACGGTTTTTTCGGAGGTACTTGTGAGAACACGACATCCTTGTTGGCCTCGCGCCTGCACGTTCCGTGTCACCCTCCGGAGCCTCTGCCTACGCCCATGCACACACATTCCCAGGCCTTCAGGTTAGGCTGCTGCGGGCCTGCCTGCCGCTCCCAGGAGTGGGTGACAGCCTGCTGCCGCAGGTCTGCTCTCCTGACTGATAAACAGATTCTGTAAGGCCCTGTAGGAAACAACAGCAGTGTGAAACTCAGTGTGTGGAGCATATCTCACTACGTTAAGACCCCAGAAACATGACCACGTGACCCCCAAAATCGCTCATGGGACTTGTGTTTTGAAAGAAACACGAGATGGAAGCCTAGCGCGGCAGACCACCTAAAGTCAAGAGAATAAATGTACTCCCCCTTTAACTGGACAGCCTGCCAACATCGTCCCCGGGCGGCCCCTTCCCTTCTCTGGGGATCCATCTCACTCTGCGCCCTTCTGTGTACCCACCAAATCCTGGCTGTCTCCCTCTAAAGTAGTGCTTGGCAACCTTGTGTACAAGTCAAACCCCCTGGAGAGCTTTGTGAACTCCTGGGGCCCAGGTGCACCCCACACGCACTAAGTCCTCTCTCCTGTGGTGGGAAGCGGACATCAAAGCTCCCAGATGATTCCAACGTATAGTCAAGGCCGAGAAGCAGTGCTAGAAACACCTTATAGTTTGCCAGTACCCTCAAACTTTATAACCGGCAGTGGCACAGCAGACACGCTGACCAGGGTGTAAAATAGAAATGCTATTATTTAACTTATTTTATTGGAACCCATGCTTCTTTTTATTTGAACCTCATACTTTTAGTGCAACCTAAGCTTACATAAGCTTTAAATTTTTTTAGCACTTATGTGATACATAAGTAGGGACTGTAACATGTTTTGAAACGTAATAAAATGAACGAACACCAGTGAGCCGGCAGCCAACCTAATAACTAGATTACTACCAGTTTCAGGGAAGCTGAATGTTTCTTCCCAATTCCAGTTCTTCTTCTGTCAGGAATTTGATGGTTGTCCTTTCTTTGCTTTTTCGAGTATAGTATGCTGCATATTATGTATCCTTAACCAGTAGAGTTTGTTTGCTTTTTAATTTTATGAAAATTGTATCACGTTGTAGACTAGTTGTGACTTGCTGCTCTCAGTGTTATATTACTAAGAATGTTCTGTATTTGCCCATAGGTTTGAGTCATTCCGTTACTACTGTATGAGAGTGCATTTCTCCTGTCTGTGTGCATAATTGTACGTAGACTTAGACATAATTTTTCTGGTTGTCTCCAAATTGTTTGCTATTACAAACAGAATGAATGCTATGAATATTTTTTGATATATTCATATATTCATATTTTTTGATATATTCAACTGGTATAGTTCTCCCTCCCTGCCAAAGTCTGTGGATTGCTTTGTTTTTTCATTGCAGCCTCCTCTTAGGGTACCTTCTTGTTTGACAGAAGTTGGAAAGCAAACAGTTGTGTTTCCTGGATTTCCTTGCAGGCAGAGTTGTGGGCTGGGTGTGTCCATCAGAAGTCTTCACAGGGGGCTGCAATTCAGAACCCAAGTCAGTGGAGAGAGCTAGGAACAGAAGCTGCACAATTCTGGCAGCTGTAGCTTTGTGCTGAGCCCGCCTGAGGATCCCTTGTGGTCCAGAGGTGGCCGGCTGGAGCTGGCGGCTGGAGTGGAAGCCCCATTGTGCCTACAAAGTGGTTTCCTGCTGTGTCAGTTCATGTTTGTTATGACTTTCCTTTCCTGATTGCTGAGCCCATTGTCTGTTTCTTCTGTTCCCTCAATGATTATATTATTGAGGGATCTATTAGCCCATAATCGGTTCCTTTGTGTGTAAGCAATTTCAGTGGGGACTCAACTCTTACTGTTGCAACCTTGACAATACAACAATCAGTACCAAGCATGGTGCAGGCCACAAACTCTCAAGGAAATGTGAATGGAGAACTGGTTTTCCGTCCTGGCTGTGTTGGAAGGCAGTGAAGATATGACTAGAACCAGCGGAGAGGCCACCAGAAATGATGGTATGCAATGGAAAACATGAACACCTGGGGTGAAATGTGTATTAAAAAATCTGGCTTTGTCAGACTCAGTGGTTTCTGAGATAAACCGCTATGACAAGAAGGAGAAATCCAAGGATTGCAGGTGGGCTGCACGCTTCTAACTGTGCTAGATAGAGAACGTTTCTAAAAAGCGGCAAGGCTGAGGTCTGAGATCCAGGGAGGTGATTGCAGGCTGCTAACTGGCTTACGTAATCACTGAGTGGCTCCTGGCTTCTGGGAAACACATTCTCATTCCTGGGGTAAGTTCCTCCTACCTCACGAGATGATTCTTCCGTGTCTTTGTTGGTGTTGGGTTCTTCCTTTTCTACTCAACATTCAGAAGTTAGAGTGTCCCAAGTCTATACTCGGCTTCAGTGATCTCATCTACTCCTATGGCTTCCAGTGCGATTGACATGTTGATGGCTTTCAAAATTATACCCACTGTTGACTTCACGTCCAATGCACGGCTACAGACATTTGCAAACTGGACACGGCCAAAACAGAGCGTGGGATCTTCCACCTCTAACCCCTCCTCCCTCAGTATCCCCCAGCTCATTTAGCCGGACGTGGAAGCCGAGCTTTCAGGACCTACCCATAATTCCTCTGTCCCTCCACTCCAGCTGGCACTGCTTCAGCTGCATAACAAACGAAACCAAGTGCAGTGGCTTAAACATCAGCGATTTACTACTGCCCGCCATGCTGTGGGACAGCCGGGAGGGTCTCCTGCTAGTTTCTTCAGGGCTTGCTCCTGTGGCTAATGCAGCCGACAAGCTGGCTGAACTGGAAGGATGAGAAGGCTTTATTCACATGTCTGGAGGTTGGAGTGTGCTGGCTCTTTTCCACCTGACTTCACATCCAGTAATAAGCTAAATAGGCTTTCTCAGATTGTGGTCTCATTGCAACATTTCAAGAGCAAAACTGGAAGCTGCAGTCACTCTTAAGGGCTCGCCAGGAGATTTGCACATTGTCGCTCTCTCCCCATCTTACTGATTCCAGCAAGTCATAAGCCAGCCCAGATTCAGGGCTGGAGAGAGTCTGTCTCTGGATGGGAGGAAAAGACATTCACCTTGCACGGGTTTTGTGTACTGGGATGGAAGAAATCTGGCAACTAATACGATGTAGTCCATGTACCTGTCCTGTGAGTTCTAATTCTGTAATACGTGTAAAGTTATCTTTTTAAAATGCAGATCAGACCATGTAGGTCCTCCAGTGAAAAAACTTGCAATAGCTTTTCACTGGTATTAGACCCAGATCTGAAGTCTGTGTAACAGCCCAGGAGGCCCCCTGCCATTCAGCCCCCACTTATCACCCTGACTCTATCTCCTGTCACTCTCCTTGACCACAGTGCCCCTGTATTCAGTGAACAAGGCACACTGGCGTTTTTCCTGTTTTTGGAATCATCCAACCTGTTGAGATCTTTTTCATGTTTGGATCCTAGCCTTGAGCCTCCTACAGACATGTGTTTGTTGACTCTTCTCATTCAGCTCTCACCCAGCTCAAACAGCTTTGTGGAGAGGCCGTTCTTTGACTTTCTTAAATGAATCTAATAATTATTTTCTCTAGCCAGCCACTCTTTTTAAAAAAAAAGTTATTTGATTGTTACAAGATGGCGGATCTCATGTTAAGTGTTCTTAACAAAGTTTTAAGTGTACAATGCATCACTGGTGATGATAAGTACAAAGTGTACAGTAGCTATTCATCTGGCTTAACTGAAATCTTATGCCTCTTGATTAGTAACTTCCATTTCCCTCTCCTTCCAGCCCCTGGAAGCCACCACCGTACTCTTAGATTCCATAAACTTGTCTATTTTAGACCTTATGTAAGTAGAATCATACAGTATTTGTCTTTATTCATGCGTGGCTGGCTTACTTCACTTAGTATAATTATGTCTTCAGATTCATCCATATTGTCACTTTTGACAGCTTTTCCTTCTTTTTTTAAGGTTGAATTGTATCTCATTGTAGTATACGGTTTACTACATTTTCTTTATTCATCTGTCGCTGAACATTTAAATTGTTTCCACATCTTGGATATTGTGAATAATTTTGCAATGAACATAAGGTGCTATTATCTCTTTGACATTCTGATTTCAATTCTTCTGGCTAAATATCCAGAAGTGAATCACATTGTTGTTCTATTTTTAATTTTTCAAGGAACATCCATACTGTTTTACATAGTGGCTGCACCATTTGCATTCCTACTAGAAGTGTGCAAGTGTCCCAATTTCTCCACATCCATGCCAACACTTGTCTTTTGTTTTGTTTTTTGATAATAACCATCCTGACAGGCATGACATGCTATCTCACTGTGGTTTTGATTTGCATTTCCCTGATGATTAGTGATGTTGAGTGTCTTTTTATATATCCGTTGGCCATTTGTATGTCTTCCTTAAAGAAATGTCTATTCAAATCCTTAGCCCATTTTTAAAATTCGGTTATTGATACTACTTTTTATTTTTAAGTTGTAGGAGTTCCTTATACATTTTGGAGATTAATCCATTGTCCAATATATGATTGGCAAATATTTTCTCCCATTCCATTGGTAACCTTTTCCATCTGGACATTTCCTTTGCTCTATAGAAGCTTTTTAGTTTGATTTAGTGCAGCTTATTTATTTTTGTTGCCTGTGCTTTTGGTGCCATATCCAAGAAATCATTCCTAAGACCAACATCAATTTCCCCTGTTTTCTTCTAGGAATTTTACAGTTTCACGTCTTATATTTAAGTCACTAATTCATTTTTACCTGAGTTTTTGGTATGATATAAGGGTCCAGTTTCATTCTTTTGCACGTGGATGTCCAGTTTTCCCAACACTATTTGTCGACGAGACTGTCCTTTCTCCATTGTGCACTGTTAGCACCGTTGTCCAAGATCGGTTCACTGTATATGTGTGCATTTATTTCTGGGCTCTCCATTCTGTTCCACTGGTCTCTATGTCTGTATTACGCGAGCACCATACTGTTTTAGTTATGTTGCTTTGTAATATATTTGAAATCAGGAAATGTGAGGCCTTTAGCTTTGTTCTTTCTCAGGATTGATTTGGCTATTAGAGGTCTTTCGTGGTTCCATATGTATTTTACAATTGTTTTTCTGTAGTTCTGCCTTTGGGATTTTAATGGAGATTGCATTGAATCTGTGGATTGCTTGGGGGTAGTATGGGCATTTAAAAAAATGTAAGTCTTTTAATCCGTGAATACCTGATGTCTTTCTATTTGTTTCTGTCCATCACATTGTAAAACTGTTCTAACTCCTTTTCCCTCTTTGACATTATCACAATTTGTGTCGCCATATTGTGATCTTTTAACATATTTTAGTTATTTTTAATACTTTGTCTTCTAACTTTTATACCAGAATTAAAAGTAATTTGTACACTGTCA
This sequence comes from Rhinolophus ferrumequinum, assembly GCF_004115265.2. Classification (NCBI taxonomy): domain Eukaryota; kingdom Metazoa; phylum Chordata; class Mammalia; order Chiroptera; family Rhinolophidae; genus Rhinolophus; species Rhinolophus ferrumequinum. The sequence goes on along the minus strand of NC_046301.1, from coordinate 4,491,476 downwards.
TTACAGTAATACAGTAATATAGCATTTGTCTGTGTATTTTGCCTTTACCAACGAGTTTTACGCTTTCTTATGCTATCATATTTCTGTTCAGTGTCTTTTCAACTTGAAGAACTCTCTTGCAAAGTAAGTCTAGTGGTGATATATACCCTCAGCTTTTGTTTGTCTGGGAAAATGTTAATCTCTCCATTTTTGAAGGACAGCTTCACTGGAGATAACATTTTTGGTTGGCAGCTTTTTCGTTTAGTGCTTTTGTAAATGTATCATCCCACTCTCTTCTGGCCCCCAGTGATAGTCTTGCGGGGGGGGGGGGGTCCCTTGTATGCAACAAGTCTATGATATGTCTTGGTGTGAATTTCTTTGGTGTCTTATTTGATGTCTTTTGGGATTCTTGGATCTGGATATCAATTTCCTTCCTTAGATTGAGGAAGTTTTCAGCCATTATCTCTGAATAAGCTTTCTGGTCATTTCTCTCCTCCTTCTGGAAATCCCATAGTGGTATATATTGGCATGTATGATGTGTTCTATAAGTCTGTTATACTTCACATTTTTGTTGTTGTTATCCCTCTGATTGAATATTTCCAATTACCTATCTTTGAGATTGCAGGTTCTTTGTTCTGCTTGATCTTGTCTGATGTTGAAACCCTCTAGTTAATTTTTCATTTTGGTTATTGTGTTCTTCAGCTCCAAGATTTCTGTTTGGTGCTTTTTAATGTTTTCTACCTCTTTGTGGAAATTCTCACTTTGTTCATGAATTGTTTGTTTGACCTTGGTGAATATTTTTATGCCAGTAATTTTGAATTCTCTGTCAGAGAAACAATATAACTCCATTTCATTATGGTCAGTTTCTGAAGATTTATCTTGTTTCTTTGGAGTATCATTTGTCTGATTCTTCATTTTCTTTGACTTTCTGTTTTGGTATCGGCAAGACAGAAGCCAGCCCTCTGGGGAGCCCCCTCAGTAAAGTTGGTGTACTGGATGTAGGAACCAACCTCATCTTTCCTCTGGGAGAAGCTGGGACCTAGGGGATCTCTTCCAGATCATATGGCAGTGCAGTGGGGCAGCACCTCTGGCTGGAGGGTTTCCTGACTCTCCCTACTGCCTTCAGCCTGGTTTCATGTTTGCCCAGGGCGCAGGAACCTTTTGATTAGTTTTTAGATTACTTACAAAGGAAATGTGCCCACAAATTGTTGCTGAATTGGTATGTTTGTGGGGGGATGGAGAGTCCAGAACTCCCTACGCTACCATCTTGCTGACATTATTCCTTTGCGAGACACTTTTTATTATATGACCATGTTTTATGTCCCTCACAGTTCTTTTCACTATCTGAAATTAATCTGCTCATGCATAAATATACTTGGTTATTTCTGTTCCTCTTCACTAAAAAAATTTCAAGCATATTCAAAGCCACTTACCCTCTCTGAACCTTGTGATTTGTCTTGTAGGAGATAAACTTTGAAGTCCTCCCTTTCCTATTTCAAAGGAATGATGTCAGGGTAGAATGAAATCATTTTTGTAAACCTCTTAGGCAAAATTCACTATAAACCAGACACTATGTTAAATACTTTCCATCTGCTTCAGGCTAAAAAATGTTTTACGGCCTGATAGATTGTCTTAAGGAGCAGGGGTTACAGTTACTGAGTTATTCTGTGTGAAATAAATGCAGTTAATAGGCATAAATAGCATATAACCAATATCTTATGTCAAGTGCCTAATAGTCCTCCCAAACTTCTCTAGGTCATTGCCAAATGTTTTGGGTAATGTGGCCTCTTACCGTATAGTTGGGAAAATTGCAGTGAAAAACAAGACATTCTGGTTAGATATTACCTAACATTTATTTTTTAAAAGACTAATCTTCATTTAAAAAAAGATACACAGCTCTGTTCATTATCCAACTAGGAGTATATTACCTATAATTAGCTGGTCTGTGTGCCACTGTGCTAAATATTTTATACATTATCATATTTTTATGCCCAATAACTCTGAAGTAGGTGCTGTTATTATTATGATTTTCAATGTATTTTTCAATTATAGTTGAAATACAATGTATTGATTTCAGGCATACAATGTAGTGATTAGACATTTATATACCTTACAAAGTGATCAACCTGGTAAGTCTAGTACCCATCTGGCACCATACAGTTATTACAATATTATTGACTATGTTCCTTCCCTATGCTCAGTTTATATCTCCTTTACTATTTTTATAACTGGCAATTTGTAAGTAGGTGCTATTATTATTCTTATTTTACATAAGAGACAACTGAGTTTTAGACTGGTAAATTAACTTGCGCAGGGTTACATAGTGCAAATCAGAGTTGGGATTCAAACCCAGGTTGATCTGACTCCCTAATGCCTGCAGGGTTTAGACAGAATATATCATACACAGAGGCCGCATATATTCAAAACAGGAGTAATAGGCACTGTGGCCAAATCAGAGGGCTAAAGTCCATCAGAAAAGCATTCCACTTTAAATCAAACAACAACAAACCCCAGAATGGAACACAAGACAATAAAACATAGGCCACCAGTTGGAAACCTGGCAGACTAGACTCTGTGAGGTCGTTGTCTGTCTTTGCTCGCCAGTGTATCCAGCAGGCACGTCTCAGGTGCTCAATGAATATTTGCAGGACAAATGGCCTTAGAGCCTGCCCTCTTAACCACTACACTCTATTGTTTATTCATCTTCGAGATAAGTTAAATATTCTGTTGCTTTAGTCTACGAGAATTATTTTTGCTACTGATTTTGGAGATGAATTGCCTATCATGATATTTTTCTGTGCATTCTATCTATTTGTAAGAAAACAGAAATAATCCTGAAAACTAGTTTTAGAGTCCAGTAAAGGCAGTACTCAACTATACTGTAATTTAACAGCAGTTATAGAAACAAGATAGCTTTCAGGCAGAGATGGAAGCCTGTGTTTGTTGTCAGTGAACATTCTGACCTTTCCATTCATTTTTAAAGCAGCAAAATCACTAAAGTAATCTATTGATTTATAGAAAGAAACCAAATATTGGTTATTGAGGGTAAACAATTTAAATGAAATAATTTATGCCACTTGCCGGAAAGATCCAATTTAATAATTTTTAACAAAAAAAAAAGTGTTGTTGGTCTTTACTAGAGCAGAATTGAATATTCTTCACAACTTACTGTCATATGCTTCATTTTTAGAAGGCATATAATTCAAAAGCAGTATTTTTACATTTTCCAATAAATTTTGCTGCTGTAGCAGTAAATTATATATTAAGCACCTATACGTATGACTGTCATTCTATGCAGGTTAATGCATAAAATTTAAAATATACAGTTAAAGACCTATTGCCATTTTGGTTTTATCTCCATATGCATTATTAGATTCAGAAAAAAGAGAGAAATTTTATAATTCCACAATTAAATTTCAGATTCAAATAAGTAACGTTGTTTGCGTTGACTTCAATGATTTCAGATACTTCCACCAGAATACTTTAAAACTGAATCAGTATATTCATTAGTCTTGAATGACTCACCATTAATCCTGCCATGTAGCCTAAGTGATGTTATAATGGGATGATAATGTCACGGCCGATCATTTTCTACTTAGTCTAAAGAACTTGCTCTGGCACTGAATACTATCAGCCAGAAACAAATGAGCTGGAAACAGAGGTTCATTGGAACATTTGAAAACCTGACTCAATTATCTCTAATGTTGTATAGTTATGTGTTACAGTATTGTTTATATGACACTTAGACTTTGTACCTCAAATTTAAAAACATACACCTTTTAATTCAAAATACTTAAAATTACAATTTAAAGTTTTAGTGTCTGACTGTGGTTTAAGTTCATAATCAACCCGATCCCCTTTGCCCCACTCTACAAATCTCCATGCGAAAGACACCAATAAAAACAAGAGAAGCTTCAGATTAAAATGGCTGATTGAACACAAACATTTGATTTTAATTTCACCCTTAAACTCAGCTAAAGCTACCGAAAGTAATTTTTAAAGAGTCATAAACTGATAAGAAAATGGGTAATAGGAAAGGAGAAAATCACAAGAAATTTTGGGATTTTAAAAAGCAGTTGTACAAATGAGTGTTGCAGCAGACCCAAGAAACCCCAAACCACCTTAGCTGTGGGGTACCTGAGAAGAAGTCCAGGGTACACTGCGGAATTCTCAAAAAGCACTAGAGATGGGTGTGAAATAGAGGCCTGAGTGAAGGCCGTTTAACAGGCGTGGTAGTATGGAGGTATTTTCATCCACTTTTCTGGACTTTCAGTGGAGCGTTGGCTGTTCAGGTGTTTCAGTTCTGGAAGGATTGTTCTTGGATTATTTGGTAATGATTTCACTCATTCTTTTTCTTTCTCTTTCTGAAAACTCTGGTTTCCTGCATCCACTACACACTTGCCCCACCCTGGTAGAAGGCTGAAAGTTTATTCTTGGGAGAAAGTAAAAAAGAGGGTCTCTAAATTGAGGGAATGGGTATCATTCCGAAAAAAGAAGGAATAATTCATTGACCTTTTGCATAATCAATGCCAAATATAGAGATATCGCTCGACTCCCAAACAGTTGGGAGCCAGATTCTTACCTGGGAAGGAGATAGAAGGATTTTGGCTTGGGCATTTGACCAGCCCAAGAAGAAAAGGTTTAGTATTAACATCGAAGTTTTTCTCCCAAAGCCCTCCCTCCCCCATTACTTAATGACTTTCCAATAACAATGCACATTTACGAATCCCACCCGTATGTTCAGAGATTCCAAGCGGCACTTTAGCCTTGCACCCCTCTCCATAAGCAGATTGCCAAGGAATACCGGGTACCTGGGGAAGGCTTTTTCACGTGGAAGATAACAACTGAAGCAGACAAACCAAAGAAGCAACCTGGAAGAAACAATTCAGCAAGAAGGAAAAAAACGCTGACATCAGATCAGAGAAGACACGGCATGCAGAAAACAAGATAAGAATGGAATAAAAAGAACTCAGAGAACAAAAAGTGCTTGTGGAAATTAAGAACACCTGAGAAACAGAATAGTAAAAGGTTGGAAGATTAGGTTGAGGGTGTCTTTAAGAAATGAGTAGAAAAGGACCAATAGGTAGGAAATTGCTCATATAAGATAGGAAAAGTTGGAACCAATCTAGAAAGTCTACCATATGAATAAGAGAGGTTCTAAAAGAGAGCGTAGAAAAACAGTGGGAGAAATCATTAACAGAATAATGGAGAAGAATCCTTTCAGAACGGAAGCATATGAACTGCCAGAGTGGAAGGTTCCATTGAAAATCCAGTAAAGTGGATGAAAATATCTCCACACCAAGCCTCATGGTTGGGAAATATGAGAGCACTGGGGGTAAGAAGAAGATGCTACAAACTTCTATATTGAAAAACAGGCACATAGAAAAGATGTGGAATCAAAATGGTTTGGTATCTCAACAAACACGGCAAACAAGCAGGCAAAATTCTGCAAAGATCATTTGCAACACTGAATTGTATAACCAACCAAACTACTGTATCCATATGAGGATAAAATAAAGACCTTTTTAAGTATGCAAGTCCTCCCAAAAAGTACCTTTTCCACCCTTTCCTAAGAAGTTTTCCCAAGTAGAGCAGAGGCTGTGCTCTACCTAAATAAGAGAGTAAACTGAAAACGATATACGGGGAAGAAGCACCTGCAGGAGGCTCCTGAGGTCCCGTGTGTGCAGCTGTGTCCCAGACAGTCCAAACTGCAGCGGGGCGAGCCCACAGATGGACGTGTTCGTTCCTTTAGTCACTGACTGTATACCGAGTCCCTTCTTCCACCAGGCGCTTGGCCGACATCAGTGAACAAAGCAAAGATCTGTGTACCCATCGGGGAGCTTATGTTCTGTCATGGAGGAGTGGAGAACAAACAGTAAGCAAGGAAATCACGTGTGGCTTTTTAAAATTTAAGTCAGATCCTGGGGCTTCTCTGCCCAGAAGCCTCCAAAGGCTGCCTGTTTCTCACAGGCTGAAAGCCAGTCTTTACCGTGGTTCACAAAGACCCCCTACTCTTCTCTGACATGGTCGCAGTACTCACAGCTCACAGGCTAGTCATGTGGCCCTTTTGCAGTTCCTTGAACATTCCAGGATTCCAGATAAGCTCACATTGCTCTAGCACTTTCTTCAGCTAGAACAATCATCTTCTCTGCCTGTTCCTGGTCTGCCCATCACGATGGGAAAGCCTTTTTGGTCAATATGCCCTACCCCTGTGCTCAGAGCCACGGTCACATTGTCATTCAAGGGGCAGTACTTTGGGGGAGAACAGGTTCAAACAACGGAAGAGGAAACCCACCCTAGTTACCTAGCTAATTATTAGGTTGGTGCAAAATAATTGCAGTTTAAAAGGTTAAAAATAATTGCAAAAACCGCAATTACTTTTGCACCAACCTAATAGCATTGTTCTCATTTACACCTGTAAACAGACTACCAAAGAGTATTAAATGGTGGATGGAAATAAGCAATCCAAAAGGGAAACCAAGATCCACGATCAAATATCTGATCCCAGCACCAAAAGAGAAAAATTAAGTATCAAAATAAAAACCGGGGGTGCCAAAAAAGATATACAAGTGGACACTTTGGTCAACGTTGCGCAAGCGGTAGTTTGCTGTAATCAGAAGTGTCTGGACGCTGACGGTAACCACTTTGAGCACCTCTTGTCATTGCAGAAGTCACACGTGACTTGTATGCATCTTTTGTTATCGGTATGTATTGAGTATTACAATTTTAATAGTTTTTTTTCCCTTTCTTAAAACGTGTATACATTTGTTTGGTACCTTCTGTAGTTTGAATTAGTATTTTCAGAGATAATTACTGACTAATTAACAAAAATTAAGTAATACATATGCACAATGAAAATTCAAATCATACAGCCGCTCCCCTCCAGTGCCCACATCGCAATTCTCCTTACCAGAGACAATTACCATTACTTGTGTCTTAGTTATCCTTCCAGAATTAAGTCTGAGATAAGTGAGAGATAATGTAACAGCCTGTTCTCACTGAAGATCAGAGAATAAGAATGTATTTTTAGAAGTTAAAAAATAAGACAATACAAATGAAAATATATTAGATATACTCGTAGATATCAATAGATAGCGACAGAGTAGGGTTTGGAACAAAATTGAGGAAGTCGCCTTTCATACAGAGTAAAACATGAAAAGATGGAAAATAGAAGAAAATTGCTGGGAGAGAGAGATGGTCAACACAAGCGTTCCAATATTTTAAACCAATTAGAGAAATTCAGTTCGAGGAACTAATAAGAGAAGAAGTAGAAGGAAATTCACTTAAATAAAAATTACTTGAAGGATGCCCACTGAAAAGGTCTACCAAATGCTGAGCAGGTGAATGAACACATTACTATTCCTAGACACACCTGAATAAATGTGGAAACAATGAAAAAGAAATAAGATTTTGAATGTTTCTGGAGTGGAGGGAGCAGCAGAGATCTTTCTTTTTTTGCATAAAATTTCATATCAGCAATCTAGGGGACTAACATAATAAACTAATGACTTCAAAGTACTGGGAGAAAATAATTTTGAATCTATAATTCTATCCTGAACTCCAGATTTTCCCCGAGGGCACTGGCTAATGAACACTGTGGGAGACCAGTGGGCAGAGAAAGCTTCAGTTGCTGGGGTGAGGTGTCTCAGCAGCCCCGCAGTGCTGGGGAGGGGCCAGGCAGAGTGGCCCCCATGAAAACCTCAGGCTTCAATTTGGCCCGCAGAAGGCAGCCTCCTAGGGGTTAGAGCAGGTGTTCGTTTCCTAGGCCCCCCCCACATTACCACAACCTGGGTAGTTTGAGACAACAGAAAGGTATTCACTCCCAGTTCTGGAGGCTAGAAGTCAACCCAAGGGGTCGGCAGGCTGTCCGTGAAGAAGACCTGTCCTTCTCCGAGCTTCTGGGGGCAGCTGGAAATTCTTGTTGGTCCTTGGCTTGTAGACCTGTCACTCCAATCTCTGCCTTGTTGTCACGTGGCTGTTTCCCTGTGTGTCTGTGTCTTCTTAGGGACTTCTTATAAAGACCCAAGTCACTGAATTTAGAGCTCACCCTACTCTAGTACGATCTCATCTTAACTCATTACGTCTGCAAAGACCCCACTTCTAAATAAGGTCCCCCTCTGAGCTTCCAGGCATGAATTTCGGTGGGTGGGTGCTGTGTAACCAAGTGCAGCGCAACTGACATACACCAGCCCTACAAGACAAAACCCAGCTCTCAACTGGATGAGGGGCCTCTGCCTGTAGTCTTTGCCCAACAGTAGAAAACTTAACCCAATTAATGCAGTTTTTAATGTACTATGTTTGGCATCCATTCAGAAATTATAATGTGTAGTTAAAACAAAAGCCCCAAATTGATAACCTAGAAAACAAACAACATAAATGATACAGATATTGTACTAATCATAGAGACTTCAAAATAACCATGATTCAGATGTTTAAGAAAATGGGGGTCGAGGTGGGAGGGGGGAGATGGAGAATTTCAACAGTCCGTCCGGTAAGTATAAAAAATAGTAAATAGACATACTAGAACTAAAACTTCAATTTGATAACTCAATACATAGATTTACGAACAGACTATTCACAGAGCAGAAGAGGGGTTGAGCAAACTTGAAGAGAGGCCAAAAGAAGGAATCCAGATTGAAGCAAAGGTAAGAAAGAATAGAAACTTTAGAAAAGAGCATAAAGACATGAAAGGAGTATGATGGCTGATATGTATGAACAGAGCAGTTCAGTGACGGGACAGAGGAAATGAGACACAGCAATACCTGAGAGAAAGTAGCCTAGAATTTTCCAGATAAATGAGATACCAAACCACAGATGCAAGAAGCTTTACCACTCCCGAGCAGGGTAAATTCCTGTAGGTAGGTTCCTAACAGTCTCACTTTTTTAAAACAAAAGACAAAGAGAAAATCTCTGAAGTCAAAGGAAACAAAAAAATTGATGCATTACCTTCAGAGAGGAAACAAGCAAGATAAAAGCTGAGTTTTGAAAGAGATAACAAAGCTAGAACAATGAACTGATATTTATTTTTGACATGCTGAAAACAACTGCGAACTTAGAATTCTATTTCTGGGAAAATACCTTTCAAAACTGAAGTGTGAATAAAGAACAAACAAACAAACAGCTGTTGCCAGCAGACTTGCCCTATGAGGATTTCCTCAGGCAGAAGGAAAATTATACCAGATAGGACCATAGAAATTCAGGAAGGAAGAAAGAACATCAGAAAGGGTCAGTATTTTTGTAAATACAAATATCAATGGATGGCTTAAAACAACAGCAGGAATGCCGGTAGAGTTTAACATTATGTAGAAGTAAAATGCATAGCCACAACTCAAAAGCAGGGGGACAGCTGTAAGGTTCTTACACTGCTTAGGAAATGACAAAAGTCCTCACTAATTTCAGGTTGAACAGAATGAGGATGCATGCTGTAATCATTAAGGTAATGGCAAAAAGAATATTTAAAAGGCTGCATAGCCAATAAACTGATAGAATTTTAAGTGAGCTAATTCTTCATCTTTCATTATAGGAAATCAATTGATACTGTTTAAAGTTGACATATCAATAAATGGAAGGTATCAGTAACATTTTTAGAGTGACTGAGAACCTGCCAGAAAAACTGAAAACAGAATTAGTTTAAAGTGGTCACCTCTGGAAATTCAGACTAGTATGTAGAGGGAAGCATGACGAACTTGCTCTATGGTCTCATCTATTGCTTGTATTTGTACCACATACATGCAATGTTTTGATAACACATTTTTACACAAAACTTTTATGTTGAAAAAGTGACATTTAACCCACTTTTCAAAGTTAGACAGTCCTTCATCTCCATCATTCTGGTGAATTCTGATTCTTTAAGAAGCGTAGGTTTTCTTCTGGGAGTTGAATGGTTTCAGGTCTTATGGTCAAGTCTTTGATGTGTCATTATTGTGAGTTGTCACAGGTGAGAAAGGGATTGTTTCTGGTCATTTCAACTCTGCCCCACTGAGGACTAAAGAGAGGTAGATGCTGGAGGGTTTAGAGTGCTCTGTCAAAGAACCTCATATACCGGGAGGTGCAAAAAAAAAGTACACATTTTAAGAGATGTTACCTATGTATTACTTTTCAAAGTTGAGTTGAATTGCAGTAGCGATGTGTAGTATGAGGCTCGTTCAAAAGATAGCGTTCATCAAATGAATGCCAGCGTCATTCATCGTATTGCAATTTTAATACTGTTTTTTCCTTTCTTAAAATGTGTGTACATTTTTTTGGCACCCTCTATATACTTTGATCCCTTAGATTTCTCACCAAAGCAGTTAAACGAAAGCACAGAATGTCTTGAATAGCACGCCTACACAGCATGGATTTTTCTAGAGGTGAGTGTTTGTAGCACTGACGGGTGAGGACGGGCGTCATGCTCAGAGCGGGAGCGAGTACAGACAGTATTGATCCATCCTCTCCCTGTTTCACTTTCCTGCGGCAGTGCTAAACTCTCATGCCTACTTGGAATTAATGGGCTGTAAACTCCAGAGTCACTGTGTATTTCGCTTTTTAAGTACAAAAGGCAGCAAAAAAAAAAAATAAAAAAATATAAAAAAATTAATAGATGCAAGTGAAATGGTGCTGATGTGGTACATTCACCCCTCCCCACATACGATGCCTCAAAATCATAACGACAGCAATAGACATCCTACCCCCAAACTGAGATTTCAGGCAGAGAGAGCTCACGAGGCCACGGTTCTCTGAGGAGCGATGAGTCGGGACTCGGCCTCTGAACGCCTTCAGTAATCGTGCCTTCTCCATGAGGCCTTGGAGACTGACCTTGTCAGGTCCCACAGCCCTGTTCTCACAGCCATTACCACCTGCCCAGGCTTTTGGGGCACCTGCCACCCTGGTCCTTGTCCTGTCTTCTCCCTAACACGTGCCTCCTCGCCTGCCCTCCCTCAAGTTCAGTGGGACTGAAACCATTTGTGCTACACAAACCTGCTCCTTTTCTCTGCCATTTCTCTGAACGCTCATTTCCTCTTTGCGAGTAAATTCTTGCCTTCATCCGAGGACCCAAGTTCCCCTGTAGTCCCTGTAAATGGAGTTGTTCTTTTATAGCTTTACTGAGATCTAATCGCTATGTAACAAACTGCACGTTAAAGTGTGCAGTTATATAAGTTGCTATACGTTTATGTCCCTGAACCTGACTGTAAGCTAAGCCCCCTCACACCCCACCAGAATCCTACCCTCCCCCTGCAGAAATTTGGTTTTTATGCTCAAGTCCCTAATACTCTGAGGCGGGGTGTCCTGCTCAGAGCTTCCAAGCTTGAGATCCCTCCTCTTCTTTCAAAACCCCAACCTCCTTTAAAGCTTTATACTCTGAGACTATTCTTTCAGCTTTCCTTCTTCTTTTCTGTTACGTGGCAACCTTCTTTCAAAGCACTCTTGTATTCATCAAAGGCTTTATACAACTTGGCTGATTATCATTTTTTCTACCCCGACCCCCGGCATCATTCAGGGGGACATCAACCAACATTTTCTGGATGACTTGTCCAGCACTGGCCACCTTGCTTCCAGTGATCTCCTCCAACCCACAGATTTCAGCGTCTCCCCTCAGACTTCCTCCTCATTGTTAAAGGCACCTCCTCCAAAGCGGTGATTTCAGGCGTCTTCCTCTCCCTGCAGCTCACTCATCCTAGGCCCCCACGCCAATACTCCGTTAACCTCATCAAGGGCGCTAAGTCATTGCCCCACCAATTACTTACTCATTTTATTAGTTAAAAACATTATGTCATCACTCCCTTCCTCACCCAGCTTAAAGTTCTATGGTCCATCATGTAATTACTCTGTACAAACATGTTTAATTCTTTTCTACCTCTGTCATACTTATGTAGGAAAAATTCAACCCCAGTGAAACCTGAGTATTTGCCTTCTTTGTGCCTGAGCATCTAAAAATTCTTGGAGGAAATCATGTCAGTTTTTTGATTCCTCTCATTTTCAGAAATACTCACAAATCTCCTTGCTTATATGGTCAACTTACCTATGACAAAGGAGGTAAAAATATACAGTGAAATAACAACAATCTTTTCAACAAGTGCTGTTGAGGAAACTGGACAGATACATGCCAAAAAAAAAAAAAAAAAGAAAAAAAGAAACTGGATCACTCTCTTACACTATATACAAAATAAACACAAAATGAGTTAAAAACTTAAATGTAAGGGCTGAAACCATAGAACTCCTCGAAGAAAACACAGGTAGTAAACTATTTAACATCAGTCTGAGTCATCTTTTTTGGATATGTCCCCTCAAGCAAGGGAAACAAAAGCAAAAATAGACAAATGAGACTTTACCAAACTAAAAAGCTTCTGCACAGTGAAGAAAGCCATCAACAAAATGAAGAGGCAACCCACTGAATGGGAGAATATATTCACAAATGAAATATCTGATAAGGGGTTGATATCCAAAATATATAAGGAACTCATACAACTCAATAACAAAAAACTAAATAATCCGATTGAAAAATGGGCAGAGGATATGGAAAGACATTTCTCCAAAGAAGACATACAGATGGCCATCTGACTATGAAAAGCTGCTCAACATCACTGATCATCAGGAAAATGCAAATCAAAATCACGAGATATCATCTCATGCCCGCCATAATGGCTGTTACCAAAAAAGTCAGCAAATAACAAGTGTTGGTGAGGATGTGGAGAAAAGGGAACCCTCCTGCACTGTTAGTGGGATTGCAGATTAGTACACCTACTATGGAAAACAGTATGGAGATGCCTTAAGAAGCTAAAAATAGATATACCATACAACCTAGCAATTCCACTTCTGGGTATTTATCCAAAGAAAATGAAAACACTAATTTGAAAAGATATCCGCATCCCTATGTTCACTGTAACATTATTTACAATAGCCTAGGTATCCATTGATAGATGAATGGATAAAGATGTGCCATACACACACACACACACACACACACACACACACACACACACACACACACGGAGTATCATGCAGCAATAAAAAGAATGAAATCTTGCCATTTGTGACAACATGGATGGGTCTACAGGGTATTGTGCTAAGTGAAATAAGTCAGGCAGAGAAAGACAAATACCATATGGTCTCATTTATACGTGGAATTTAAACAAAACAAAATGAAAGAACAAACAAAATAAAAACAGACTCATGAGAACAGAGACTAAAGGAATGGTTACCAGAAGCGGGGTAAGGGCGTGGGGGTGGGTGAAAAGGGGAATGGGCATATAGTCAATAATATTGTGATAAGTTTGCATGGTGACAGATGATTACTGGAATTAGTGGGGTGATCACACTGTAAGATATAGAAATGTCCAATCACTATATTGTACCCCTGAAACTATTGTAACTAATATAATACTGTATACCAACAATACTTAAAAAGCCCCACAAATCTCAGAGGGCATTTAATACAATTTGTTAGTCTTACCAAACTTCCGCAGTTCACCTGCCTTCCTGTTTTCTGAGATACATCCTTCGTACATTGTCCTCTGTTCTCACACCTATAAATAACCTCCGTTCTCCCCATTGCTCTTAGTTGACTCTTCCTGCTGTTTCTTTGAGGAAAACAGAACCACTCACCAGGAACTCCCATGCTGGCTCATCTCAAAATCTGTATGCCTCCACAAGTCTCATTTTTTGTTTTTCCCTCTTTTGAAAATGAAAACAACTGCCCCTCCTTCTTTCAGTCAGTCCTTCCACTCCTTCTTCCTCATTCCCTTTTATCTTCTCCTGGACTGCTCTCCTGCAGTTATCTTCCTTATTCCTTCATTATAAGTTTCCCCTTCCCTATGAAATATTTCTATTCAGCAATAAAGTTGCTCTAGGATCCATCATAAAAAATTCGTCTCTTGACCCCAAATACCATCAGCACAGCTGCTCCGTTCATCCTCTTCCTTTATAGCAAAACTCCTTTGAAAGACTGTTCTCCCTCTCACAGCCAGAACCTCCCGTTTCCTGTCAGAACAGAGCTGTACCATGAATGAAACAGGGCAAGTTTACTGAGATTAGTCGGCCGCCACAAGAGTAACCATAAGACCTAAGGAAAGTCCATGGGTATTTTGGACCAAAGGAGGACAAACTTGTAAGGGCAGCTGTGGCCTCCAAAGTTGAGGTTCAGACCTGTAGTTTCAGCCCATGGGTGGCAGAGGTCACAGGCTGGGCTCCAATGTGTAGAAGGAGTGGGGGTGCTGGTGCAGGGAGGCGGGGACCTCACGGTAGCCATGTCCACAGGGCCGAAGGAAGTTTCTCATGAGGCCAGGCTGGGCTGCAGGTCACCAGGGGGCCATGGATTCTAGGCAGGTGGAATGGCCGAGCAGCCCTGGAATGTCCTCAGACCTACAGTATTGCCCAGAGGTGCGATGGAGCAAGTCCTGATGCCTGCAGTGTCCCCGAGTGCCCTTCACTGAGAAAGCCTAACATGCGCACTGAGAAGAAGGGTTTAAAGACATCCATTACATTACAGCAGAGGGTGAATTTGGAGCCGAGAAGCAAAAAATTAATCAGAAATAAGGTATACCAGTTGTCAAGACTTAGTGTGCTTTTAAAATCTGAGAACCAGCATCTTTGTCAAGTCTAGAAAGTTCTCATTCCTTAATATTCTATTGTTTCTCTCCCCATTACCTTCCTTCTCTCTTTCTGAAACTTCACTCTTCTCCCTGTTCCATATTTTCCATTTTTTCTCTAGGCTGTTCCATGCAGCATAGGGTAGGGTTAAGAGTAACGACTCTGGGCCTGGATTACCTGTGTTCACATTCCGGTTCCACCACTGCAGCAACGGCACGGGATGAGACATTTGCAAGGCCTCACAGGACGCCCCAGGGAGCACTCACCGGGCAGGGCAGGGCTCGGGTGAGCAGAGGGAGAGCCTGGAGGCTTCCAGGCTGCCGCAGGGACCCTTTTGTTCCAACCGTATTTGAATCCGACTCTCCGGGAGCTTTGACTTCTGTGCCCCCCTCGTGTCCTCCCTCACAACACCAAAGTTCAGAGAGGACCTGGGTTCATTATATCACAGTCACAGAAACCATGGCCACGAAGGTGGCTGAAATATCAAAACAATAATACTGCTGACAAGCATGCGGAGGAGTTGGACCCACCGTAGTCTGTTGGTAGTGTTACGAACTGATGCCGCCACATTGGAGGACAGGTCAGCAGTTTGTCACCATGTTACAGGTGGAGTTACTATGTAACCCAGCAGTTCTATTGCCAGGAATACATATACCCAAGAGAACGGAAAGCATATAGCCACACAAAAGCTGGTACACAAGTGTTGGTGGTGGCATATTCATAGCTGCCATGCTACATAGACTAAATGTCCCCCCAAACTTCAGACGTTGAAGCTAATCCCCAGTGTGATGACAGTTGGAGGTGGGGTCTTTGGGAGGTGATTAGGCCCTGATTGGATTGCTGCCTTTCTAAAAGAGACTCTGGAGAGCTCCCTTCCCCTTTTATGAACAGGAAGTGAGCCCCCACCACGCACCTATTTTGCCGGCATTTTGATCTTGGCCTCCCAGCATCCAGAACTGCGAGAAATCAATGTCTGTTGTTCATACGTCATCCAGCCTATGGTATTTTGCTTACAGCTGCCAGAACAGACTAAGACAAGCCCCATGACATGGAAGCAACCCAAGTGATCAGTGGAAAAATAAAATGTGGCCTATCCATATAGTGGAGGATTACTCCGAAATAAAGGAACTGATATATGCGACATGATGAATCTTGAAAACATCGCACTAGTCAGTCACAAAGGCCACCTGTTGTGTGATTCCATGTATAGGAAATGTCCCAAAGAGGCAAGTCCAGGGCCAGAGCCTGGGTCAGTGGTTGCCAGGGTTGGGGGAGGGACGCCCAGGACCTGACTGCTTGTGGGCAGGGGCTTGTTCTCAGTGATGGGATTGTTCTGAAATCAGATAGTGATGCTGCTTGTACAACTGGAAGTACAGCAAGGCACTGAATTATATACTCTAAAGGGGTAAACGTGATGGGATGTGAATTACATCTCAGTAAAGCTATTCCTTATAAAACATGGCTGCCAAGACGTGGAATATGGCAGCCAACGTGGCCTGGCAGACTTGGCCTGAACAACAGTCCTTCCCCAACCAAACCACTAGGCCTCAGACTCCATGAGCGTAGGGTTCTAGAACACCACGTAAGTTCTACTGACTCTTGCAAAAGCTAATCTATATTACTGCCTATAAAAATAATTCAACTCCAGTGAAACAGGGAAAATAGATGAAAGGAAAAATCAGGATAATTCCACTATCAAAACCACTCCATTGAATCTTCAGAAAATTTAAAATGAAGTTTGTAGTTCAGTATTAAAAAAAAAAAATCACAACAGTCATAGGTACTTTATAGCTTCCCAAAGTAAACTTAATAGTGGCCCTAGGTTATATTTATAAAGACAATTCAGCAACCCTTTAAAAATAGACCTCCATGTTGAAGCGTCCATCCGTTTGGAAAGCATATTAATATTTGCCAAAATGACATGGGAAATATGGCCACCTACACATGGGCTCAGGAAAAGTGATTAGAAAAAGCCACACAGTGTAGAAAGTGTTGTCATTACAGCAGGATGACGCACAGGCTGAAGCACAGCTGTCGCCACTTCTTCTACAGACATGTTCTACAGGTTCACAGAATGGATTTAATAAACTCTGGTTTTTCTGAACTGCGTCAGATGCAGAGGCAAGTAACTGACACACCATGACCCCAGAGAAGAAACTGGGAGGCGGGCTTTCTCAGGAGTTCCTGTTCTTTCTTTCCCAATTACTGCTGTTTCTACCACTGGTGCCAATGTAGAAGTGCTAACACTCTCATTGAAGTGAACAAGCAGTGAGCAGCGGAGCCAAGCAGGGAGGCAGGGCAGGGACACCCAACAAGAGATGCGCCTTTGGAAAAGGAGTCGGGCGTGATCATGTCTGGTGGATATAAACGGCCTAGTGCTGTCACCACTACAGACCCCCGAACGTGCTAGTTTCTGAGGCTGCTCCCTGAATGGGCTGAGCTTTGCAGTATTTATTATCACTTCCCAGGATGCTCTCAGGCCCCCTTTGACTCCTGAGCTTTCCTGAAATGAGCAACTAAAGGGCGGGCCCCCAGCCACTGAGCTGACCCTCTTGGAAACGTCAACTGGTAACCCAACCTCTATTCTCAGGAGCTTCTAAGGTGGCTTCACTTACTGCAGCAGCTCGGAAGTTGGAATGCACACTGTGTAGACTCTTGAAAAGCCAGGGTTTGGGATGCACGTTGTAAGGCAGGAGCCATCTTCCTGCTGCTTTGTATTGGGCTGTTCTCTGCTGGCAAGCCCAGTGACTCCCGGGATGTGGGCTTTTCCTGCAGTCCCCCTAGTGTATGAGAGTGCCCATACCACAGCTTTGTGGTTGTGAAGGGACTGCTGCCTGTTGGTGCCTTCTCACTGGAAGGCTGCATGGGGATGCATTTTTGAACTCCATTGTTCCACTGGCAGCTTCCTGATTGCTCACCTTCCTGTTGAGCAGAGGCAGCAGCTCCGCAGGTGGCCGTTTCTGTGCCCTTTGGGAAGTCTTTCTTGGAATGGAATTCTTTGGAGGCAGCTTACTCCTCCAGAGAGTTTTGTAAGTGCCTAATTCCCATTATTAAATCTCTTTCTGCTTAAAATACCTAGAGAGATTTCTAGTTGCTGCCCTAAACACCGATATTCTGACCACGAGACATCATTAATTTTATAGATGAGGCACTTAGTACTTGCCTGACATCGCCTCGCTTGTAACTTTGAAGGCAGAACAGAAATCTAGGTTTTTGGTCTCCACGCCTCATTCAACATAATTTCAAACTTCTTTTGAAATATTGAAGTATTTTCCCCCCAAAGCTCAGTGAAATGGAAAGTTATTGCTTGAATGAAATGTTGTTCTCATCTTTTCTTAGCCTCGCCTCCGGGTCCTCAGACACACCCCAGGTGACGTCAACGTGCAGCCGAGGTTGAGGGCACAGCCCCAAGGATGTCTCCGACATCATTGACCCTATAATCCTTTCTCACAGGTTCCCACTGTCATCTGCAGAGGAAGGTAGACAGTCCTACACTTTAGACATAATAATTGCAATGAGAGAGAACATTTCGTGAGCACTTACTATATGCCAACAACTTTACAAATTACATCATTCTCCCATTTAATTGGCACCAAATGTTATCAGGTCCGTACCATTACTATTCCTCCTTATGGAGGAGAAAACTTGGGTTTAAAGAGTAAGTAACTCGCCTGAAGCTACGTAGCAATTAAATTAAGAACCTGGAAATAACACTGGGCCATCTAACAGCAGCAGGCATGTGCTTTAATCCCTGTGCTGCTCAGTAGGAAAATGCAGAATCGTTTTCTCTATGAAACTCCATGAAGAAAGCCCATAAACTGTGGGTGGGACCTCCAATACTCTGTAGAGAAACTCTAAATACCAACCCGGCCGTTATGGGAAAGAATAAGAAATCTCATACACGGAGCACCTTTTCTGACCCAGTGTTTATCCTTGTCTGGAATGTGTGTAGTCAGCCTCCCTGCAGAAACTCCCTCGCCGCCTCTCCACCTCTTTCCAGGTGACTTTTCCAGTATTACCTGTTTCTAGTTATTTGGGGAAAAGAAGATTTGCTTCTAATTTACACTTATGTGAGATCATCACGCTGTGGGCTGCTGCCAGGCTCAGGCATCTGCTCATTGTATAGCTTCTTCCTGCCTACAACCTCTCAATGTGCTGTTTCGGGTGCCAGGTGGGTCCTGGGGGGCAGTACAGGGAGGGACACAACACCTTTTACTTGAACAGGCACAGTATCCACTGACCCTTCATTAATTTCCAAAGTACCACTGCCCAACGCAGGGCGGGCAGATGACACAGACTTTACTGGGCAACTACTGAAGAATAACTAGAAGAAATTGCAACAGTGGGGAAAACAACATTTGATGCTAAATGCGATTATTTTCAGAAGCCAAGGGAAAGGGAAGGTCTCGGGGGATGTCCTCATAGGCATATCTGATCGGGCCTTAGGCCCTCCTCTTGTCTCTCTTCAGAAAGATAACCAACACTCCCTGTCCTCTTACTGTCAGCTGGGGTTCTGGGACTCCGCCTCGGGCAGCACACTTCCCAGCGGATCCAGTTCCTATTATGAAGACACCTGGGGCAGGTAGCGGCTGGTCTTTGGCGCTCAGGTGCGGGCCTCCTGCGCCCCCTGCTGGAGGGACGTGATGGTGTGTCGCCATCTGCCTTTGTGGCCTTCCAAATCAGCTCATAGTATCTTGGTAATCCTTGCAGGGATGCTCACCTCTCTTTTCTCCTTTCCCAGTCTCTAACGTGCACAGACACACCTCTGACCTGTCAAGGACAAGTGCTCCCCCAGGAGATGGTGTGAACATAGTAAGGCAAAGCAAACTGCCTGCGCAGCGCAGGCCGCAGGAGGCAATCTTCCACCTGCTAAGGGCGGTGACAAAGATTCCCCGAGCCAATGAGGAGAGCCTCTTCCACAAAATCAAGAAAGCAGTTTCAGTTCCTCTTTTCAGTCACCCTCTCCCTGCCTCGTCCCTCGTCGGGGGAGGAGCTCTGAGAAGACGCTCTCCGGAGAAGGCAGACCCATGTTCTGACAACGCTGCTTGTCTTGGTAGTGCACGGACTTTGAGGATACAGCTTGCGGAAGGAAGGCACAAGGAGGCTGAGGGGTAAAAATATAAGGCTTTCAATCAGAGAGCTAAGGACTGAAGCTTCCTCCCGTGATTAACCAGCTCTGAGACTGCACAACTTACTGAATCTTTCCACTCCCTTCTTTCAACAGGAGTGCTGTCACCAAAATGGGCAAAAAATACGTCCTTTGTATACTTTCCTCCTGAACAATTTAGCATCCATCTATGGAAAAGTGTTTTCCTGAGAGCTTTGCAACCCAGATAGGGGAATAGGAAACCCCATGCAGTCCAAAAGCCAGGAGAGCTGGTTTGAGGAACCAGGCTCGCACTCAGGCAGCGGAATCACTGACTATGGTCCCAGCTACAGAAACACCTCAGTACCCCTGAGGACTCAGCTACAGCCCTGACACCAGCACCAAGTGACCCAGGAGGAGTCAAGCCTGCCATGCTTTGGGTTACAGACCTCAGTCCTGTCTGTGGACCCGGAAGTGTCTTTTAATGGATGAATGCATAAAGAAGGTGTGATGTACGCACACACACACACGCACACACACACACACACACAGTATATACACATGCACACATGCACACACACATATACATATAGTATATACGCATATACGAGGTGTGATCAAACAGTACAGTGAATGTTTAAATAAAAATTTATTACAGTAAAAGACACATTGCCATTAATCCCTCTCAAAATACTCCCCCTCACTTCAAACACACTTATCCCATCGTTCTTGCCACTTTCTAAAGCAGTTCTGGAAGTCCTCTTTTGTGAGTGTCTTTAGTTGCGCTGTTATGGCTGCCTCGATGTCCTGAATCGATTCAAAACATGTTCCTTTCATGGTCATTTTGACTTTGGGGAAAAGCCAGAAGTCATACGGTGCCAGGTCCAGTGAATAAGGTGGATGATGACATGCCGTAATGTTTTTATTTGACAGAAATGCCATACCAGAAGCCATGTGTGACACGGAGTCTTTCTCTTGTGATCAAAAGCTACAGTGAATGCTGCTGCCGAGTGCCATCCAAAGGAAAAGCACTGTGCATGTCAAACCTTAGTAACAGTGTGTGACAAGTTTCAACTTGTTCGGTGTAGTCAATCGGGTGTGATGGTTAGGAGAAGGTGTGTTTTAAAGTGTGCTGTAAATCATCCACCATCATGACAATGCTCTGTGTCACACAGCACTTCTAGTACAGCAATTTCTGTCAAATCAAAACATTACAGTGTGTCCTCAATGCACCTTATTCACCGGATCTGGCACCATGCGACTTCTGGCTCTTCCCCAAAGTCAAAATGATTCAGGATATCGAGGCAGCCATGACTGCACAACTAAAGACACTCACGAAAAAGGACTTCCAGAACTGCCTCAGAAAGTGGCAGGAACGATGGGATAAGTGTGTTTGAAGGAAGGGGGAGTATTTGGATGGGAATTAATGGCAATGTCTCTTTTACTGTAATATTTTTTTTATTTAAACATTCACCATGTTGTTTGATCACACCTCATATGTAACTGTCTGGTGTATAGACAAACACAAATATCAGTGTCCTTCTTTGTCCTTTCTAATTTATGGGATATTTCTAAACATTTTCTGAATGAGTATATGAAACTTTTTTTTATAGCAACATCCTAATATGAAATGACGTCCTGCTAAACAATTTGTTGTAACTGTCCTATTTAATCCTCACAACAACCCTATGGGATTTGCATTATAATAATCCCCACTTCACAGGTAAGAAACCTAAGGTTAAAGTGATGTGCTCTGGGTTATTCAGATGGTATGAGATTTTGCACAGATCATCTGGTAAAGGTAGGAGACAAACAAGACAATAGCAAAATGGAAAGTTTCATGAAAGATAAATGATAGCCATTTGTAATTATGGGCTTCTTAAGGACTAGAAGTTATAGAATATAGTAAAGTTTCCTTAATTGGATGAAAACAACATCTGTGTATGTGCCCTTTGGATTTTAAGAGTTAGGGTTCAGTCATGTTCCTGTCTGAAAAAAAACAAACAAACAGAAAATGACCTGGAAAACTTGAATGTAACTAAAGTTAGCAGCACACAGGAGTGTTTGTAAGTAGTATAGGAAATATTTTGGACAGATACTAAGCTAAATATTCCCTCTTCATCTATATTTTATTAATACCTAAATTTTAATATCAGATTTTTACTTCTAAAGGAATGGAACCAAACTCTTGTTTTAGGTCCTCTTCAGAAAATCTATTTCCCACAATTGCCCAAGTCCTGTGTGGCTCCAGCCTAGACTGCTGGCAGCTCACTTACCTGATAATGGTTTTTCCTGGGGAGAACGCCAGCCAGTCTATCAAGAACTGTCAGAAAAACTTGCTCAAATCATGTCGGGATGAAGTAATTAGCATATTTGCTGCCTCTTCTGGGTCACCCAAGACAGTCCTCTCAGAGCAAGTTCCTCACAAGTGCTGTTTAAGGAGAAATAATGTACACTTTCCAAATAATGTACACATTTCTCTTTTCTCGCCGCCCCTTTTCTTTATGCACGTTCAAGAAATGTCTGTTTTATATTTAAAAAGAGCTGGCTCACAGCTTGTTTTAACGACAGCCCTTGTTTGTTTTCGTGGAGCTCCTTCTAATTTCTAACATTAACTCAGAAAGAGCAAGCACCATAGGACAGCATTATCATAAGCTGCCGTCCTCTCAGGGAACCACCCAGCAGCTCCGACGATCTGTATGACTTCGGATGGAGCCTTTCACACGGACTGGCTTGCTTTCATTTGTTCCTAAGGGAAAATTCCTTAATTAACTGTGTAGAAGACATACACGCATCACTGATCCTTCTGTTTCCTATCTGTGAAATGGGGATTGAAGGTTGTTCTTGCCTGGTTTCTATAGATATTGTCCTTAGGGACTGTACACGTTTCCTATTGCTGCGCTAATAATTTACTACAAACTCAGTGACCTAAAACAATACAAACTTATTAATTTACACTTCTGGATGCCAGAAATCTAACAGGTCTTACAGGGCCCAGTCAAGGTATCAGCCACGTTGTGTCCTTTTCGGAGGCTCCAGGGGAGAGTCCATTTCCTCTGCTTTCCCAGCTCCCAGAGAGCACATGTGCCTTGTGTCCCATACCCTCCAGATTCGAGGCCAGTAGTGTAGCATCTTCCAATCTACTTCTGACATCTGCTTCCTGTTATGACCTCTCCTTTCCTGACTCGGACACTCCTGCTTCCCTCCTACAAGGTCCCTCGTGATTTTGCTGGGCACATGCAAACAATCAGCATGATCCCCCTTCTGCAGGTCCTTCACCACAAGGCACCTCAAAGTCCCTTCTGCATGTACGGCAGGTCCTTCACCACAAGGCACCTCAAAGTCCCTTCTGCATGTACGGCAGGTCCTTCACCACAAGGCACCTCAAAGTCCCTTCTGCATGTACGGCAGGTCCTTCACCACAAGGCACCTCAAAGTCCCTTCTGCATGTACGGCAGGTCCTTCACCACAAGGCACCTCAAAGTCCCTTCTGCATGTACGGCAGGTCCTTCACCACAAGGCACCTCAAAGTCCCTTCTGCATGTACGGCAGGTCCTTCACCACAAGGCACCTCAAAGTCCCTTCTGCATGTACGGCAGGTCCTTCACCACAAGGCACCTCAAAGTCCCTTCTGCATGTACGGCAGGTCCTTCACCACAAGGCACCTCAAAGTCCCTTCTGCATGTACGGCAGGTCCTTCACCACAAGGCACCTCAAAGTCCCTTCTGCATGTACGGCAGGTCCTTCACCACAAGGCACCTCAAAGTCCCTTCTGCATGTACGGCAGGTCCTTCACCACAAGGCACCTCAAAGTCCCTTCTGCATGTACGGCAGGTCCTTCACCACAAGGCACCTCAAAGTCCCTTCTGCATGTACGGTACCTTCCCAGGCTTCAGGGTGAGGACATGGATGTCTTTGGAGGGGCCCTTATTATGTGAAGCATGGAAGTGTACATGAGCCTATAAGGTTCCAGAACTCAGGACTGCAAATACAGATCTGGGACTTGTCAATAATAACTGGTACAGACCCACAATTCCAAATCTCAAAAGCTCTGAAAACTGACGGTGTTTCTGTTTTGAAGCTTCATGCAAATGCATTTGTAAGCAAAGCCTGACAGGCTGATTTAAACTTTAAAAACCTTTATTTATCCCAACAGTATGGTTACGTGCTGTAGAAATGTTACTGTTTTCAGTTATGGGGTGTTGCCCTAATTCTGCCATTGGTGTTAACAATACACAGCATATGCACAGGTTGTAGATTTCTGAGAGAGAAAAATCTAAATTCTGAGCCATCTGGCCTCAAGTGTTTGTGGCCTGTATGCAAAGTCCTGGGAGTGGGGTCAGCCCCCGAACGTGTGTGACGTATGAGCTCCTGAAGGATACGGTGAGCTGACACTCCACGCCTACTCCAAACTCACTGCTCTGCAGACATGGAAAGTTAGAAAGTCCATTTCCTCCTTGGAGGCTGCCATTTGGGATGTCATTTCACAAAGCAGAGGCATTTGTGCAACATGTGGAAGATGAAGGTGACAAAACTGCCTACGGCAAACCTGAAGGAAAACAATTTATGACACACAAGAGCAAAGAGCTTCACCACAATGAAATGGAGTAAACAGAGCCGTGGAAAGGAAAACACACAGTACAACGTCACTGCCAGCCATAGGCGGGGGGTTGGGGGGTAGGGGAGGCGGGGAGCAGCTTCACCACCGGCCCCACCGTGGACAGTAAGAGAAATTCTCTACCACTGTCATCAGAATAAGCAAACTGAAGCCATGAAGGTTTCTTTCTACCCTCTAGGATTTCTAGTGATTCTACGACAAGACATGGCCACCGCACAGAAAGCAGAGGCAAGCTGGCATCATGGAATCCTCCTTCTGGAGAAGAGAAATAGGAAGAGAAGCTTGTTCTACCAGAGAGAACTGAGGCAAGGCACAGGCTCCAAGAGGCCCACAGCCACGTCGTCAGTGAGTGGCAGGGCAGACAGTGGCTTTGGCTTCTTGATATTCTCCCTAACGGGCCACAACAGAAGCCCACTCAGATTTTTTTTGGTATTGAGCAAGTATACAAAGCTAAAGATAAGCTGGCCTCTTGTTTTTACTCTAAACAATTAAAAGACCTCCCCTAATGTATACATGGCTTTCAACCTGATAGAAACAACTCATAGCTACACAGGTAGGTGTTGGCAGTCTTGTCTATTTCCGTCATACTCTTCAGTCATCTCACCTCATACCACTTTCTCCCTCTATATTTTTGTTTCCTTCAGGTTGCTACTGAGAGCTCACTGTATATATTTCATTTAAAAGCTTCCTCTTTTTTATTTTGTTTTTGTTTTTAGGGACTTACATATTTTCCCTTCCAATCTTTAATATGAATCTTCTAATGATTTCATTTACCTGCTACTTTTGTACCATAGTAATGGCCATTTTGTCTTTGGGTCTCCTTCCAGGGAAGAAGATGGTCCCAGATACCCCAGTATAAGCTCCTACACTACCAAAGAGCCTGCGTGTACCCTGCAATGTCAAAGTCACACTCTCAGAGTCCCCACTTACTAAGCTGTAGTGAAGCTGGGACTGTCATAGCCACAGATAATTAAGATGGCACATCTTGCATATTTCTAGCATTTAGAATAATACCTACACCAAAACGGTGCTTGTTAGTTGTTTGCCATCCAGATGCCGCCTCTCATGAAGATTCATTTCGCGTCCTCGTCTGCCTATTTGGCACTGGCTAATTCTTTACTTTCCCAGGACTCGCTGTCATCCTCAAGCCCCTGGCCCTCATGTTCTTCCTGGGTTTTTCTTCTTCTAGACCATTTACACAAACGCTTGGTGGGAATGGCGCAGATGGAACTGGCAGACTCTGCTATTAACATTACAGCATTTAGAAAATTCTCATTTGTTCCTTTTGTATTCGATTTCTTAGACAATGAGAATTCCTGATTAAAACAGCCCAATGCTGATTTTTAAAGGCCTCAATTAGGGAAACTTATCAGATTTTTGAAAGCCTAAATACAATACATAGTCTAGAAGTCACTTGCCCACGTGGATGTTCTTCACATCTCCGCCATGTTAGAATAAGTATGGTGGGAAAATTCCATTGTCACTCACTTGTTACTTTAGATAAGTGAATGACTACTCACAGAAACAACTGAAGAGCAGAGGGACAACATAGCAGGTGTCATATTTTGGGGGGTGACAATTCAATACCATTGCTGTTGATAATTCTTCAGGGAGAATAATCCCAAAGTGTACCATTTTACACAGATTGAGTAGCAACCACTACAGAAATCTACAGAGTTGAGTTATTCAAAGGCATCAAGTACAAAAAAAAAAAAAAAGATATTGTTAAATAAATGCCAAATGATAAAATATAACCACTGTGCCATTTTGAAAGAGCTGTGTGTTTTGATTTTTGAAACTTATAAAAATGAGCCTCTAAATAGAATGCCCCAATGCTCCTACCTTGTATTCAGGGGAAGACAAGACAAGTTCAAAGATAAGAGGAATTATTTTCTCTCTCACTGATAATCATTCAGGCCATAGGTTTGCATCCGTAAGCCCTCTGTGGCTCGTTCTCTCCCTCCCTCATTCCCTCTGTGTCTTTCTTCCTCTCTCTCTCTCTCTCCTTCCCTCTCTCATGCGCATGAATTCACGCACATGTGACCAACATGCTCACACCGTCCCCTCTGCACATAGACACTCTGCCTGTCATTTGATCCCCAAGCCCATCCAGCCAATCCTATTTGATCAATGTGAACCCTGTAACTTGGTCATTTTTTCTGTCAGGAAATCTAACGTCATTTACTTTCCAAAGCTTTCCTAGACCCAAATCACTAGTGTGTGTGAATCAGTGTTTTGAGGCTACACATGTCGTGTATCCCCAAATCATCTCATTCACCCCAATAGGTAGATGTTCCCCAACAATTCTTTGGGAAACATCACCATATTCTGTTTACTCACACATCTCTTAAATTGTGTCTTTCCTGTGAGTTTTAGTGACAAGTAAGGCCCCCCTCAGCTGTTACACCACTGAACCCAGTATTGCCTTCTGGCTCCTTGCCTGCGCTGTTGTCTCACACATTTCTAGGCACGTGCAGGAATGGCCATGGTAACCAGCTGATGCAGTTTCTAACCCGGCACTAAGCAAGTACTCTTTGTGGACACTTTCTAATTATTTAGCATATTTTCCAGCTGCTAGAGGAAACCAAGCAATACAACAACATGGTTAGGCTTAAATAGGATATTCTTTTAAGAATTGCTCTACTTTTAGAAATTAGGTTTTATAGCAATTACCGGGTATCTTTTGTAAAAAAAAAAAAAATTAAGAGCTTGTAATAAACTAAAGACACTATTCGATATCCTTTCGGTAGAATGCTGGGGCCTCCAGGAGATTACTGATGGTGTAAAGGTCTCTGCACCTCCCGTTGCCTTTGAATTATCTTACAGCCCTCTAAACTGTACACAGCTAATAGCAATGCAGCAATTCTTGTAACTGTATCTGGTGGAGCGAGCGGCTCGGGTCCATCTGTAAGTTCATTCCAACACTCCCTTACGTGTTCTTTGAACAGGCTGCAACACTGATCTGCTTACCTCTTTATTTAATGAGTTAAATCAAATCTTTGATATGTTCATTTTACAACTCTGTGAGAGACATGATTTTAGTATCCGCTTTTAAAATTTCTCCTTTAACTGTAGTATGGAAATTTGAAATCGAAGTTTAATATTTTACAAGACTTCCACTGGTGTGGGTGTTTTCTCATCTTAAACTGTAACACTATGAAAACACAGCTGCTAATATCTACTTATTGCCACTATAATTATTACTGTGATTAAACACACCCCCAACACTGTTTTGACCTGCTGGGAATCAAACAAAGAGCCTGATTATTACAATAGCATATAGTGTTTTTCTGAGGAATGTACTGGGTGAGGTGATTCTATCTGTCTTTGTTGTTATTTTACGTGTAGAGACCCTACTCAGAGCAAACTGTTCCCAGGATGTCTGCCACATAAGGCTTCTGTCACACAAGGTGCCCGTCACATGAGCTGTCTGCCACGTGAGGGGCACGTAAGGCAAAGTCACGAGGTGGCGAAGGTTAACTTCACACCCGTTGTTTTCATGCAGCTCCTACCGATACCACCTCTCGCCAAGTAGGGATCTTTTCCTTTCTTTCACTGAAGCCACTTCTCCCAGGCTGATATCTATTAATACCTGCCTGGGAAAAGCGGAAATCAGAAAGAGTTTGTGCTTTCAGGATGCATGGACCGGTTCAAATTCCGGCTATGTCACAGTCATGTGACTCGCAGCTGACAGGGCGGTAGCCTTCAGAGGAGGGGGGTTAGGTTCTGCTCACGGGGTGCCAGCTCAGTCTGGGTGCATCCTCATTCCGCACCCGTGATGCTCACAGTTTATGTTGGAGGGCGCAGCGCCAAGTCCAGTAAGCATGGTTTTGCATATGCAAACTCATCTGGAAATTCCTGTGCACATTCGAGTTAAAAAAACCCTGAAGCAGCAGAGAACGGAATAATAGGGAAACCTACGTGCAGGTTTATGAGGTGCTGAGTGTGACAGGCTCGCCTTGCTAGTGACCACACAGATGATGATGCACACAGATGGTCCAGGGCCACCTGCCCCTCAGCAGGAAGGGGTTGCACAGGTCTCGTGTTCTCTCAGGTCTCCAGATGTTGGGTTGTTGGCACCTAAACCTGCATCGTTCATCCCCCATCTACGCGGCCATCCCCTGCCCATCTTATGAAATGGGAGGATAACAGAGTAGGTTCCTTCCTGGAGCTCTGCTCCTGAGGTGACCTTCTGCTCCCAGCTCGGGCAGACCTCTCTGCATAGTGGGAGGACGGGAGCTCGTGTACCTGCGATTTTTCTGTTCTGGGTTCTGTCCTGTGGTTGTGCAGATATGTCCATGTCCGCTGCAGGACCTCTGGGACGTCTCACCTTCCAGCTTTAAGAGAAGATCGAATTCCGGATTTGTTTGCAGTTTTATCCCATTCTGCTGGGCTGCCACCTCTGTTGCCTTCGTACATGTTCAGTTATTTCTTTTTATAAGAATTCAGTGGGATGATGTATTGGAAAGCACAAGCGCAGGGCCTGGCCCATGGAAAGTGTTCAATAAATATTTGTTGGCAGTAAAACTAAATCTCTTTTTCTTCTTTTTTTTTTTTTTTTAAGATTTTATTGGGGAAGGGGAACAGGACTTTATTGGGGAACAGTGTGTACTTCCAGGCCTTTTTTCCAAGTCAAGTTGTCCTTTCAGTCTTAGGTGGGGAGGGCGCAGCTCAGCTCCAGGTCCAGTTGCCGTTTCTAGTTGCAGGGGGCACAGCTCACCATCCCTTGCGGGAGTTGAACCAGCAACCTTGTAGTTGAGAGGACACGCTCCAACCAACTGAGCCATCTGGGAGCTCAGCAGCAGCTCAGCTCAAGGTGCCGTGTTCAATCTTAGTTGCAGGAGGCGAAGCCCACCATCCCTTGCGGGACTCAAGGAGTTGAGCCGGCAACCTTGTGGTTGAGAGCCCACTGGCCCATGTGGGAATCGAACCGGCAGCCTTCGGAGTTAGGAGCATGGAGCTCTAACCGCCTGAGCCACTGGGCCGGCTCTCTTTTTCTTTATTAGATCCACAAAGCCACGATTTTTTGAAACAGTGGAGTAAAACGGCCACAGCCTTCCTGAATTTGTAGCGTGGCTGTTTTCCATCACTGCCCCTCTGAACAGCTGTCAGTCACACAAGTGGCTCCTCTCTGGGCCCCTGACTGCTCCCAGCCTCCCGCTGCCCAACCCCTGCTGTGCTCCTACCTAGTCTGGAAGGTGTTAAAATCAGTGCTGATAGGTGCCCTGCAAGGTTCTCTGCTCTTAAGTGGAGAAAAAGGCAGGTCTTGCCATTTGTCTTCCCTGGAGAGCCCTAGGAGTTGGCAGTGTTTCCCTCCCACCTCACCCCTGTCACCTGCTATGGGGACAGAGCCAGGAGTGCAGTTTCCAGGCTCTCAGCCTCAGGTGGAAAGGTGCTGGCTCAGGTAGTAAATGGCCATCAACTGTGATTGGATGGCCATCAGCTGTGGCTAGTTGGCCGTCAGCTGTAACCGGTGAGCCATTGGCCTCTAATATAACTGCCTTGGCTATGCTAGCAGCAAATGGGGGCTAGCAAGAAGATGGTGGCTGGCAAGCACGGATTGCAGTTAGCACGGCGGATTGCAGCTAGCAAGAAGAGTTGGTCGGTTGGCAGAAAAGTGGACAGCAGGTCGCATGTCGTGTGAATCCAGCCTCCAGTGAGACTATAGTGGTATGACTACCCTACCTATGGCTCCGTGGGTGTTCCTTTTTGACCTCACCATATCCTGTGTTTTTGTGTGGGGAGCGGGATCACAGACCCTGCATGCTGCCCCGCGTGACACCTGCCTCTTAAGTTAGTAATAGAAAGGTGGACAAAACACAAAAAAATAAACTGGAAAGAGGTAAAGATCCCAGATAGTAGTGAGCTGCTAGTGGATGGAAGTTGGATTCTTCTTCTTTTATTGTTTTTTGAGGCAAAAATACTGAAAACACTCTAAGTTTAAATTATTACCTCAAACACTTATGATTTTTATGGAACATTCAAAACATCTCGCAGATCAGATAGAGAGAGGAATAGGAATATATAATTATTGCTGTTTTTAGATAAAAATGACCCAAACTGAGGAATGACATGTTGCTTTAAAGATGTTTTTGCTTTGACTTTAAAAAATTTTTCATATCTTTAAAGCCATGCATAGCAATGAATGAAAAACCATGAGTTTTTCACCAAAGTATGGATTAATGTGCCAGCTATTCCTTTGGTCTTGAATCTCGATAGAAGTGAATTGTTCCTACAAGAATTCAGGGAGAGAGGGTTTTGACAGACTTCATTTTAGTGTTGTGTCTTTGGATTCTCAAGCATACTTAGCTGTGAATCACATTTTGTCAAACCTGAGTCCCCTTGTGAGAGAAATCAGAGATGATGTAATCATGGCAGTAAATTTCTTCCCACTGAGCCCAAACAAGCCTTTTATTTAATTTCTGATTGCTCTTTTAATAGTCCTTTGCTTTAATAATCTGATTGCTCCTTTAATAGTGCACAGCTTTAAGTACGTTGGAAATACAGTGGAACCCTGATTAACAGCTCTTTTAGGAATAAAATTCATTTATCAAAAAAGTTTAAAAAATAGTTGAACTCAATACATCATTTAAGCAAAGCTGCAGCATCCACAGGCCTGAAAGGCCAAGCTTCCGTGGGTTCTGGTAGCCACACCCAACTGAGGGCTCACGTTTGAACTAGACTGAGTTGTAATTTTCAGATTTTATCTTCTATTTGTACATTTTCTTATCTCAAATTAAAAAAAAAATCATTGCCTGTTTTATGATTTCCTCCACTTTTCTATGGTAAAATACCATTCATTCAAATACTGGCCTTGATTTTCCTCTTGTGTCTGTACAATGCGTGTTGGACATCTACCAGCCAGGAGGGAGGTATTGGATGGGACCGGCGAGATCTACTGTGTCACATTTGTACTGTTAGAGAGCCAGTCCCGGCGGGATAGGTAGCAAATTGCCTGGGATTTGAAATTTGGAGACTTTATTCCCCACCACAGGTCTTTGTTCCCTGCTTCTAGATCTTTTTCACGTCACCTGTGAGCAGGAAGGCTGTGCGGTGAGGTGGGAAGCGCTTTGGGGGCTTGAGCTGGTTATGAGAATCGGTGTTCTCAGCTGAAGAGGAAACCATGCTTTCTAGTTTGAGAGACGGGGAATGTGTGCAAAAACTCTGACATGTTAGAGACACTCAATAAACATCAGCTGTTAGAATTGCACATAACACAGACACTCCTGTACATAACATAACCCATTTCTCCACCCCAAGATTGCCAGCTCACTCTTTGTTTCCGACACTTGATATTAATTCAGTTAGTATTTAGTGCAACTTTTCTGAACCCCTAGAATGTAGTACAAGCTAGTAACATTTTACTTGTAGTAATTAAATTCCTCATCAATAAATGTACTTTTGGGATTATCTTTTCCATGAATAGAGACATGGATGTCTTCACTATTCTTAAACATCGATTGATTATATGAATTCAGTAAACAATAGAGCTTGCTGTCCTGAGCCAGAAAAAGATGATAAAGTATCTTTTGGGAAGAGAGATGAGAAGAGGTTTTTCTTCTCTCGTCCTAGACTGTAGAGCTGGAAGAGATGTTCTACAAACACACATTTTCCCCAGGTGTAGAAATGCAGGTCCCAGGAGCTGAGCTGCCTTCGCTTACAGACCTAGCTGGCAGCAGGCACTGCTCAAGCCGGGCGACCTGACCTTCACTTTGGTCCCAGTAGTAGGGCGACCACAGGCGTCGCCCCGCCTACTGCACAAGGTTCTTTCCCCTGGTTAGCTGCTGGAAGAAAGTTACCAAGTGTGACCTAGAGATCAAGGTGAAGGTTATCTGTAGTCCATCTCTGACCCTGATCTTGGTGGTCTGCCCCCAAATTGCACGTGGTCACCCTTCACCTCTTGGAGAATCGGAGATTAATTTCTCTATTTGGGAAACCTAAGAACTCACTGGTGTCCATTTGCTCCTGCAGAGCTGTTTGTTTTTACCTTCTCTCATCCCTGGTTGCCTTGATTATTCTTTTAGCCAAATGTCATGGCACGTGTGGTTACTTGTGAGTGCGAGAATGTTCTTTACTGTTTTGGCCAAGAATGGTGATATTTGCTTTAGTATTTTGACATTTATTAGTGGGCTGCCAGATCGAAACTGAGCTCACTATTGCACCTACAAATCTTCCAGAGAAAACACAACTGTTTCTTAGGGTAAATGTAGCTGGATATGTAGTTTCCCTTTTTCTGTTCACAAAAGGCTAACTGTAAGTCTCACATCTAGCATAAGACATAAAAATCTCTGGAGTCCACAGAAATATCAAGAGCAATGACAGAAACAGATTCCTATGAGGTGGAAGACCCAGGTTCTAGTAGTCTTATCTTTTTTTCTGTGATCTTATTCTGTGTAATATCTGGGTTTCATCAGAAAACAAGGTGACTACACTTAGTAAGTTATTGTCAAACTTGTTCAGACAGCCACGTTTCTGGAAATTGGTGTAATTTTGTGGAATAAGAATCTATTTAACAACAGGTAACACATTTACAATTAGGTTATAGAATAATAAATCATGACCACTAAAAGCAGTTTTATGCATCCAATTAATCATAGCATAAACACTTAATAGTAGATGAAGAAACGATAACTTGACCAAAGGTTTATGAAAAAATGATTGAAAAAAAGCTTAACATTCCAAATATTTTATCCTCTAAGTATTTTCTTTACCTTGAAGGAATTGCAGTGCCCAACGCTCGACGTAAACCCCTAGGTCTGCCCAACGTGTTGAGTACGGGGGTGCTAAAAAAGCACCTCAGGGCTGTCTCTCAAAGCCCTGAAATGTCTGAAATGCATCCTGATCAGATTTTACTTGTTCTGATTCTAATCAGATATCTGCAGTTTGCAGATACCAAGTAGCATTTTTATAGCTTTCTGTAAACACTAATTGAAAGCTTTGAATGGAATAACCGTTCAGAGTGGAAATTCAGGTTCAAATTATGCTCTGGACCAAAGCTTCTGGAACACAGTGCTATCTTCTCTGCTGCTCAGATGTCTCCATGGAAACACTGCTTCCCACACAGGCTAGTAAAGGTGCACCCCAGGGTCTGGGTATTCTGAAGCCCATTACAGATGCATAGTATCTTCAGAATTTGGATACCATTTTTGGGAATTATGTAAAAACTTATAAAAATTGTTTAATGCTTATCACCAGGAAAAGTGCCCTGCAGACGGAACTGAATTCAGCTGGCTGTACTCCTCCCGAGACTGTTCCTCTGGGTGTGTGTGTGGGGGGGAGGTGCACATCTCAGATGTACCAGCCGCCTCGGGGCTCAGGGCCCCCTTTTCTCCGTCTAGAATGGACCTGCCATCAAAATACTGCTTCAAGGACAGAGAACTTCAGTTCACCTCCAATAAGAAAAACAGTAGCTACTGACTGATTTTTGGGAGCAGGGAAAATGAAAAATAAAATTTTGATAAATGTTAGGTTTTGTGTCCAAATGAAACACTTAGTTGCCTGTAACCAAGCATTGACTCGGTTCCTAAGTGACTGATTATATGCATAACCCCAGGCTGCCATTTTCAGTGGCAATGGAAATATAAAGTTATTTTTCCAAATCAGGAGAAGCCTCTGTTTTATGATGCCTGAGCCCTGGGTGAAAGGAAACTGGTAAAAGACACAAAAAGGGAGACGTGGGGGGAAGTGCATGTAAATGTGTGTTCTCTTTTCCGAGGTAGGACATATAAGGCAACCTGAGCCACTACTGAAATATATTAAACCTCCCTAAGACATTTCTGAGTATTCAGGTAGTTGAAGTGACAGCTACACCTATATTTTGAATTAGTTAATTACCTCGTTTTCATTTTGCTTTCATTGTTCAGATCACCATCAGCTGTCTAAGATATATTGTCTTATTTACAACAAAAGGAGAAGGGGAAATGAAGGAGGAAATCCCCTATTTATCTGTTTTGCAAGTTAAGATTAAATTAACAGACATATAAGGAAATGTATGTCCTAGATTAATATACCTCTATCATCACCCAAAATCTCTCGCCTCTTTGGCCTTTTAAGGGAACTATTCTTTCATTATTTATACAGGTCTATAAGATGAAGCCCCATCCCTCTGGAAGTGAACATACCTGGGTGGGAAAGAGCACACACAACGCCAGGTAGTGGTTGTGCTACGTACAAACAGGGCAGGATAAGGTGATGGAGAGTGCCAGGTGAGGGTGTAGAAAGAGAAGTCCAAGAGCATCTCTTTAAGGCATGCAACCCTCAACGTTGGTTTTGGCAATGAGTTCATAGATTTGACACCAAAACTAAAGGAAATGAATGCCAATGTAAACAAGTGGGGCCACACCAAACCAGAAAGCTCTGTACAGCAAAGGAAGCCGCTGACAAAATGAAAAGGCAACCAATGGAACATGAGAAATACTTGCAAATCACACTTGATAGAGAGTTAATGTTCAAAATATATGAAGAACTCCCACAACTCTAGCAAAAAAAAAAATCTGTATTTAAAAATAGGCAGAAGATCTGAATAGATATTTTCCCAAGTATAGATACTTTGGGAAAATATCTATATCTTGACATATATATGGTCAAGAGGTACATGAAAAGATGCTCAACATCACTAATCAAGAGGAAAATGCAAATCAAAACCACAGTGAGACACCACCTCACACCAGTCAGAATGGCTATTATCAAAAAGACAAGAAATAACTTGTGTTGGCAAGATGTGGAGAAAAGGGAACGCTTATGCACTGCTGTTGGGAATGTAATTGGTACAGCCACTATGGAAAACCATGTGGAGGTTCCTTGAAACATTAAAAATAGAACCACCATATAATCTAGCAATTCTACTGGCTATTTATATTAAGAAAATAAAATCACTATCTAGAAAAAATATCTGCACCCCTGAGTTCATTGTAGTATTATTCACAGTAGCCAAGACATGGAGACAAGTGTCCACTGAGAGATGAATGGATAAAGATGGATACATATACAATGGAATATTATTCGTCATAAAAGAGAAGGAAACCTGCCATTGTGACACCAGGGATGGGCTTTGAAGCTGAGATGTCAGACAGAGAAAGATAAATAGTATATGATCTCACTTTTATGTGGAATCTAAAACAAAAACACAAAATCCCACCAAACTCAGAGATGGCTGCCAGAAATGGTGGTGGAGGAAAGATAGAGTGGGGGCAAAACGGGTGAAGGTGATCCAAAGAAACAAACTTCCAGTTGCCATTCCTGGGGATGTAATGTAAACCAATGAAGACATGCTACTTGAGAGCAACCAGGAAGGGAGGGGAGAACCTGGTGGAGATCTGGAGGGTGGGAGGATGTTTCTGGCTCCGGAGACACACCTGGTGAGGTAGGAAGAGCGAGACAGTGCTGTGACAGCAACAGAACGAGCCCAAGGCTTGGGGAAGGAGCTGAGCATGAGGGGTGGGCAGGCCTCGAATTTGTTGTAAGTGCAATGGGAAAAGATGGGAGAAAACCGCGGTGGGAGCAGATGTGGTCCTACCTGCATCTTCAGAGACCACCTTGGTCACTGTGTAGACAATAGACCGTGGAGAAGCAGAAGCAGGGGACTGTTATGCAGCTGTGCGGAGTCTGGACAGGATCTGATGGTAGTGTGAGCTGGACTGGAAGCGGTGAGCATGGTGATTTGGGATATATTTGAAAGTAGAGGCCACAGAGGAGTTGTGGGGATTGAATGGTGGCCCCTAAAAAAGCTATGTCTCCATCCTAGCCCTGGAACCTGTGAATATGACCTTATTTGGGAAGGGGTCTTTGCAGACGTGTTTAGTTAGTATCTCTAGGTGAGATCATTCTGGATTCTCCGGGCATGCCCGAAATCTGCTGACAAGTGGGACAGAAGCCACAGACACAGGCGAGAAGAGGGGAGGCCCAGTGAGGGGGGGAGCAGAGCCCCAAGCCCAGGGACACCTGCAGTCAGCAGATGCTGGAGGAGACCTGGAAGGATGTCCCCCAGGCCTTCAGAGGGCATGTGGCTGGCCAGCACCCTGATGTCAGACTTCTGGCCTCCACACCTGGGAGGCAATTTCTGCGGTGTTCAGCCAGCAAGTGAGTGGTCATTTGGTCGAGCAGCCTTCGAAACAGGCTGGTGAGTTGAATGCAGTGTGTAGGTGAGTCTAGCTCAGCACTGGAGATGGATGCCTGATGACGGCCTGTGTATCATCATCGAAGGCCACGGCTCTGAAAGCAGTCAGCAGGGAATTACTGCAGACACGAGAGGGGAGGGCAGCACGCCCGTTCCTGGGGCACTTCCACGTGCAGCAGCCAGGAGAGCAGCAGCCCTCCCAGGAGTTGGTGGGGGGACCACCCAGGGAAGGAGCCATGTCACTGAAGCTAGAGTGCCAGGGGTAGATGGGCCAGCTTTGTAAAATGCTGCCGACAGGCTGAGAGGCATGAGGACCGACACTTGACCACTGGGTTTGCTGAGGTGGAGATGGGCCATGACCTTGCCAAGGATGGCTTCAGTGGCGAGGCAGAAAAGCATTTTAAGAGACTTCCCAAGGTCACCCAGCGAGAGGAGTTGCAGAGCTCAGAGAGAGAGAAACGTTTAAACATTGATCGCTTCCTTCTGCTTTGTTACGTGGCTTGAAAAGGGGCGTTCACAAGTAGAATTGGGATAAATGCTACTTAACGCCGTTTATTGATACAATAGTAATCATTGTCATAGCTGCACTTTATTGAATATTTATGTGCTAAGCCGTGTTTTTAATGATATAAACATATGCGTATGTAATTTTCTTTTTCTTTAAAGAATCAACACTGCTTCACATGTTTTATTTTGTCATACGTTCTTCTAGAACCAGGTTCATTTTCCCAGTTTTGTAGAACAGATGTTCCAGCCACCATTCACTTAACTGTCTAGTCTTTAAGACCAATCAGTATGTTGCCTGGAAAGATGAATAAGTCTCATGACTGGCTCATTTTCTTAAAATTCTTTAAGACAAAGCAATTACTTTTTTTTCTTTTACTCCCAAAGCACAGTATTTCAACAGCAGCAGCCAACATGGGGTTTTAGCAGCTTAACTTTACCCCCTAAATAAAGCTTTGTATCAACCAGTGATTTTTCTACAAAAACACTGTCCTTGAAAGGAAGGAGTGGCAGTCAGACATCAATGCAAAACTGGGAATGATTAGGTCATAAACAGGGCACTTACAAAATGTAGCTTATGAGACTATTCCACTTAAGAAGTGGTTACTTTTCTGTTTTCTGTCCCTCTTTTATACCCTCAAAAAAAAAAAAAAAAAAAAAAGAAAAGAAAAGAAAAGAAAAGAAAAGAAAGAAAGAAAACAAAAACACTTCCTTTAAAAATTCCCCTTAAATGTAAGTCTATAAAACTTCAGAAATGCCTTGTACCCAAAACAAGTGCTTTAAAAAAGAACAAACAAAATAAAACACCTGTGCTAACAACTCTTACATTTCAGATAAATGTATTTTTTTTATAACATCTAAGACTGCAAGAGTTCTTATAATCAGTAGCTCTCTGGTTTAAGATGACCTCCATCTCCTTCACTTACAAAAACGTTTTCTGCCCCTTGAAGGACAAAGATCTCTGAGGTGTTTGGAAACTGTTCCAGCCTGAAAACATTCTTCTACAAACCGCTCAAGCACAGAGTATGAACGTGGGACATCCAGATTAAAGTCCATAATTTCACTATAAATTCTCTCATAATGTCTTTTCATTTGGTCTAAAGTAATGGTAGAAGATTTCCAAAGGGATTTTAATAAATCCAAAATCATCTTAAATGTATTTTCTCCGGTTGACTCCAAAACCATTACAGTGGCTTCATATACTAGCTTATGGTGAAAATGAGGTATTTCCAGTTCCTTAAGGCAATGTTCAGCTTCAGATATGTCTCCAGAGAGTAAATACTCTTTCAGCAGCATGTCAGTCTCTTTAAGAAGGTGATTAACAGATTGCTGCTCCCCTCCGGAGCCCCACACGCTTGCTGTCTTTCCCCTTCCCACCTTTAGACACACTCAGGAGCACAGTAACTTGTGCAGAGCAGCTCTAGCCTGTACACAATCTACAGTTCCTTTGTGACTATCAATATAGGTCTTACATAAAATTCAGTCTCCGACAGCTCTAGCAATAAACTCGCCCACCAACTGTGGTGCTCTACGAGTATCCAATGCTAATTCACATAGATCTTTCAACAATTTATCAAATGATTTCTCTACATCATTTGTGCTCATTACTGTCTGACAAAGGTCAGAAAGCAGCTTAGATGTCATTGCTCTGAGACTAGCCTTTCCCTCCAATGCTAAGGACACTGTCAACACTGGTATTCCACCTTTCATTTCACCGAGGTTTGAATCTCTTAGCATTTCCGCAACTTCGTGAATATCTCCATGCTCAAAATATTCCTGTATGATTGGTGTTAAACAGTCTTCTCCAATGCCGTTTCGTCCAAAGGCAAAACTATGGTTCCCTAAACACAGTTCTCCTGGTCATCTTCGTACTTAGGATCTTTCACGTCCACCTCCTCCACATCATACACAAGCCCAGGTGTGCCCCAGACACCTTTGTCTCCTGCACCACCTTTCTTTGGTAGTCCCCCTCCTTTCCCAGGTCTGGACCGCCTATCTAGCAACCTTCCCTTTGGACGGGTTGGTACAGTTACTCCACTTCTAAGGGCTTCGCTTCCATTATCATTGACTGAATCGTCTCTGCCAGAGTCCTGGGATGAGTTTTTCTGTAGTCACCTTTTTGCCTTGGCATCAATTCAAGCTTCATTAATGGAGGATGCTGAAATCCAGTTTCCATTTATCTCATTCTTTATACCCTCAGTCGCAGCATTTTCTTCATCGCCAGAAAAGAGGGAGTCGCTTAAGTTATCAGGATCTGTGGAGTTTACATTCAGTATCTGCTCATTTTCTACATCCATTGCTTCTTAATTTCACTTGCACTGATTAAATTACCAAACATAAGTCTTCCTTTGGTGTCTATTTCCCTTGGACAGCCACCGCCGCGTGGCTGGACAATGGCCTAACCCCAGTCCTTAGCCTCTGCGCTGCCTCTGAGAGTCTCCGGCCTATAATTTTATTTTTCCATCAGCTTTGAGAAGTAGGCTTCATTTGAATTTTACAGTTAAGGAAAAAAAATTATCTTTGGGGATTCATGCTTTATCATAGTCAGAACCTCAACCATCAAATGACTCCATACTGGTATTTAGGATGTAGACACTTCACATTACTTTGGGTTAGGAAACTGTTACAGTATCTCTTGTTGGAGAGACAGAGAGATGCTTTACTTCTTTTACGTTTACACCTGGGATTTCTGTAACTGCAGAACAAAGACACTGCAGGTCAAGGCATACCTGAAATTTGTGCTGCTCTCCTGGTAGGTGACACGTTGACAAGATGCCAAAACCCACCAGGAGAAAAAAATGTTATGGAGTCCTTCTATGCCAGGCCTTGTGACAGACATTTACATGCATGAATTAATATTAGATTGGTGCAAAAGTAATTGCAGATTTTGCAATTCTTTTTAACCTTTTCAACCACAGTTACTTTGCACCAGCTTAATAGGTGTAACCAATGCTCAGAGAGGCTCAGGGTACTTAAGTGGTGCAGCCAAGAACCCATCTTTAATAGCCAAGACGAAGATTTGAATCGACATGGCTCTAGTTTTAAAATCTGTCCCCTTAACCACAACTACTTAAATATGCTACCCGTGGGAATATTGCTTGTTACCATGGGAAGAGTGCACGCATTGGTGGGGAACCTATATCTGGTCTTATCTTACCTTCCTAGCTTTGTGTGTAGGTTCCCTGAATGTTCCCCGTGTTTTAGAGAAATGCCTCACATTTTCCTGCCTGTTAAGGTTCTGCTCACCGTCATTCTTTTTGTTTTAAAATTCGATGTATCTTTGAAAAACTAGTACCAACTCCTGTATGTAGCAGTCTGTGACCTCTGAGCGGCCCTCCCTTGGTGGTCCTACTTCTCGTGCAGACATCATCCCTAACTGCCTATTAGTGGGGTCATAACCCATGTGTTTTTCTTTCTTGTTCTGGTTTGTAGTGTTCCTTAGAAGCAAAGGCTGTCTTCTTCATCTGTATATTGCCACCAACCATGTCTTCCATTTAAACGATAATTTGTAAACTTTTAGTTTCAAAAAGAATTCTGACTCTTTCATAAGTTGTAATTAAATGTACTCATGCTTCAACAGACACAGTTTTTATGGAGTTAACCATGCAGTCCGCTCTTTCAAGAACAGATTACACCAGCGACCTGCAGATTTGAACTTGCGTAGCAGTGCACTGTGGATCTTGTTAAAAATGCAGATTCTGATGCTGGGACTTGAGGTTTTGTATTTTCAACAAACTCTCAGATGATGTCAAGGCTGCTGATTTACAGACCCCCATTTGAATAATGAAGGATTTCATCCTAACGAAGCACAATAAACCACTGCTGACAATTCAGGATGCTGCAGCTACCTGACTAGGTAATAAATACCCAACGTCCAGACAGGCTACTAACCAAATTCCGTTTTGCTTCCATGGCGACCTATACCTAGATAAGGAAAAAAAAAAGAAAAAAGAAAAAAAAACCAAAACAGGTCATTATTTATTTATTTTTTTAAATTAAAGTTTATTGAGGTGACAATTGTTAGTAAAGTTACATAAATTTCAGGTATACAATTCTGTATTACATCCTCTATAAATCACATTGTGTGTTCACCCCCCAGAGTTAGTTCTCCTTCCATAACCATATATTTGATCCCCTTTACCCTCATCTACCAACCCTCTGGTAACTACTAAAGTACTGTCTGTGTCTATGAGTTTTTGTTTCTCATTTGCTTGTCTTGTTCTTTTGTTTTTGGTTTATATCCCACATATCAGTGAAATCATATGGTTGTCTACTTTTTCTGTCTGACTTATTTAGCTTAGCATTATAATCTCAAGATCCATCCATGTTGTCACAAATGGTCCTATTTCATCTTTTCTTACTGCCGAATAGTATTCCATTGTGTATATATACCACAACTTCTTTATCCATTCATTCATCGAAGGACACTTTGGTTGTTTCCATGTCTTGGCCACCGTAAATAAAGCTGCAATGAACATTGGAGCACACTTGTCTTTATGGATAAATGTTTTCAGATTTTTGGGGTAGATACCCAGGAGAGGGATTACTGGGTCATATGGTAATTCTTTTCGTAATTTTTTGAGTAATCTCCACACTGCCTTCCATAGTGGCTACACCAGTCTGCATTCCCACCAACATTGTTTGAGGGTTCCTTTTTCTCCACAGCCTCTCCAACACTTGTTACTATTTGTCTTGTTGATGATAGCCATTCTAACTGGGGTGAAGTGATATCTCATTGTGGTTTTTATTTGCATTTCTCTGATGATTAGTGATGTTGAGCATTTTTTCATATGTCTATTTGCCCCTTGTATGTTCTCTTTGGAGAAATGTCTCTTCAGATCCTCTGCCCATTTTTCAATTGGGTTGTTTGTTTTTTTGTTGTTGAGTTATATGAATTCCTTGTATATTTTGGATATTAACCCCTTATAGGAGGCACTGTTTGTAAAAATCTTCTCCCATTCAGTTGGTTGCCTCTTTATTTTGTCGATGGTTTCTTTTGCTGTGCAGAAGCTTTTTAGTTTGATATAGTCCCATTCATTTATTTTAGCTTTTACTTTCCTTGCCTTTGGAGTCAAATTCATAAAATGCTCTTTGAATCCAAGGTCCATAAGTTTAGTACCTATGTTTTCTTCTATGCAGTTTATTGTTTCAGGTCTTATGCTTAAGTCTTTAATCCATTTTGAATTAATTTTGGTACATGGTGACAGATAGCAGTCCAGTATCATTCTTTTGCACATGGCCTTCCAATTCTCCCAGCAGCATTTATTGAAAAGATTGTCTTTTCTCCATTGTATGTTTTTTGCTTCTTTGTCAAAAATTATCTGTCCAGATTTATGTGGGTTTATTTCTGGGTTTTCCAATTCTATTCCATTGGTTTATGTGTCTGTTTTTCTGCCGATACCATGCTGTTTTGATTATTGTTGCCCTGTAGTACAAGCTAAAGTCAGGGAGTATGATACCTCCAGCATTGTTCTTTTTTCTTAGGATTGCTTTGGCTATTCGGGGTCTTTTGTGGTTCCAAACAAATCTGATGATTTTTTGTTCTATTTCTTTTAAAAATGCCATTGGCATTTTGATAGGGATCACATTAAATCTGTATATTGCTTTGGGTAATATGGCCATTTGAACTATGTTGATTCTTCCAATCCATTAGCATGGACTGTCTTTCCATTTCTTTGTGTCTTCTTCAATTTCTTTGAAAAATGTCTTATAGTTTCAGCATATAGGTCCTTCACATCCTTGGTTAAGTTTATTCACAGGTATTTTATTCTTTTTGCTGCAATTGCAAAAGGAATTTTTTTTTTTTATTTCTTTTTCTGAGATTTCATTGTTAGTATATAGGAATGCAATGGACTTTTGTATGTTGATTTTGTAGCCAGCAACTTTACTGTATTCATTTACTGTTTCTAAGAGCTTTTCGGTGGAGTCTTTAGGGTTTTCTATATATAACATCATGTCATCTGCAAAGAGTGACAATTCAACTTCTTCATTCCCAGCTTGGATGCCTTTTATTTCTTTCTCTTGCCTGATTGCTCTGGCAAGGACTTCCAACACTATGTTGAAAAGCAGAGGTGATAGGGGACAGCCCTGTCTTGTTCCTGAACGTAGAGCAAAGGGCTGCAGTTTTTCACCAAAACAGGTCATTATTAATCCACTGAGTAGATGTTCAGTAACTACATGGAGGACTTTAATAGGGGAAAAAAAAATCCTTTCTCCCCTGACTTAGGACCTCTTAATTTGTGTGTCCACTGTATTTTCATCTTTGGAATAAGAACAATTAATTCACCTTAGAAAATTTTTTAAATCTTGGATTAAGGTAACTAATAAAGTTTTATGAGTTAAAAGGATTTGAAATTTAAAAATTTATATAGTGTTTAATGATAGATACTAGGTATTATATGTTTCTCAATTTTAACATTAGAAAGGCATAATTGAAGTTTTCTAAAAGTTTACCTGAATCCTAAAATGCTTGTAAGACTGTCCTTTCTTTCAGGTCTGCTATCCTGGCAAATGACAGCCTTCTCAGGAATCTCGCAGATTTCTTTTCCCTGGCATGATGGTCCTAGTGACTGACAAAGACTGGCAAGGCATTTTGTGCTGTTCAGTGCAATGAAGTAAAATGGCGATACGTACGATGAACAAAAACCTAGACAACATTCAGTCAAACTGTATCTCTTCTATTTTAATTTTCTCTAATTAAAAAAGTTATCCCTAGGGGCCTCTAAACCAACTATATTCTGGGAATACTGCACATAATTTTGCTTAGTTCTTAAATGTAATAGCTTTTAAATATATTTTTAATATATAAGAGTGTTTAAGATAGCACTTCCATATCAAACGTGCAATGTTTTAAAAGATACATAGAATTGCAGTGTTTCTATCTCATATTTGTAACTGAGGGTAAGATAAAATAGGATTCATGGCAGATGCCGAAACGTGAATCTTCCTCCTCGTGCTCTCTCATTCTGAAGACAGCCTATAGCCTCATAAATAGGTCACTTGCAGCATAATTAAGAAAAAAATTTTAAAACTTGATATTTAAAGGGGAAATAATGGTCCAAGAGCAGCCGAGCTGGCTGTGGAGCTGAGAGCACTGTGAAGTCGAGTGGGAAATGCACAGAAGAGAGAATGCAGGGGAACGGGTCATGGTGGCAGTGGGATAAAGATAGCATCCATTAGGGGTCGCCTCCAACAGGACAAGGTCCACCTCAAGCTGGGAGAGCCTGGAAACAGATGTAAGCCCCGGGGATGTGAGAAAGGACTGCTTAGGAGTCAGAAGGAGGGAGCTTGGGAACTGCGTGCGTGGAAC
This sequence comes from Rhinolophus ferrumequinum, assembly GCF_004115265.2. Taxonomy (NCBI): domain Eukaryota; kingdom Metazoa; phylum Chordata; class Mammalia; order Chiroptera; family Rhinolophidae; genus Rhinolophus; species Rhinolophus ferrumequinum. The sequence continues at coordinate 4,447,300 of NC_046301.1, read as the reverse complement.
CAGAGCAGCAGCCCTGAGAAGCACTTGCAGTGCATTTCCAGGGGTGGCCATAACCACTCTCCCAGGCCCCATGCCTTTTTTTTTTTTTTTTTTTTGCAATGTGACTTTGACATTCCTCTTATTAAAGGATGGTGTCCTGCGTCTGGGTTCCCACAGTGACTTACTTTGAGAAACAGAATGTGGAGGAAGTGAGACTATGTAACTTCTGAGGCTTGGCCTGGAGAGACCCTGACACTCGCATCTGTGCCCTGGTGGAGCTGTGAGCCCTTGTACAGAAGTCCAGCTACCCTATTGGAAACTGCATGAGGACAAGAAGGGCCTGAAGTTGGAAGGTCATTAGAGGAGAGAATTTCTGGAAGATAAAGTGTCACAAGGGGAAATAGTCGCCAGCATTCCAGTGATCCTAGCTGCTGCCTCTGGTTCCATGCCAAAGAAAAAGACATGTCTTACTCAGCAGGCCACGTACGTACTGTGTGCATGGTTTATTAGTAGTGTTTATTGCCAATGAGACTGGCTGGTTCTGATGGGTCACTCCACTCTATCATGAAAACAAGACTATGGGAATTGTATGCTAAAGAAACTTAAAGTTCAATGTATGGAGATTCCTCAAAAAATTAAAAATAAAGCTCTAATACAACCCAGAAATATCACTTCTGCGTATTTATCCTAAGAAAACAAAAATGCTAATTTGAAAAGACATCTGTACCCCTTTGTTCATGCAGCATTATTTACAATAGCAAAGACATGGAAACAACCTGAGTGTCCATCGACAGGCATTTGGATAACAAAGATGTGGTACATGTACAGTGGTACCTTGGTTTTTGAACGTCTCCACTGACGAACATTTCGGTTTACGAATGCCATAAATTTTATGGATCTATGGTATTATTAGATAGTAAAAGTCATGCTAAATTTGCAGTTTTAGGGGTCGATTTTAAAGGTTTAGAACAGATTAATCCATTTTGCGATACTTTTTATGGGGAAACCGTGCCTCAGTTTTCGAATGTTTCAGAACTTGAACGGTCTTCCAGAATGGATTACATTAGAAAACCGAGGTACCACCGTATATACACAATGGAACATAACTCAGCAATAAAAAGCAATTAAATCTTGCATTTGTGACAACATGGATGGACCTAGAAGGTATGAGACTGAGTGAAATAAATCAGACAAAGACAAATACTGTGTGATTTCACTTACGTGTGGAATCTAAAAAACACAAATGAACAAGCAAAACAGGAACAGATCCCATAGATACAGAGAGCCAGCTCATTGTTGCCAAAGGGGCGGGGGTGATGAGTTAAAAAAAAAGAAAAAGGAAAAAAAAACTTCCTTCAGCAGCAAAAAATTAAATACATGAATAATAAACATGCTCAGTACCATTCTCTGAGTGTTCATCAGAGCCCACAGAGCACTCTCCTAATTCTCTTAAATTAGGAGGAAAAAAATAATGTCCAGGTGGACTATAAAAGGAAGTAGGAAATCTTTGTGCCTAAGACATTGCCACAGGTGCTCTCTGAAATCCAATCAGGAAGGAAGCGTCTGTCTGCAGTTGGATGTGTGCAGGATCGAGATGCAAAAACAGATGGAACAAGTCTCGGAACTGCGGGACTGAAGTCTCCAAACTCTGCCTCCTACCCCAAGGTGACAACCCTGCCAGGTTCAGAAGTTTTACACTGTATCCAATTAAACTCTAAAGTCTTCATTCTTTCAGGAGCCCTGAAAGCAAATAGAAGTGGGTTCACCTGAGGCTGCTTCGAAATGTAACAAAGGCCGGAAGTGTTTGAAAACTTTCTGTTTCTCTGCAATCTTTATTCTCCTCTTGCTCCTGACAGTTACTCAGAACAACCTTCCCAAATTAGAAATCTATGTCTTCAGATTCAGTTTCAACCAGGAGCAGGTTTGGACAGCAGTGGAGCCTGAAAGAGCTCTCTGTCCAAGCCACCTGGTCCCTCCTCTGCCTACAGAGAACCCCTTGGAGGCAGGGAGCAGGCACAGAGCAGCTCCTGTGGAAGTTACAGGGTGTGATCCGTGCTTTCCCACTCCGAGAACCCAACAGTGATGAGCAGAACCAGCCCAGGGGATTCTAAAGCCCAGGACAACAAGCAGCCAATTGGCGTCACTACAAAAGACCAGTCTTAGGTGGGAACCTGGAAATGGGAGAAGGAGGGCAAGTGGAGAGAGGAAGTGGAGAAGCCCAGGGTCCCGAGATTGTCAGCCACAGAGGGGCCTTGGGCCTCCTTAGTGGTTGGAGGTCTCCAGGGCGAAGGATTGGACACCAGATACCGAGAACACCTACAAAATTGGGATTAGGTTGGTGCAACACTAATTGCGGTTTAAAAGGTTAAAAAGAATTGCAAAAACCGCAATAACTTTTGCACCAACCTAATAAAATAACCAGAATAGTGGGAATAAACTTTCCTTTAACTGAAATTAGGGTCACTTCATTTCCCTGTGTCTTCCTGAATGAGCGTGAGCGTGCGCATGTGTGCTCACACAGAGAGGTGTTTTAAGCATCTAAACTCAGTTCTGCCTTGGCTGTTCAACATGAACATCGAAAAACTTGAAGTTTTCTGCTGATGATTTGTGTTCATCTTGGGGATCACTGGCCTGAACCCAGAACAATTCACAGACAGATGCATTGGTGAGAGCAAAAGCACGGGAAGACTCTCTGGCGTGGCTGGTGGGGCTGGCTACACCCACCCAACCCCAGTTCCTCAGAGAAGGTTTTGTTTTAGGTGGGGAGAGGCAGATAACAGCCTCCGTCTTCTGACACTATTTGCTTGGTAGAATTAATATTTTGTATTTAATTTAATTGGCTTCCTAAGGTTTATAATAAAAAATTCAAACTTTGTACAGAAGTATACAATTCAAAGTAAAGGCTTCTCTTTGCTCCTCATTCCCACTTGTGAGCAGTAAGTGCTAACTTCTATATATAAAGCAATAAGACATAGAATGTTTTAAAAGTAGTACATTAAAATTTAGATAAAATTATACTGCAGCCACAACTGAGAAAAGAAGTGTTTTAAAAAATCCAAAATTAACTTTGTATATTGTGAGTACAAAGTCAACTTTAAAAATAAGTACAGCCATACAGAAGGAAACCAGCATTTGTACTTTGGGGACTCAAAGAATGAGGGATGAAATTTGGAGAGAAGGCACTTTAGACTTGGCGTCCAGGCCCCGTTTCCCTAATTAACACCATTGCTAGTAAATCACTCTCTGGATCTCAGTTTCCACAGTTTTAAATAGCAGCAGCTGACGTTTGTGGAGTGTTCATGCTGGGTCAGGCCCTGAACAGAGACTTCATATGAAATAACTCAGTATCCTATGAGGCAGATACTGTTCGTTTCCATTTTGTGATCAGGAGAGAGTAAGGGACAGAGGGATGAAACAACCTGCTCAAATTTCACAGCAAGTAAACGACAGCCAAGATGTGAGCCCTGGTGATGCGACTTCGTACCCGAATGGCTACGCAGCAAAGGTAGAGAGCACCTGACTGTCCCCTTACACAGCAGCTATGACGACAAAAAGAACAGTGTGTATGAAGGCAGTTCAAACACTGAAAGCAAGCAACTCAAGTACCACGGAAGGTACTGGGGGAGTCATGCAGAACCCCAAAATTTCAGTGAATGCTGAAGATGAGCGATGCTTAATCACTGTGTTCCAGAACACCCTGGGAGAATCAAGACATATTTTAAAATGTTAGCTGATGTACATATATTTGAGTTAAATATGCATATATCATAATGGCTGGAAGCTAGTAACTCCATACAATGTTGCACATGGAATACTTAGCTGCTTTGTGAAGTGAAATATAAAATTAGGATAAAAAGCACGTTCTTGTGCAAATATTTTCCACTGTATTTCGGTCCACACACACAAACTGATGTCCTCTAAAAAACGGGAGCTTGTAATTTAGGATGCTGATGGTTTGTTTGGGAGTCAGGAGCGAGGCTGGGAGCATAACATAAAAATGAATGTGTTGCATCTTCCTGTTGGATTTGTGACTACCCCAGGCAAGAAAACGGACAGTGGCCGTGACCTACAGGGAAGTTCTGTATGCAGAGAATGAAAGTTAATGAGGTGGGTTAGGCAATCAGGCCAACACAGCCTCCAATTCACCTGAGTCCACAAACATTCTGTCCACTTTGGGGTAACTCGGTGGACTGTGTGGCACGGCCCCCTGAAAGCCACCAAGGCGTCATTCACAGCTCAGACTTGAAAAGCCACGGGTGGTTTATAATATAAAGTAAATTTTTTAGCTGTTTTGTTAGTATAATTTCCATTTTCCAAGTGACTTTTAACACAAATCTACCCTGCAAATCTAGCTGGAAAGGGAAGAGCAATGGGGGCAAAGGAGGTGCAGTCTGCAGCACTGGGCCTCCAGGCCAAAGGCTCTTCTGGAAAGGTCCCTAGAAATCCTGAGATCCGTGTGGACTCAGCTTCCTGTGACACTCATATACATTAAAAAGGATGAAAACTTAACCCGCGTGGGAGAGTGCCACCTGCTTATGACACCAGAATCCATGGTGCTGCCATGCATTCCTTTGCCACCTCTCCAGGCAGGTGTGGCCAGAGGAGCTGTGCGGGCCATCTTCCTCAGCCATTTCTAAGGGACGGTGTCAGCAGTGTCTTCCCACTAACCCTGCTGAGACAGTCACTCGCCCACCTGAGACAAGGCTTGTAGCCAGTGAACCGAGCGCTTTTGGGGCACAATGTGCCCCGGGAAGTTCTGTGGACCCTCCACCCCAAGCTGCAGACCCAGGTGAATGGGGACTTCCGCTTCTATGTGATACAGAAATACGGGCCCCTAGGACTCTGAGGCCCCAGCCACAAGTTAGCTTTTTTGGTGGACCCAGAATTGACAAAGCTGCCTCTGCCCCGAGCATGGCCAACCCCAGAAAACTGTCAGAAGCACTGGCTTCTGTAATTTCATGCCTCTTCTCCAGACTGTAAAAAAGCTGACCACAAAAACTACAAGTAAATTAGCAAACCGACCAATGAGCCAAACACGGGCTGACACCAGAGAGTGCTGAGGATGACAGGATGGCTCTCAGGTGCTCTTTGGGGTTCTGGAAATCCAAGAAAGGTTATTTACAGCCTATTTACTGATGCGAAAATAACAGGCAGAAGGTGCCTTAAACTGCCACTGTCACCCCGACACCCTCGGACTGGCTACTGTAGCACCGTCGTGGTTCAGGTAGAGAGGCTCTTCTGAAGGAAGCACTGCTGCTCTTTGCTCCCCTCCTGAGTGCCAGGCTTGGGACTAGTTACCAGGCAGGGCGCTCCTGCTTCAGAGGTCTACACAAGGTCAGAAGGGCGATGCCGCGTGGAGGCGGGATGAGATTTCCTTATGGAAGAAGCATTTCTAGGGCTGTGTGAAGGCATGCGTCCTGGGGGTCTACAAACATGCATTTTCTGAGAGAAGGTACTTTGAAGGTCTCTGTCTCACAGAGGAAGACAGTTTCCCCAGCGGGCACATGGCGGAGCAGGCCTGACATCTGGACAGTCTGCATGGGTCCTGCCCACTACTCTGGGGGCCCTCATGTGGGCGGGAGCCTGGCTGCACACACCTTCTGTGCTGGGAATGAGCCATTCAGTGACACACGCGATGCACAAGTCACACGGCAGGTGTGGCCGGCCTCCACCTCCTCCCTAAGGAACCGCCCAGCCTCTGACCGCACGTCAGTGCCACCCCACGCGCTTCAGAGTCCCCGGCACAATTCATGGAGATCTTCTCTGCCTCTGTTCATTGTTCCACATTTGGTCTTGAAGCAGCGTGCATTGCATTTCTTCAGAAAATGTTGCTTCCTTCCAAAACACTGCACGAAATGCTGGCTGGCTGCCTGCCGTGTCACCAACCTCAGGAACTCTGCAGCCCCCAGCCCTCTCATCGCAACGCCCGCGTGGAGGCGCTGTTTCACGTTTGTGATCTCCCTGCAACCATCGGCTTCTGCTGTGCTAGTGAGTGACACAAACACTTTAATCTCCCTTCAGCCAAAAGAAAGATTTGCTACTCAGACCCTGAAATAATAACTGATTTCCCATTCCATGACAGTCTGGCATTTCCTGGAAAATGCAGCGTCAGTAACTATTTTTGAGGCACCTCCGCAGTGGCCCTCGGGTGGGGTGGGGTGTGTGTGTTAAACCAGAAGCACGTGGGCTATGCTAGTCCAGGAGCACCTGCAGTGACCACCATCAGGCGACCCGCGCCAATAACGAGGGCTTCTGAGTGCAGGCTCTGCGTGAGCTCACACACTGCTCTGTGGACAGAGCACGTCCCCCTCGGGACTCCCCTGCCAACAAAGCCGCGGCTTAACTGATCCCTCCGTCCATCACTCTGGAGTTGTTTATTGGTTTGCGTGGTTTGCATGCTCAGCCTCGGATAGGAGGACCCGTAAAACAAGCACTGTGGACTTCAACCTAGCACCTCCCAAATCTGGGTCCCAGAGCTTATTCATCCCAGTTGGTTCCACATCTGCAGTTTGATTAGCTGTCATTAGCGGATAGTTTGGTTCATTTATTATAAAAATGACCTAGTTAAAAAAAATTATTACTTAAAGCAAGGGAGTGATGATTCACATTCATGATTCTCAAACTTGATTATGTATTAGTCACCTAGGAGCTTTCACCCTACTTGATGCCCAGGCTACATCTAGATTAGTTATGATGGTGTCTCAGGGGTGGTGCAGAGGGACCCAGGGATCATACACCGTAAAGTTGCCTGGGAGACTCCATCGTGCAGCAGAGTTTGAGGACTGCTGATTTACAGGGAGGTTTATAAAAACGGTGATATTCAATTAGACTTGTCACAATAGGGAACACTGCCAGAAGCATTGTATGAATATAAACTCATTTCACCCTCACTACGACCTTATCGTTTCCACCATGTTACAGTTGATGGACATAAGGGACAGAAATCCAGTGACTGGTCCAAGTCACCCATGTTGTAAGTGGCAGAGACATGACTTTTGGCTGCCAGCTTGGCTCGTCACCCTTACAGAGTCCTCCCTCCTGTTAGGTTTTTCTGCTCTTAGGAGAGCGTTGTCACAGCTGTGGCAGCAACACACCCTCCCAGGCACACCTCTCAGTGCTGTACACACAGACACACTGATGAGGACGCAAAAGTTCTGAATAAACGCCAGCTCTTAACAGGAAGTGCTTGGTCTACTCTCAGAACAAACCTCTTTTTCCAAAGTTTACACGACTTTAATCAAACCACATACTATGTACCTGGGTCTTTAGCTTAAAACCATTTGTTAACATTGACAATGTACTTTGCCATGAAGTCTTCTTAATACAATTGTCCCGCTTTTCATTTTCTTAAGCAAACATGTGATTCTTCCCCAAAATACAGACAAACCAACCTACGGCCCCTCTTGCTCTCCCCTGCTGCCTCGCTTTCACAGAGCCTGTCGGTGTTCCCTGCAGCCCTCTCCTAAGGGGCAGGCTCTCTCACCATGTGCTAGCCATCTCCCCAACTTTCCTGAGTCACCCCTTTCAGCTTTCGTGACCCTAGTTCCGCACAGAAACAACGTGCTCGTGGACCCGCCATACTCATGAGGAGAACTTGACCACGAGAATTACTCTGATTTATCATATTATTCCTATACATCAAATAGCATGTGGCACATCCTGGGAACAATATGTGTTTGAGGAATGAACAAATGGGTATTCTGATACTCTTTTTCCTAAGGCTGGAGGCTGTGATTCCTGCCTACCAAAGCCAACTGGCTAGAAAATGTAAACAGACACATTCCAAGCATGTTCACATCCAAAATTAAAAATTTTAGATTTTGACATTCCTGATCACTCTACTTTTTAAAATATTTTGCTATTTTATATATATTTATTGTAGGAAAAAATAGAAAATACTTCTCACTAAAACAAAGCAACTAAAACACAGGTACTTACACCACCCAGAAATACCCACTGTTAGGCATCATCTCTTCGTTTACTATGCACGTGCATTCTTGCATCTGTTAAATTGAATCATGCTTGACTCAGGGAGCCATATATCGTGTGAAATCATAGTTTTATTAGAACACTTGTGGACAAGTCAGCTACACATTAGGGAGGTCAAACGAAAAGCTCCCTCGAGGGACCCTCAGACCTTTCTAATATTCAGATCTGGTGCTCCATCAGTGGTTGAATCCTTAATTAACATTTGTGTTTGAAAGAATGAACCCTAGAAAACCATGAAATAGAGAAAGTTACTCTCCAGTGACTATATATAGGGACAAAAAAAAAGTTTAACAAAAATGAGAACATTTCCTGAGGGTTTTGAGTCTTCAACTCCTAATTCTTTTAAACCTATGCTTGCTGTTTTATTTTGACAGAACAAAATCATAATAACTAATGTTTATCAACCACTTTCATTGGGCGCAGTGCTAAACAATTTGCATGAATTATTATTATTTTTTACTGCTCACAATAGAATCATCAGGTAGGTATTACACTCCCAGGTTGTAGTCACGGAAACGGATGCTTAGAAAGAAGAAGAAAGTCTGCTGGCTCTGCATTGAGTGACAGAGCTGGGGCTCATGGGTAAACAGGTTATATCCTGACCACAGTGTCCTGCTGGTACTCTAGCAACACTTCTTAAAAATGTCGTCCTTGAACAAAACTTGTTTTTACTAAAAACCTGTGCTGAAAAGCTCCCTTTCTGTATTGAGTCCCTCTAGAATTTTACTGGAGCTGGCCCCCATTTTCCATCTTGGGGAAATTGAGAATTTACCCATGTCTAGTCTACACTGTTTGTCTTGGTCTTCTGATTTCCTAAAGGTTTTCAGGGGCGGTTCTTCAGCTACGTTGGTTAAGCTAGTTCTGTTTTGCGGTGCCACCATCTGTTGCTGACCTGGTCTGACCTGGAGCGTCCACTGGACAGCAGGCAGTGCAGCTGAACCCGTGAACTAGCTGGTAGATACGCTGTGTCCAGAACACACAGCAACAGCACAAATTTTCAGTCAACAGCAGAAAAGACCATTTTTCTCAGTGTAGAGCCATTTCCTATACGGCTCCTGTCCAAAGCCCGCCAAAGATGGTTGGGATTCAGGGCTGGTCGTTTTCGAGGCGTGAGTGGTTGGTTATATCTTCCCTAAGCCTCTCCTCTTGAGTCAAATCACTAGAAAGCAGCACACCTGCGTTTTACATTTTATTATAGTGGCTCTTCGTTTTATAGAACTGTGACATGAATTTTGCCATCAGCTTGCATCAAGTTTGCCATTACAAAGGGCTGTGTGCAGAAGGTCCACTGCAATTGAAGACACCATGTATTGTATGCTTCAGGGTTTCTCATAAAAACGAATATGGTAAATTCCTCCCAGAGCTCAGAGCCAGCAAAAGGCTGTCTCTTCCGACCTACCAGTACGCTTGCTTGCTTTTCTTAAGTAGTGCTCCTTTATCTTTTTCTTTTGGCCCTGGCACTTTCCTTGTCAGGAAGCTGGTGGCTGAGTAACCTTCTTCGCTGCTGCAGCTCCCGGTAACCTACGTTTGCTGGTACAAACACCTGCTCAACTAACTGCCTTCATTGCCAACCTCCTGCCTCCATCACTCCCCACCCTCCTTCTTTTTGGTTTGTGCCAGTAGGTTTACAGCTTTTTGCTAGGTAGTCAAGACAGTGTGGGCTTAGAGTCTAACTGCCTGGAATTTTGAGAAACAAACCAACAGTTCTTAGCTGTGTGACCTTGAGCGAGTTTCAGAGTATTCTCTATGCCTCCCTTTTCCATTTATAAAAAGAGGATAATAAAAGCACCTGTCTCAGATGGTCATTGTGAAAATTAAATAAAATGATGCCAGTAAAGCACGATTCAAAGATGTTATTATTACTGCAATTTTTTCCCTTTTTTAAAAAAAGTCGTGGTAAGATAACATAAAATTTACTACGTTAACCATTTCTAAGCGTACAGTTCAGCAGTAAGTACATTCACGTTGTCATGGAATCTCCAGAACTCTTTTCATCTTGCAAAACGGAAGCTCTACACCTATTAAACAGTAACTCCCCTGACGCTGCTCCCTGCAGCCCTGGCACCGCCATCTACTTTTATCTCTGTGGATTTGACTACTCGAGGTGCCTCAGATAAGTGGAACCATACTGTATGTGTCCTTTTGTGATTGGCTTATTTCACTGAGCAAAGTGTCCTCAACGTTCATCCATGTTGTAGCCCGTGTCAGCGTTTCCTTCCTTTTTAAGGCTGAGTGATACTTAGTGGTGTGGATAGACCACATTTGGTTCATTTGCGATGGACACGAGCTGTGTCTGCCTCTTGGCTGTGGTGAAGATACTGCTGTGACCGTGGATGTGTATCGATGCTATGTGTCCTGATGGTGTTCTGTGCCTGCTTCTTCCTGTCTTTTCTCATTGTGAGACTCGCCTACTATGCGTGAGAAATCTAAATTTTAGATCTTTTCAAACCTCCTTAGCCAGTCTCTATTTTAGAAACTCAGGCCAAGAAATCCTGTGGACCTTTCTAAACATCACTGTCTTGTTTCTTGAAGTTAAGCGTCTCTGTCTGACTGCAGATAGCATGTCCTACCTCAGCTCATACTCAATCTTCTCAAACTTCCTGCCACTCCCACCACGCCATCAACACTGGTCAGAATTAGAAATTAGATTTAGAAACAGAACATCAGTTCTACCAGACACTCCTTCCTGCTGCGTGACAAAAGTCCCAGCAAGGGAAGAAAACATTTACCACTTATTACACTTTTAGATTACTTACACCTCCAGCCAACGTCTAGTTAACCCCCTTGTAATCTTTTCTAAGGAAGACTTGTGACTGGCAAGATAAACTCTAGAACATTCCCATAAGAGTACCGCTTGCCTCTTCTTTGACGTTTATCCAAATACTTTGTCCCATATTCCTCCCCTCCAGGGTAGAAAGCTCTCCAGTGCTTCTCTTTCACTCACTCAGCTTGTTTCTTTTGGAAGAGGGACCCTCTTTCCCTGCTGTCCTCTCGTCATGAGTGTTGGCAAGTATCAGAAGCCAATCCTGCCTTCCTGCCTTGTATTTCCCAGCACTCCTAGCGTAGTCGTTGCTACCTGAGTACCTCTGCGGAGCTGTACCCTCCATGTGAAATAAGTGCCCTTACTTTCATCTCTACCCTTCCTTCGAGGCCCGAGTCACGCTCTGCTTTCTCTCTGCAGCATTTGCCGATCTGTCTTTGCTTGCATTTTGAGAACGTGTCTTTTCTTTGTATGGATGTGGCACTTACCGCCTTGCTTTGGACTGTGGATATCTGTGTCCATTCTGCCTCTCCAACAAGATCAGGGGTTGGCAAACTTTTTTTGCACAGAGTCAGATAGTAAATATTTTCTGCTTTGAGGGCCATACAGTCTCTGTCGCAAACGTGCAACTCTGCTATTGCAGCGTCAAAGCAGCCATAACACCGTATAAACAAATGAGGATGACGCTGTTCCAATCCAACTTATTCTCATAGACACTGAAATTTGAATTCCACACAATTTCCATGTGTCACACAACATATTCTCCTTAGGATTATTTTTCAACCATTTGAAAATGTAGAAACCATTCTTTGCTCCTGAGCTGTACAAAAACAAGTAGTGGACCTTTTGTGGCCAGGCTGTGGTTTGCTGATCCCTGGACAAGAATGCGCTGCCCAGAGGGTGGGCTGTGTTCCGTGCCCGTGTGCAGGCCACGGTGCTCTGCCACCTGGAGGTGCCTCTTCCAGGCAGGGCTGCGGCATACACCTGCCCGCTTCTCAGATGACATGATTGTCTATGTAGAACATCCCAAGAAATCTACAACAAAAACAACAAAATGCCAGACTCCTCCCAAAACTAATAAGTGAATTCTGCAACATTGTCGGTTTCAAGACCAACATACAAAAGGAATCACATTTCTACATACTAGCAGTGAACATGTGGACCTGAAAATTAGGGATACAATACCATGTACACATACTGCAAAAAAGGTAATACTTAGGTAATGCGATCTAACAAAATGTACAGGACTTTGTGCTGAAAACTACAAAATGCTGATGAAAGAAATCAAAGATCTCAACATATGCTGAATATAATAGTCACAGATCTGAAGCCTCAACTTAGTAAAAATGTCCATTGCTATCAAAATGCCAGCAAGGCTTTCTGTAGACACAGACACGTTTATTGTAAGGTTTATCCAGATAGGCACAGGCCCTAGAATACCTAGAATAATTTTGGAAAAGCAGAATAAAGTGGGGGAAATCTCTACCTGATTTCAAGACTTATGGCTACAGTGCTGTTTGGTATTGGAGGACAAACACACACAGATCAGTGGGACAGGATAGAGAGATCAAAATGTTAAACATAAAACCATAAAACTTTTAGAAAAAGACATAGGAGGAAATTTGGGGAACATAGGATTTGGTGAAGAGTTAGACTGGACATCAAAAGTATAATCAGGGCAGCCGGATGGTCTCAGTTGCTTAGAGTGTGAGCTCTCAGCAAGGTTGCCAGTTCAATTCCCACATGGTCTGGTGGGCTGCGCCCCCTGCAACTAAAGATTGAAAACGGCGACTGGACTTGGCGCTGAGCTGCGCCCTCCATGACTAGATTGAAGGACAACGACTTGAAGCGGATGGGCCCTGGAGAAACACAGTGTTCCACAATATTCCCCAATAAAATTTTTTTTAAAAAAGTATAGTCAATAAAAGGAAAAACTGATAAACTACTTCCTTGAAATTAGAAACTTTGATCTGTGAGAGACACTTTAAGAGGACAAATAACAAGGTAACAGAAGAAAATATTTGCAAATCACTTAAAGAACTGGTATCTGGCATATAAAAGTCCCCTTAAAACTCAACAGCAAATAAACCAAACAATTCAATTAGAAAATGGGCAAAATACAAGGAAAGATCTGGAATGGCTGGTAAGCACATGAGAAGGGGTTCAACATCATTAGCTGTTAGAGAAATGTGAGTTAAAACTCAGTGAGATATCACTACACACTAGAAATGCTAAAAACCAAAACAGAATAAAACAGTGACATTACCAAACGCTGGCAAGGACCCGGAGAAACTGAGTCTCATACTTTGCTGGTGGAAATGTAAAATGGTACAGCCACGCTGGAAAACAGTTTGACAATTTCTTAACCTAAATACATCAACCATAGACTCAATGACCAAACATGTTGGCATTTCCCAGAGAAATGAAAATACATGTCCACACAAAAACCTGGACATTATTCTTCTGAGCAGCTTTATTTGTCATAGCCCCAGACTGGAAATAACCAACGCGTCCTATCTGTGAATGGTTCAACAAACTGTGGCTCATCCTCAGAGGGGAAAAAAAAAAAAAAAAAAAGAGCTACAGCTGTACCTAAGCTCTGAAGGGTGTCATGCTGAGTGAAAAACAGCCAACACCCAATGGTTATTTACTGTATGGTTCCACTTACACAACTGTCTGTCAACAGTACGAACATGCATTAGCCATGGGCAGGGCTTAGAGGCTGTGGGGAAGGTTCTGCGAATGACTTAAGGGGTCGCAGGCGGGAGATGGTGGCGACAGTTTTCTGCCTCGATTTTGGTGATGGTGATGGGAATAAGCGCTTGGGATCAAATGACACAGACCCCCCTCCCCCCCTCCCCCACACACACACTTCTTGTACCAGGTCAAGGTCCTGGTTTTGTATTGTACCGCCGCAGTGAAGATGGAATGGGGAGAAACCAGGAGAAGGAATCGCGGGACCTCTCTATACTATCTTTGCAATTTCCTGCGTGTTGCAATTATTTTTAAAATTACAGAAAAGAAAGTGCCTCACATTATTTCCTAAGAGGAGAAACCGAGAGATGGTGGAAAAGCCCAGTGCTGGCTTTTACATGCGCACAACCTGGGGCAAAAGCAAGGCGAGGCGGGCGGAGCGGGAGCGGGTGGCTCGGTCTCGGAGGGTGGGAGGCGGCGTCTGCGCGCCGAGTGCAGCCCCACCCTCGCGCGTGGGGCAGAGCCTGGGCGCCACAGGCCGGGACCGTCGGGCGGCGCCCCGGCACTGCTGCGGAAGAGCGGGAGCCGCACTTTGTTGGAGTCGCGGACGTTTGGGTCAGGGGGACAGCCTCCGCGCTCTGGCTTCCCGCCTCTTGGCGGCGGGTCTGCTTGCTCCGACCCGCTTCCCGTCCCCGCACCTGCCGCGCGCAGCCTGCGCCCCCAGTCGGAGCCCAGCTGGTCCCCGCGGCGCGCGGAGCACCATGCAGTCGCTGAACATCACCCCGGAGCAGTTCTCCCGGCTGCTGCGGGACCACAACCTGACGCGGGAGCACTTCATCGCTCTGTACGGGCTGCGGCCGCTCGTCTACACGCCCGAGCTGCCCGGACGCGCGAAGCTGGCCTTCGTGCTCACCGGCGGGCTCATCTTCGCGCTGGCGCTCTTTGGCAACGCGCTGGTGGTCTACGTGGTGACCCGCAGCAAGGCCATGCGCACCGTCACCAACATCTTCATCTGCTCCCTGGCGCTCAGCGACCTGCTCATCGCCTTCTTCTGCATCCCGGTCACGATGCTCCAAAACATCTCGGACAACTGGCTGGGGGGTGAGTCCGCCCGCTTCACCTGGTCCCGGCCTTCCCGGGGACCCCTCCCCCCGCTCGCACGCACCCTGTGCCTCTGACTTCTGACATTCCTTCTCCGGCCCAGGGATCCGCGCCCTTAGAACTTCCTCACCTGCGCTCCCTGGGAGCTAAGTTCTTTGCCGCTTGGGTCGAGCGGTTTTCTTCTTGTGTCTGAGAGACGCGGGTTGGGGAACCGCCTAGGAAAGGTCCGGGGCCCAGAGGGAGGGAGTCGCGCCGCTCTTCAGTCATTTCAGCTCCCTTTTCCATAATTACCAGGACTTTTCCTATTTTTATATAAAAGTGAGACAATTATTTCAAACAATAAAAGCCCCAACATCCCGTCACTGCCTCAAGGGCCAGGTCCACTCCCCACGTGCCTGTGTGGCTTCCAGGCAGTTATCTGTGGACCAAGATCATGTATGGACTTAAAACTTTTGAAAAACAAGTAGAATACATTTGCAGAAGAAAAATATCTTGGACCCGTCCTTCTTTTTAAAAATTGGATTAGCCGACTCACGTAGGGAGAAGGAATGCAGAAAAGACATGCCCTCCTGACTGGTAAAGAGGAGTAATTTCTCCTCCTTCCTTAGAACGGAGCAGGAAAGGCAGGGAAGACACCTGAAGTCACTGAGTTGGAGCAGGGTGTGGCGGTTGGGAGAGAAAAGACACTGCTCTTCCCTAAATGATCCAGTCCTTACACACACACACACACACACACACACACACACACACACACACACACAGGAGAGTTTGTCCCGTCAGCCATCAGCGGAGTGCGATGTGTTCTCACCACTGCCTACCGTGTCCCTTGGGGAGGATACATGGGTGTACCCGCATTTTCAGGGGTGGGTGTATTCTTGTGGCCACATCAAAATTCTTAGAAAGTGGTGAGAAATATAGAGAAAATCTGAGAGAAAGGGATCATTACACCTCCAAGCCCTGCCATTTCCACCTCCTTGCTAATTCCATTTAATCTCGTGGAAAGTGCTTCTTTCATCCCACCAGTACCGATCTGAGATCTGCAGTTTATCTCCCTGTCATTACTTTTTCCCCATTAATTTGCACTGAGTTTAGTGTTAGTCAGGTTTAGGGTCAGGATGCTAAAACCTGTGATTCACAGCTCATCTATAATGTGATTATTTCCCCAAATGCACAAAAAAGTGACACATAATACTAAGAGGTGTAAATTGGTTTATGGATTATAGATTTTCTTATGCACGTGGAAAAAATCATTGTACTTGGGCATTTTCAAGTTACCCAGTGCAACCGAGTCCATAAAATTAATGGGACAACTTTTGATCATCCTATGTAACTTATTTTTTGAGGAAGAGGCACAGGAGTTATTTCTAAATGTTTGTGAGGACAGATTTAGGAAGCATACTTATATTGCTGGATGATTATAGCTCCATATTTAAAGGAAAACATCATTAAGCAAAGTGGGATCTTATGCTGGGAAACAAAAGACCCAGATTCCTACTTTGGCTCTAATACATGTTAATTCCACATGTCTGGACCTTAGATTTTCAATAAAATATTAGGGATTGTAGAAGCTTGGAAGCAGAATGACACATATCTTTAACCCCTGGCTGTGCTGGAGAATAATGGGTGGGTGAGACCGCATGGTGTGTTACCCTGCCCGAGGACGTAGGTGAGCACTGCAAAGGTTTTTCTCAAACTTTGTTTCCTTGCTTCCCAGTTCATGGAGGACAGACATTTCACTTTAATTCTAAATGCTGAAAAAGGGTCATGAGTTGCTTATGTGTTTTATAGGGTTAGTGTGAGAATAGAGTGTGTTAGTAAAAGTGCTTTGAAAAAAATGGATCACTCCATGAAAATGTAAGCTATTAATTCTGTTAAGGAGTGATTAATTAGAACTGGCCTGTATTTACCTGGAACCAGATTTGTAGAATAAATATTCTTATAAGTTGGGTAGGCAACACCAAAATTGAAGTTTGGGAGAGAGGAGAGAGCTTACAGAGGTACTGGAGATAGTGATGCAAAGAGAATTAGACTGTACTTTATAGGCAGTCTGAAAATAATTGCAAAACTGCATCGATAAATTAACCAAAAGGAAGTTCAAGGCGATGTAGTGTGAGTTGAAAATGAATTTGCAGTTCCATTATTTCATGAAACTCCTGCGGGTCTCCTTTGTGGAAAAGCATTCTACCTTGGGAATCCAAAAATGAATAAAGCTCATCTATGCCTTTTTGGACCTCAGAGAGTAGGAAATACCCCCAAAATGAGCCACAGTAGGACTTGATGGAGAGGAAGCACTCGCTGTGGGAGTGTGAATGAGGTGAAAGGTTTCACCAGGGTGGGGTGTTCGAGCTGGATCGTGAAGAATAATTCAGACCGTTGCCAGCAGAGAAAGGATGATGGAGTGTGTTCTAGGACAGGGTCAACCCAAAGTTTGCAGGAGAGAAAGAAGGTCAAGTATTTCAAGAACTCCGTCTAAGGCATTTCAAGAATATACAGTCTATCTGTGGGGAATGGTGGGAAATGAGACAGAAAGGTAGGTGAGTGCAACGGGGGAAGGAAAAGTACGTTGAAAGTTATATAAAACCTAAAATATGAATTCCCCTCAAATTCCTTCAGGGAGGCAGGGAACATAAACAGAGCAAGTGGGAGACCCCCGTGAAGCACCAGGGGCAAGACTGCTGCAGGCAGGGGTGTGTGCCCAGTACTGCCACTTCTTCTTTTGCTGCTGTTATCACTCTTACTATTTTTTCCAGGGAAGCTAGGAATACATATTTTCATGAGGTTGGCATTTAATTCAAATTTAAAAAGTAACATGCAGTTGGGTGAAAGCAAACCTCTCTGAGTTTGGCTACAAATAATTCACGGACCTCATTGGTGACTTCCCAACAAAGTGTCTCTCTCAAACGCTTCTGACCTTTCGGACGATGGCAGGCCTGGGAATGACCAACTGACTTTTTTTCTCCTTTTTGGGGGCCGCTCACCTGCCTTGCTAGGGAGCAACAGCATCGTGAGTCAGAGCCTGCGTTTTCACATGCTCCCCCTAGCCGGTGATTCACACTAAAGTCTGACATGCACGATGCTCAGTAATGGTTCTCAGACCTGGCTGCACAGACTGTCCTGAGAGGCTTCTAAAACCCATCTGTGCCAGCCCCAGACTACTGACTAGTCCGGACCAGTTCTATCTGACTCTGGAGCCAGCTCTCACCCTCTGTGCACAACTCTACATAGTTCCTCGTTCAGGGACATCATGCTGCTGGCCTGAAATAGGTCATGTGGGAGTTTACACTGTGGAAATCGGCAGCTACAAATTAGGACTTTAAAAACAAACCTGAGACCGTTGGTTTCCAGCATACTGCTCAGCAAAGAAATTGGCCTTCCTTTTGTACCTTGATGGCACCAGGGGAGACCAGGTGTATCCATAAACATTTAGCTTTTTCCATGAATTACACTCGTCAGAAGGAGATACAGGGTCCTCAGCAGCTAAGCTGCCAGCCCAGAGGCAAGCTGCCATGCAATCGCTTTTACACGGCTGCATTGCCGTCCTAATCTCATCTACCTGTGGTCCACCGGGTGGCTCACTTCCACACTACTCCCCAGACCTTGTTCCAACATGGAGTTAGCAGAAGAGGGGCTCTTTGCCCCAAGAATAAGGAATAGCATTTGCTTATGACTTTTATCACTCATGTGAGGATGGCGTTGTGTTCCCATAGCAGTTACGAGTCCGGCCCTGAAGCTCTGTGCCCTTCTGATCATCTCTGATCTATTTGGTCAAACTCCAGCAATGAACTTGCCCCTCGTGCTCTTGGTCAATGGAATTTCCCTCTCCTTTTCTGCAGCATGTTCTTCCTCCTTTTATCTGTTTCTTCACAATATATAAAAATTCCTCGAAATTCATTCACTGAACATGCTTTGTTTCTTCCAGGTCAACTCAGTAACCATAGATTTGGTTTCTGAACAGACATTTTGCTCCCTTCTAGAAGATTCCATAAACATCTCTTCCTTCTTTCTTTGTTTTCTTTATGTCTCCATCTCTTTCTTTATGTTCTGCCTTGATGGTTCTCACACTTCTGGTTACTTTTAAGAGTGTGTCCACTGAAGCCTCGTATGCAATCTCTTCTCTTTCCTCATTCATTTCTGCACAAAGGCTGCAGTCAGGACTCTCATCTCTTTGCTGATGATGCTGAAATCACTATCTAATCATTATTGTAAGCCACAGTCTCTCCCTGATCCGAAGATGAGGCATTTATTTGCACGTGGCTCTCTTATTGGCATCCGACGTTCTCCCCTCTGCCCAGGGTCTACACTATTGTTAGTAGGCCTACAAGTCGCCCTTGCATTTGCCATTTCTGAGGTATCTGCTATGTGTGTGGGGTATCATAGGTGTGGAGAAATCTGTGTCCTTGTGGAATAGACAGGTGTCAGTCAGAGCAAGAAGGGGAAGGAAGCATTCAAAGAAAAGATGGGGGATGCAGGGGTTCCAGAGTGCACAGAGGGGACACAGTGGGAGTGTGGGGAGTGGGGTCTTAAATAAGAGTGGGGGATATGCAGAGCCTGGATTAGGTCCAGGGGTGAGGGAGGGTCTGGGAGAATGGGGCTCATGGTGACTGAGATAATGTGAACTTCAGACATGGGAGGATGTATTCCGAAGACCTCCCAGAAGGCGGTAGAAAGTCAGTTCAAACTCCAGCCTCCTTCTGGCTCTCAGCATCAACAAGGTGGGATGGGGAGTGTGGGGGAGGGGGTAGATGACAGCCTGGTAGGAACCTCAGGACTCTGTGCCCACCTCCATCCAGCTGTGGGTGTGGCCACAGCCAAGGGACATGATGGTCTCCCCATGTCCCTTGCAATCCCACTGAGGGTGGTGAAAATAATTTTCTAATGGTGGCTGGCAAATTGACTAAAGCAATCCCAAGAAAGGAGTTCCCAAAATGCCTAAGTGTTGGCAGCATCGTTAGGAGACGGGCATATCCACACATGTACTGCACTCAGCCAAAGACCACTCGCTTGGGTAAGGAAATGTAAAATTAATTTTCTCGGCAGCTGATATGAAAATTCCTCTTAGGGCCATGATGCTCCATCTTGGCAGCACACAGGAATCACATGGGGAGTTTTCAAAACCATGCCTGGTTCCTACCCCTACAGATTCTGATTTAATTGGTCTGA
This sequence comes from Rhinolophus ferrumequinum, assembly GCF_004115265.2. Lineage (NCBI taxonomy): Eukaryota > Metazoa > Chordata > Mammalia > Chiroptera > Rhinolophidae > Rhinolophus > Rhinolophus ferrumequinum. Next base: position 4,427,616 of record NC_046301.1, on the reverse strand, counting down.
GTGTGATACCCGGCTATCAGATTTTCAGAAGAAAAGAATTTGCTGCCAAGGTTGAGAACCACTGATGTAGTCTGAGTGCTGACAGCGCCGAGGCTTGGGCTGTAATGAGGGTTAAAAGAAATAATGGATGCAAAGTGCTCAAATAGCAGAGGGCCTGCCACGTATACCGGTGAAATGTACTTATTATGTTTTTTTAAAAACAGGCATTGAAGTCAGAATGCTTGGAAGACGCAGAAGTAGGTTGCATAAATGGAGTCCAACATGGGTGGCTGAAACAATTCTTTCATTGTACGCGGCCAATTACACTTTTACTAAAGCCCTTTATCTTGTTGGCGTCTTTCTAGATGGATTTGGAAAGAAGTCAAAAATGATGAAAAGGTGGGGATAGAAGAAATACAAAGAAAGATAAGAAGAACTGTTCTCTCGCCTGGGGAACAGGAGCCTAGTCCTAAATTAGCACGCCTTACGACAAGGTTTTACCCAGAGTCCAGTGCCTGGTGAGGGTGGGAGGCAGGCTGCCCAGGTCCAGGCTGCATCACAACAGGTCCCTTCTCTCTTTTTAACAGATAGAGTTTGCATACGTTTTAATATGAAAAAAAAATAAGGATTTTACTGGGAGGAGGAACCGGAAGGGGAGATGGAGGAAAAGAAAAAGCAGTCATGGCACACAGCATGAAAGATTTAAGTGAGTTTATAGAGATTTCGAGCTGGTACGTTGTGAAATGGGTTATTAAAGGAAGTTGGTGAACAGATCCGAACTCTTTGGGTCAGCTAAGAGCAGAGGGAGTAGACTGGAACTTCTGTTTTATTATTTGGTTAGTGGTTAGAAATTTTCACTTATACTTGTTATAATGATTTTCTATGACACGTCAGAAAGTTTAGGGTTTCTGGGAAATTTTAAATATAGTGAAGTTAATAAATAAAAAATCAACAGTATTGGGAGCTTAAAAAATCTTTTACCAGGAATGTTGAAAATTATTGGCAAAGAAGACTCTCATTAAAACAGAGAAGTGTATTTAAAAAAAAAATAAAGAAAAGAAATCAAAGGGAGGCCCAACAGCGACAGTAGTTTGGAAGTAAAACAGAAAGCTGTACCCTGGGCTAGACCCTGGGTGAGTTCCCTAGAATCAGATATGTACACACTTTGAGAAGGAAAGATGCCATAGGTCGATTTTCTCCGGAGGTGGGAAGTGGCAGTAGCCCCAAAAGCATTTATATAGATTCTCTCTACGTAGGACAAGAGCATTTTACAGTTAAAATAAGGGCAGGCAGGGATTTAGCAATGAGAATGTTTGAAAAATGGCACTGTGTGCCTAGGCGGCACAAAAAGAATGCCCTTTTAAATTTGCTTTCTCCACAACACAGCTCAGTTCTTTAACCAGTGGTCGGTTTATTAGGATTCTTATTTGCAAGTAGAGAAGGCCAACGTAAACTAACTCAGGGGAAGGGGGGACTATTCTGCCTTGTGGAACTGCAAGTCTCAGGGTTAGAGCTAGCTTCAGGCACGGCTGGATCTAGGTTCTCCAACGATGAGTCCAAGGCTTTGCCACCCTCCCTCTCTGTGCTCAGCTCTGTTCTTTCTAGCCTGTGGTTTCATTCCTGGGCTGTCTTGTCAGGTGGTGTGAGATGCTTCCCGGAGCTATAGGCTCACGTTTTCTTTAAAACTCCCTACCTCAACTCAAGTGACTATCCCCAGATGAACAGATAAGCAAAATGTGATATAGACACATAACAGAATGTCACTCACCCATAACAAAGAATGAAGATATTAAACACTGTGCTAAGTGAAATAAGCCAGACACAAAAAGACAAATTTTATGATTCCACCATGGACTATCTAGAACAGGCAAATTCATAGGGACAGAAAGTAGATTAGACATTACCCCGGGCTGACGGAAAAAAGAGAGGATCCTTCCTGGTAGCTACAGAAAATCCTGGAGGATTCCGGGCAGCTTGTCATTGTTCTCTTACGCATAGAACCAATCACTGTGGCCTTAGCTCTGAAATCTTCTGCTCAGGCCTCAGTCATGTGCCCCAGGCTGGTGGGAAGGTGGAGGTCGGGAGGTCTGGGTCACCCCCTCCTGAATGACTTGGGGGAAATTCAGGGGGACGGCTCCACCATGCTGGTCTCCCCATAGGTCATGTAGGCAAGACCTCACCACCGTCTGACCGCCCTGGCAGAATGCCTGGAGCTCCTGCCTGAGCAGGAGGGGAAAGCGGGGTGAGTAGCCAGCATCAGGCAGTTTCTTCCCCGGTCTCCTGGGAGACCGGCTGCTTCTCCTCCATCGCCCTAGTTTGGCTTCAGCCGAGCCCAGGACTTCCCACTGGGCTGCCACTTAAGGTCCAGCCACAGGCTGTTGTGTAAACCTTGCCCTGCTGCAGTTTAAGGTGGGCGCCTCCTCTCAGAGGGAGCTGTTGCCCACGCGGTGGTCACCTGTCCCTTCAGGTTCGGTGTCTTCCTCTGGGGCCAGGGACACGGGGAGCTGACACAGTGCCGGGGAGCTGACACCGGGCCTATCTTGCTTTGCTGTCTGTGTAATGAACTTCATTGTCTCCGCACCGACTGAATCTGGAAGTATGACAGGCCAGCTGCAGTAGGAACACGTGTGGCCCCGTTAGTGCCCGCGCTGCTGCTCGGTCAGGCTCCGCACTGCACAGGAAGGGCCGCTGGAGGAAGGCACGCAGGGCAGACAGACATGTTCGGTCGAGTTGCCCAGTTCGGTCTGCTGGACCGAGTTCAACCCGGGGGATTCGAAGCTCTTGAACACACGTTGTGTTTGAATTCTTTGGCGTCCTCCCAGGGGCCCAAGCCCTAGACTAGGTTACTCAGCATCACGCTGGACCAGAGTTTTGAATAGCCTCTCCCGTCCACCTCTCCTGGTCTGGGCTGGGTGTGGCCATCTCCTCCTCTGATGCTCCCGCCAAGCGCACACAGTTCTCCAGGGACCGGCCTGCCGGCTGCTGTCCTTGGTGCTGGACGTTTGACGCCTCCTTTGCTAAGGAGCTAGTGAGGGCGGTGAACGCAGTCTGAGAGCTTCATCTCGGCAGTTCCCGCTCAGTCTGTGTCTCTAAAAAACGATTCAGCAGAGCTGAACTTCTTGTTTCCTTTCCTGTCTCAAAACTAAGGCTTTCTAATAATGACTTGGAAGTGCTCAAGTGTTTGTTGTTTTTAATCTATCTATGCAAAACGATATTTGTTCTTTTTGTGGCTGGGATTCTGAGAAATACATCATCCATTGTACCAGAAAGATTGCAGATTATTAAGGACTAACGGAAACCTCCTTAAAAGATAACATGTCCTCATATGCTGGGAGAAACAAGAGAGTTTGGTGCAGTGAAAACGAACGTGTACTTGAGAGTCAGACAGCCTTGGTTCTGATTCTGCTCTAACACTTATTAACCACATTGTAAGTTACGTTTCCTTGCACTATGTCTGCCCCTATTTGGAGGCCAAGCAGAGAAGTTGCACAGCAGTTATGCTGCTGTCCCACTATGGTGGGTGGACAGCAGAAAATACAACAAAGATGTAGTTTTACATCATGCTGTGTTTTAACAAAAATATTAATACATATCCAGTTCTTAGGGTCTCTCCTTGGATTTCAATATGGAGCATACTATGTACATATTTTCCTAAAAACCCTTCCACCAGTAAAACTTGAAAGACCCTTTCAATACATGTATGAAAAAACATTATTAAGAAAAAACCAAAAAACCTTTTCCTTGTGAAATTGAGATGCATTTAATACCTGCAATTGATACAGGTTGGTAAACACAGTGTTGGACATTGGGACAATTATTTTAATATCTCTTTTCTGTAGTTTCTTCATCTGCAAGTTTGGGAAAATCTATGTCTACCTCATGGGGCTGCTGGTAGAATGACTGACCCGTGTAAAGGACCTGACACTTAGTGGATTCTCAATGAAAGGAAACTTGTTCACAACTGTGAAGTATCACAATTTAAAAAGATAGATACATTTGTGGGTAGAATAGATTTATAGACAATAAGGATTTCAGAGTTTTAAAAAAAGACTAATTACAATATTAGTTATGTCTCAAATACTTATGATACACATTTGTATAAAACAATTGTAAATAGTCATGTCCAGTTATAGGTTATTTTTGGTTGATGAAATCTTGAATAAGTACCCTGAAGCTATTTCCTCCTATAATCAAATGAAGAAAATTCAAACTATTCATTTGTGCTCGGAAATAGAAGAGTGCTTGCTTTCATTTGCCTCAGAAGCATAACACCTTCCTGGAGGAGAATGAAGTGGTAAAACATTCGTGGGGGCTCATAGAGGTTCTGTAATTCCTTGCAAGGCTCCTGTGTCTTTCTAGGCCACCCCAGACTGGAGGCACAATGTCATCAGCATTAATACACAGCCGTCCCACTGACCTGTGCCCCTTCTAGTAATGTGGGACCTCACGGCCCCTCAGCTTCTTTGTGCCAAACTCCCCATCCTACCCCAACAGAGCCTCCCTTGATCACATGCTACCAAGTACTTTTGGGTATTCTTGCTGTCTAGCTCATGGACTGGCTCAGTTTGGCCAGTGGGCTTGGGGCCACTGTGAGACAGTGACGTCATTTCCATGACTGCCGTCCTTTGAGCCTCCCGTGTTGCTGGCACCGATTTGCTGGGATCTGGGCAATGCTGGGTGCTCTGCACCAGAGAGAAGGAGGAATAACAATGAGGAAATGGATATCAAACTCTTAATATAGAGTTTCTATGTGACAAACATACCATTACCCGGATTTTACAGAGGACAAAAGGGAGGCACAAAGAGATGGTGTCTGTGTATCAGTTACCTATTCTGCTATACTCAGAACTTCATGCCTCAGAGACCACTGTTTTATTTGCTCACATTTCAGTGGGTCAACAATGCTGGCTTGGCTCAACCGGGCAGTTCTTTTGCTGCTCTCACCTGGGGTCACTCATGAGACTATATTCATCTCGTGGCCTGATAGAAGCTTGTTATTTTAGATGATCTGAGCAGGGACAGGTGATCTCTGTCCTAACTGGTTTCCCCTCCCAAGACCCAAGATCGGAAATTGCATAAATGTCACTTCTATGATAACGCTTCTATGATCACTGGGCCTCAGACGGGGTAAATAGACCCCTCCAATAGACAAGAGAGGTGACAGTTACATTGATAAAGGGGGGGAACTGGGGATAAATTTGCAGCCCCCACCCCTCCCTTTTTTTAACCATCTATCTCATTAAGTATTAAATTGCCCAAGCTCATGCAGATGGGAAGGGATGGTGACAGGATTTGAGCCCAAGAAGTCCGCTCAGTGTTGGGTTTTTTTAACCACACTGGTTAGATGGGCTAGTCTACACATGAAGCAACATGCTTGGCTTTTAAAATATTCCTCTATTGCAATATCCATGACCAATAAAGGGTTAATTCGTACTGGGAAGCATTTTATTGCATCAAAATCTAATCTAAGTATCCATATGAACCTGATCCAACCAGTGATTACCTTAATGGGTTCTGAGGTAGAAGCAGTGGTAATGAGTTTGAAAAGAACAGTTTTACTTTTCTCAAGAGCAGAGTGGTGGCGCCTTGGAAATTAACTCTGGGCTAGTGCTTAGGACAAATTAAGTGAGGACTTAATGAAGTAAGACCACATTTTGGGCAAGATGTAGGTCCTGTTAAAATTTTCTATTACCTATAAATAGACTCTCTAGGTCTAAAGTATAGATCTTCACTGTGTTAGCAAGATGCAAAAGCAGCTCGTTAAACCAGCGAGCACATTATTCAAATTAGATTTTTACTGTTGGGGAACTAATGCGTCTGAGTTGTATGACGCTAAAGACACAATTTATTTGCCTGTTTTTGGTCTCCTCCAGTAGAGTATAGGCTCCCAAGGTCAAAGCGTCATCTCTCTTGTCTCTTCAGCACACAGATTGTTGCCCAGAAACGGAACAGTCTCAGCCGCACACAGGAAGTTCTCAGTAAGTAGTTTTGAATGAATTAATGGGTAGCGCCTTCTTTGTCACTGCAACAGTGTTTGAGGCTTTTACGGAATCGGTTGTATTTATTTTTGTGATGTGCAGGAGAATGAGATTGTATTTGTCTTTTGTACATATTGTATTTTTGCTGTTTTGGTTGCAAGGAAGGAAAATTCAGTTTACCTTAAATAATTGGAGTTATGGCAAGGCTCTTTTTTAGCCATAAAGGAGAGGGTGGGTCACTTTTAAATTGAAGGACAGTTTAACAGGCAGGTCTCATGGAATCGAAGTGGGACCCAAAGGAGCAGTTGTGTGCAGCTCAGCAGGAAGAATGAACATCCAGGGCTCAGCCACGACTGTGATTTTGTCCCTGTCCAACAGTGGACGCTGGCCTGCTGGTGAAGTCTGACTGCTTTTCGTGACCGACCACAGGCTTTCATCTTTGGGTTTATTAATTCTTTTTACTATCTCATTTCTTCTGTCTTCCGCTTTACTCCTGGAAGGCAAAATAAATCCTAGCGTTCCAGGTACAGTGTTCAAACAAAACAAACAGCCAGGGACCAACGCTAATGGTTTCTCACGAAAACCCCTTTCTTCCATTCCACTGGGACTCTTCTGTTATATGCAGTAGTGTCCCACAAAACTTTTCTCACCTTGCAAGGCTCAGGAGTCTATTTGGGCCACCCAGGTTGTAGACACAATGTTGCCACACTGGGATTAATACAAAACTGCCCCACTGCCTGGCATCTCCGACTTCTTTGTGCCAAATGGCCCGTCCCACCCCAGGGAACCTCTTTTGACCTTGACGGTGTCCTGTCAACTATCTTGTGGACATTCCTGCTGTCTGGTCCCTCCCCCCCAACCCTCCTCAGCCTTTTCTCTTTTCCTCTTCTTCATCTTCTGCCTTCTTCAACTTTCTCTCTATTCCGATTCTCCATCTCTCTCAATCTCATTCATGCAAATAGCCCATCTTGACATCTTCCCGCACTTATCTACACAATAGGGTTAGTGAAATGGCTCGAGGAGGGAAATACCCAGCAAGCATTGTCCTTAGTGAAGGGGTAAGGGTGGAGGAAAGAAAGAAGCTAGAACACTCTTCTGTTTCATCCCTGTTATATTTGTCTTTAAGTTTTCTACTTTCCCCGCAACCTGGTGGCCCCCCTCTTACTTGTGACTTATGTGAATATTGTTTGGCTTCATCTCTCACTGTATCCTTAGTCTGTTTCCTAGGTCTTAGCCCAAAGAGGAGGCATCTGACTGGCAGAGACTTGGGGTCCGATATGGTCTAATCAGCAATGGGCTGGTGGAGGGGTGGGGTCACGTGACCCACCAGGGCCTCCCGCTGGGCAGCCTCTACAAGAAAGAGCCGCGTTAGGCTGGGGGCGGTGGGCCCAGGAAGCCGGATGTATTTTTGGCTCCTTCCTTAGGAAATTGTTGGGGGCTGTGAACCGCGGTCGGCTTGCATGACTCCGAGAGGTTCAGGGACTCATTTGTTTCTTTTAAATGTACCTGTGAAATGCTCAGGTTGCTTGCAGAGCAGTTCTCTGAGGGAGAGTTGCAGTTATTTCAGGAACAGTGATGAGGCTGCCCTCCCTCGCTCTGTGCCCGGGACACGCAGACCAGGTGTGCGCGCGTCTCCCGTGTTCGCGCCGGACCTGGTAGGTAGGCTGTGGCCCAGAAGGACCCCAGGGCCTCTTGCTGCAGGACGACTTCCTCGCGGAGCTCTCAGTGGCCCACAGCGCCGCCGCCGAGGGCCCAGCCCGTCTTTTGAACAACGGGGACGCGTGCGCAGACCTGGCGAGCACCTTCCCAGACCGAGGACCTGTCAGGTTCAAGATGAAGTCCGGGGATGTAGCGTCCTCTCTCCAGAAAGGAAACAACGACCACTGGACCGTCCACACAGACGATGACACCGGTGCTGTGCAGTCCTCCCGTGGCCTCCGGCCCTCCACGGCACCTGTGCCGACAGCCGCGCCTCCGTGTTTGCCCGCAGCCCCGACGGCCTGCCCCCAGAAGTGCAGGCAATCGCGAGGCGCAGGCAGGAGCTGTGCCTGGCCAGGCAGCACGGGCTGAGTGTGCACAGTGGCTCCTGCGACCACAGTGCCCAAGGAAACCTTTTGTGGCGACATCGAGGGTGTCGTTTCGTGTGAAAACTTCCCACTAACTCTCACTCAGCCTTCAACTCTACTTAGTTTAGTTTGGGCCTCTCCTCCCTTTTCCTCAGGAGACATACAACCTTCAGTACACATAAAAATATGTGTAGGAATAAGTGAATCAGTTTGCAGTCAAATGTATGTCTTTACTGGGGTTTCCCAAGGAATCAATTGAGGCTTAGGATTCCGGACTTTGATTTATTAAAGTATAGTCACCTGTTTCCTAAAAAAAAAAAAAAAAAAAAAAAAAAAAGTAGCAATGATGAGAATTTCATGTTAGGTAAGTGTGAACCTTGGTTAGTTATCTAAATTCGATTTGCTTTCTGTCCTTGGCAGACTTCATTTTACGTTGTCTTTCTTGTAGTAGACATGTCAAAGAAAGACTTTTTTCTGTAGTTAAAACAACTCTATACATGTAGCCCCCCTTTTTTCTTTCTGGAAAAGGTTATATAGCAAGTAAACAAAACCCTCTTTAAAAACAGGAGAAAGCTGGAAGAAAAACCCCCACATTTTTCTATTATTGTCAGAAAATCTTGACTTACAGATGTTACTGACAGATGGGAAAGCTGCCTATGAGAGTGGGATTTGATTCTTTTCCACTAAAACTCTTAAAGGAATCTCAAACAGAAAAAAAAAAATTACGTGGGTGGCATATGACCCAGAATTGTGTACTGAGCTCTGCGTGTCCTTTATATATCTTTACAACATGCTCCAGTTCTAGAGAGTGGCCGGCAAGGCAGAGAATTGCAGACAATTGAAGTTATTAGGCTTCTTTAAAGTTCCTGATACAAAGAGGTAAATAAAAATTTCCTGCTTCGGGGGTAAGTAGAAGATACTTTATTTTGGAACAAACAGTACTGGTTCCCTCGAGGAGTTCAGTGTGGGGGAAGCAGAGGTCGCTTTGGTGAAAACATTCTTCTACCAGCGCTTTAGGTCATTGGGTGAGGGGGTCACAGGACCCACTTGGGGTCTGGTTACCATGGTAACAAAAAATATTGAAGTCAGGAAGTAATGTTCCCTTGGAACAAAATAGAAAGTCTTCACTATATTGTGCGTTTTCCTTGCTACTTGGAGTCTGGTCCATGGACCAGCAATGTCAGCTGACCTGGAGCTGTGCTAGAAAGAGCCCCAGGCCCACCCCAGACAGAATTCCCGATGTGGTCCATATGCACAAGAAAGTTTGAGACCCACTCGGAGAGATTCTGATTTATGGAGTATGAGTGGAGCCTTAGGATTTAAAAAGGTTCCAGGAGGTTTTAACATACAGCAGTTTGAGTACTACTGGGCTAGAGACTGGATTTGAGAGCGAGCCTTCACTTGCTATGTATGGATGTTTAGTCTTCCATATATATTTAAAACCAAGTTTGTCAACTGCCTGGACTTTTGGTTGGTATTGTATTCAATTTAAAAATACCGTTTTGGAGATAACTGACATCTTTGTGATGTTAAATCACTGTGCAATATTAAGTCATATTAATTGTGTGTGATAAGACAGAAGAGTAGCCACTGAAGGATGTTCATTCACATCCTGATCTCCGCAGCCTGTGGTTGGAGGTAGGGAGGTGATCCCGGATTATCTGGGTGGGCCCAGTGAGTCACAAGGGTACTTACAGGAGGGGTCAGCAGTCAGAGGCAGACAACTGTGTCAGATGTCGGAGTGAGGCAGGCTGGAGCCAAGGAATGCAGGAAGTTCTCTAGAAACCAGAAAAGGCAAAGAAACAGAGTCTCTTGAGCCTTCGGAAGGACCACAGCCCTGCTGACCGGTTTTAACTGACTTCCAGACTTGGAAGGTCTAAATCTGTGTTGCTTTAAGCCACTAAGTGTGTGGCAATTTGTTATACGGCACCAGGAAGCGAATGCACGTAGCACGAGCCTCCATGTATTTAGTCTTTTTCAACGCTAACGGAAACCTGACATGTTCAAGCGCTGGGTGGGCGTGTTCTCTAGGGAAGGTCAGGACCCCGTCTCAGCTCTAGGTCTTGGATTTCATTCATTTAGGCCCATATTTTAAGTTTTACTCTCCTTGTAATGATGAGTGTCAAAACAGGCATGCAGCCCATTTTAGCCACGGGCTCTGAGGTTTTTCTCACTTCCGCAAGAAAGTGAAAGTATATACAGGCGTACCTTGTTTGTTGGGCTCTGCAAATATTGCATTCTTTACAAACTGAAGGTTTGTGGTAACCCTGCATGGAGTGTCTTATTGGCACCATTTTTCCAACAGGCTGAGGTGATGGTGAGCATTTTTTTAGCAATAAAGTACTTTTTAAGTAAGGTATGTACATTGATTTTTAGATATAATGCTTACCATACTTAATAGATTACAGTATAGTAGGGTAAACAAAACTTTTATATGCACTGGGAAAACAAAAATTTTGTGTGACTCACTTTATCGTGACACTGGTTCTATTGCTGTGGTTTGGAACCGAACTCTCAGTATCTCTGAGATATGCCTGTACTTTCCTTTCCTCTTTGGGTCTTTGAACGTGGTTAGAGATGCAATGATTGCACTATTATTTGCACAGAGGGACAATCCTAAGAACAAAAGCAAACCCGGGAGATGGCCACTTCCCCCCAATCCTGGTGAAATCATCCAGCTGTGGAATCTACCACCCTCTTATCATCCAACCCTAGAATTCCTTTGATGTGAAATAATACATCTCCCGTATTGTTTCAGCCACTTGAGTTGGATTTTACTTTACTTGCAGTCCAAACCATCCTAATTAATATGTAGAACAAAATATATATAAAGAAAATAAAATTATTTTTTCCAACATTCAAAGATAATTACGAGGATCATCTTAGCATGTTACATTTTAGTTTTTTCCTACTTATTTTTTTTGGCAAAATAGCAACCTTGTAGTGTTTGGGTATGTGAGTGTGTGTATGTGTGTGTGCGTGTATATATCATTTGTTTGTTGCTGGGTTTTGGTTCGTTTTCTGTTTCATTTTAAAACATCCACAGAAAGATGATTATAATAATTTACATTATATTCATATATAATTTAGCCGTTCTGCTATTTTTTGACATTAGTTTATACTAATTCGAGTTTACTATATGTTTGATTCACAACTGAGTACATAAATTATGTAAATATTTCTAAAATTTTATTAAAATTTTATTTCTAAAATTTTATTTCTGGGGAAGGACATGTGAAAATGCATTATGTTAACTGATAATCTTCATATTCAAGAATTTTTTTTTTCAATGCAAAACCTGACCCTCAATGTTTCTTCCCTAGTACAAAAAATCCCTCCGGTATGACTTGACATTGAGTCATTTTAACATTTTGAACATAATGAAACAACATTATTGCTGCTTTCTTCTTTCTTACCCTAATGTTTAACCTGGGCTCTTTTTATTCTATTTTTTGAAAGTCTAATTATTGCCATTAGAGTAAAAATCCAATTCAATTATTTTTCTAAAATAGTTTTTGTAGCTATTGGAATAATGAAATGTAGAAGAAAATACCAGGGAAAAAACAACGTAATTTCACTCGGGTAAACTTGTTTTCTTGCACAAATGTATACCCAGAAGGTTCTTATAATAGTAACTGAAGGACGTACTCTGAGGAGAACTACAGAATTAGTATGAGTTTTGGCTCCACAGAGAAAATCCTAAGTTCTGCACTTTGTAGGGCCCACACTGGAGGCCTACTCATTCCAAGGTCCTCCTGGGGACACTGCATTCCAAGGTCCAGCCCCTGTACACAGAAGCCAGGTGTCTGCCATGTTGCCTCATTCTCACATCTGTGAAGACAACCAAGGAAGTGGAAGAAAGTTTGCAGAACGAAAGGGAAAAAGACAAACTGATAAATGAAACCTGTAAGACATGGATTATTTATAAATTAATTTAGAAATAAACTCGAAGAAGTATTTTCATATTTACAGAATATCCTGAAGAATGTCTTCTAATATTTTCCCAGTGGAATTCCGATTGGTTCTTAAGTCTCAAACTTCTGCAATAAGTCTATCATCCAACAAACCAATTTTTTAGTTGATGTTTACGTAAGAAAAATGTATGTCTCCAAACTTAATAAAACATTCTAAACAAAATAATATACAGGAAGAGTCCCGAACCATATTCTAAAGCAGTTGATACAACATCCAAATCACAAGTAGGTGTTTTGAAAAACTGGCCTGTGTGTGCTCAACGGCGCTGACGCGGAGAGAAGCGTCACATCTGTCCACTTATTCTTTGCGACTGCTGCTCTTGCAAAGAAGACTGACTCTGAGAACAGATCAGTGAAAAAGATGGTGAAGATTTAAAATGTCACGCTGAGAAATTAAGAAGTATTGAGGTTGTTCAGAATAACAGTCTGAGAAAAGCCAAATCACAGTGATAACCTGGAAATCACTTGTGGGCTGCACAGAGACCATGGTGAATATTAATCCTGAACGCAGTGGAGATGTTGTTGCTGATATTTCTCACAGCACCGTGCAAAGAATTCTATAAACACAAAATATAGTAAGTGTTCTACAGTTTTTCATCTGTAAGTGTCAGCCACCTCCACTGAAGATACACTCAGGAGTCCCTACCCCATAGAGAAAGTGATAAAGAATCTCAGCTAGTTTCTCAGTTTTACAGTTTGCCTGAAATGGCCCTTTTGTAACCCAGCTCACCCATGATACCACTTTCTACAACCAGTGACGGTGATAGCACTTCAGCCCTCCTTGCCTTTCAACTTTCTACAAGGTTCCAGTCTGCTTCTTTCTTAATGATAGCAGCTCATCCCAGGTAATTGCCTTGTTTTTGTTGTGGATTTTACCTGCGTTTTCTAACATATTTACTAATTTCTGTGTGTCAGTTGCTATGCCATGTTTAAAACAAAATTCATGATCTGCCATGAAAACACAGCATACAGAGCAGTGTGCATACAAACAATTTGTAACAATCAATCTAATTGCTTTGCAATAGGGAGCAATATTTTAAAGCCTTTTACATACTAAGTGGTGGTCTTACGGTGTTTTAGTTACACTTAAGGAATTCTGAGGGGAGTTTAATTTGGCATTTTAAATAATGGGAAGTAGGCTTCCAGCTCACGTTTTCACACAGAATGTCTCGTTCTCATGAATGAGTTACTGCTGTCAAATGGGAGATGTCTGGATTTAAGAAGACACCGACTTCATAGGCCAAGAGAAAGCTTCACAGAAAAGACACCTTTTCACAATAAGGAAAACATCTTAAAAGTAAAAATATGATTGCTGAACTTACAAATTACAAGAGCTGGAAAGCAAAGACAAGAGAATCTCCATAATGTGGAGCAAGTAGACGAAGAGAATTTATAAGTAGAAAAGTATATAAACAAAGATATAAACACAGAAGGAGCAGTCCAGGAATTCCAACAGCTGGCTAAAAGGAGATCCACAAAAAATTCTTCTCCCCTAAGTCCAGCAGGAATTCTGGAGAAAAATGGCTCATCTTCCTTGCTGTCCGTTTTCTACTGCAATCTCTCTGCTGAGTCTTCCTCTTGGCACCTGGCCGCTCTAGAACCTTCCTCCGACCCTCCGCTCTGCAGGATCTCAGCCATTTCCACCTCCTCATAGCCTCTTTGTTGTTCCAGCCAGGCTCCTTCTGGGCTCACTTCTTTCCTGCTACACAAATGCAGCATTAGCAGAAAGTTCACAAATCATAGGATAATTATTAGAGTGACTGTGCTAAACAGGCCTAATTATCAGGAGGGCTGAGATTCTAGGAGAGAAGGGCCTCATATCCCTTGTTAAGGGTTTAGCAGCTATGGTTCTCCTCAGTCTCTACAGTTAAAATTGGCAGGTGTTCCAGTGTGGCTTGTGTAAGTCCACTTTGGGGTATAACTTCTTTAAAATTCGATGTCTTACATGCTAGAACCCCAACAAATGAAGCTAGATATGGGTGGAGCCGCTCCAGCTGAAGGAGGACTGGGGCTCGGCTCCCCGTCTCCTTCCTGCTGTGGCTGGCCTGCCCCTTACTCTCCTGGGCAGCTCCTAGAGCAACCCTGCAGAAACACGGGGCTCTGGGGGACACTGGTGGAAAGCCTGCAGCCGGCGGGGGTCCTCTCTGGGGGGCCTTCCTGCTGGGGAGGCCCATGGCTCTGAGCCTGTGTTCTCAGCCACAGCTGGTCTAACAATTCTGAGTTTGACTAATTGTTCCCCACTCTCCTACTATAGGATGTGATTGAGGGGAATGAGGTAGGATTCAGGAGTTGGTAAATTTGGTCATTAGCAGCTGCTGAAGAAACACGTTGGACAAAGCTAGAAACTTCCAGACTAATTTGGGACAGGGTGTATCAGCTGTTTGAATATGACTTGGTTGTTTGGTACCGGAAGTTAAGGTAATTTAATTATGTGCCAGATTCTTTGATAACATGTTAAATCATTGTTTCAAGTAGTGGATGTACAAAGTAGCCTTTCCTTTATAAAACTGCAAATGTCTTTCACATTTTTTGTTTGTTTGTTTTGCCAAACTTGGAACAAATTCTTCACAGAGTGGTTATCATCATTAGATACTTTTATGCAATTATAGCTCATTATACCATTTTCTAAATTAATAAAAGAATGCTTTCAGTCTTTTGTACATATGAATACTCTGTTCTTTTTACTCTGACCTTTTCACTTGGATCCTTTTGAAAGTCACTGTTGCACTAGGGTGAAAGCAAATACTGGCAAATTGTTTTCAATTTCCAAGCATCATTTTCAGGAATAATGAGATCTTGTTTCTATTTGGATCATTGAGACCTGCACTGTGTGTGATAAGTGGTGAGGGCGGGTGGGTCACGATGACAGTGGACACCATTCGTGTCCAGAGCAAGAAGTTCATATTCTGGAAAATAAAACTGTATAAACAAGTCAAGGTTGGATAGAGAAGCCATGATATTAAGCCAAAGCATTTGTTTTGAGTCCAGTGGGCAAAGGAGAATTATTGTAGTTTTCTATGCAGGAGTCAGACGTAGAGGCAATGGGAGCAGTGATGGAGACAGACTGTAGAGCAGGATTAGGATTGAATCATTTTAGAGTTCACAGGACACACAGAAGGGACATTGATCAGTGTATCCTGCATTTTAGGAAATCCACCTTCCAAAGAAAAGGTAATGAAAGTGAAGTATGTCAAGTACGTTTCCTTGGTTACGAGCAACATTGATGATTGAGTAGCCTAAGAGAAGGGAATGTACTGGAAGCATGTTTGTGGCTCGCAGGATCAGTGTGAAGCTGGAGGAACAGGCAGGCAGGCACCAAGGGTGCTCAGAGGTCAGCGGCAGTAAATGTGCTGTGGTCTGTGAACACTCACAATCTAATGAGCTGGGGCCGCACCACCTCCAGCCTTCCTTCCATGTTCACTGCACCTTTCCAGCACTGGAAGACCTGGCCCTGGCCCTGCCTTGTCTGCCCTAGCAGGGCTCTAACCTCACCTCCCCACATGGGGGACAGTTTTCGCGCCAGAGGAAATTGTGTTGATAGTAGGAAATGCAGGTGGATGATGGACAATCAAAATGAGAAGTGGCCATTCCAGGCAGACTCTGAGAAACACAACTCTGACATTAAAACCAGATAAGTTCCTCCAGCTTCACACAGAGGAAAAGGGAAGGACATCCCAAGAAAACAATGCCTTATACAGGGAATTCTAGGTTTAGCTCAGTTTTGAATTGTCACTCATGGGAAGAAATGTCACAAAGGGCACGTTCTTGCAAAAGAGCGTGGATCTGTACAGTTCACACTGGGCTGGCTCAAGTGTGGAAGGAGAGTTATCAGAGAGATTATCAGAACAAGAAGTTCAAAAAGGAAGGTCGGAGAGAGAAATTTAATAAAGGGCAGAGAAAAATCCCAAACTCTTCAACGCCTGTTTTGCTTCAGTTTTCCAGACCTTGAAAAGTGATCTCCATAATTAAAAGCATAAAGCAAAGATAATTAGAATGAAAACAAAGATCCACAATAAGTGAGTAGAGAGCAAAAGAACATCTATCGATTTTTAAAAGAACTCAGATCCTCAGCCCAGATAAATTACATGCCATAATATTGACAAAACTTGGAGAATGTGATCAAGGAAACACTTAGGGATTTCTTAGAAAGTTGGTTGGAGAAATGTCAGAAGTGATGATCTGGGCAGATGCTGCCTGGATTCATACAAAGCGTGAGGTGACCGATTATAGAACGACGGCTTGGTGCAACAGTCCCAAGTGGATTATTCTCAAGTGGATTATTAAACAGATGGTTCATGAGCATGTAGACAAGAAAACGGTCACACGGCCTGGGTCTATCAAGATAAGTGAGGCTGAGGCAGTGGAAAGAGCCGGTAGTGGAAAGAGTCAGATGAGCTGGGCGCAAGGCCTCACTCCGTCCGTACACAGCTGTGTGCACTTGAGCAAATCACTGAACCCCTCTGAGCGGCAGTATCTTTATCAGCGAACCCAGGCTATAGAACTGGATGTCCTTTAATAGGCAATTTAACCTCAAACAATCGGTTAGCTTCAAATGTACCAAATTCCCCTCAGTTCTTTTAGTCAGTCTGTCCGATGATAAAAGAGCTGCCGTGTATAAAGAACGCATGCCGTACTGGGTGCTGTGTCCTTGTGTGATGTGCTCACGTGACGGGTGGGCACTGTTAATCTCTCTTCACAAATGATGAAATGGAGGTTCGAAGGGACTAACCAGTCGATCAGATGAACCAGGCTCAGGGTGTGCCCTGATATCGGGGAATCAGGTAAGCAATCCCCCGTACTATTACCATACACAGGGTCAATATGTAAGGATGGACAACGCTGCACTGAGCAAACGATAATCATTCTTATGTGTTTGGATAGTTATGCCTAAAATGTGTTGATAATGGATCCATGTCCATTTCATGGAAAGTTTTTTTCTGGTGTTCCTTTAACCTTGGCCTGTGCAACGTTTTTTGAAAAATATATAAACAATTTGGTTGAAAGAACAGAAGAAATTCTGATCAAATTTTCAAGGAAAAGGAGAACTACCCAGATGAATAATTTATTCACGTATTTATTTATTTAAGTATCACATCCTGAGGTAAGCTAATTCATTCACGGTATGATCAATATTCAAACAGTGAAATACCGGGGATGCCAAATAAATGTATACAAGTGGACACTTTGGTCAACGTTGCTGAAGCAGTAGTTCGCCGTAATGAGAAGTATCTGGATGCTGATGGTAACCACTTTGAGACCCTCTTGTAAATGTAGAAGTCAAACGTGACTTGTATTCATCTTTTGTTTTTGGTATATATTGAGTATATATTTAAGTATTTCTTAAAATGTGTATACTTTTTTTGGGCACCCTCTGTATATTAGTATTGAAAGCAAAACCCTACACTTAGTATCTGAACTATCTTGCTGGACTAGAAAGGGCCTTGACTCTGAGCGGGATTGGGTTTGGGGGAACTAGAACAGAGGATGGCAGTGGGTGTGACTGGCTCTTGAGTTGCCATTTGGGGCTTCCAAGAAGGATCGGAAAGACACTATCTGGAGTGATATCTAGGTACGTTTTTTTTTCCCCTTAGTCACAGAATTTTTCCATTAAATGGACCCAGTTCATTTCAAGTTGATTTCAAGTTCAATGGTATCAACCATTTGAAACGTCTACTACAAAATACTGATGTAAGTTACAGTCACAGAAGAGGGTGTTCAGACCCCAGCAGACAACACAGTCCTCTAAGGCCTGCGTCCGCCAGACCACATCCTAAGTGTGACGGGTTCGCACTGCATCGTGTCCAGTGAGAGGCCGCTGGGGCAACTGGAAAAGACGTAGCAGTGAGGAACATGAAAGCTGCTTTCACGTACCTGAAGAGCTGCTGTTTGGAAAAGGTGGTTGATCGGTTCTGAAACTGAAAGGAAAGCTAGAGGAAGTGGGTGGAAGTATTGAAAAGCACTGTTTCCAGTGACAGCCTCTCAGAGTTGCATGGAGGCACTTTTAGAGGTTAAGAGCCTCCTAGTCACTCATTCCCTCCAATTAAATGACTATTGAGCGCCTTCTGTGTGCCACTGCAAATGCGTGGGGTACCTCAGGGAAGACAACAAAAATCCTTGCTCTTGGAATATTTATATTCTCGTAGGTGTGGGGACACTGTGTAAGTTGGCCTTGTTGAGAAGTGACATCTGTGAGAGATTTCAGAGGGGAGGGGAGGGGGTTACTTGGGGAAGACCATTCCAAGCAGAAGGAAAAGCCACGCAAAGGCCCGAGGTGGGAGCATGCCAGAAGGGAGCCTCGTCTGCAGAGATTGGTGGAGCAATTGTGAGAGAAGGTGAAGGGAGGATTTCTGTTTTGGTGACAGCTTGGACTATATGACCTCTGAGGCCTCTGCCAACTTTTCATATTCCCGGAGCTAATGATTCTCTCATAGTTCAGATCAAGTAATTCGGTGGCAGTGAGGAGGTTGGATTCTAGAGCAGACATGTCATAACAGCTCACAAATGTTCATACAGATGGTGAAGGCGCAAGTCAGAGAATATAAACATTGTAAAATACTGGCAGTGATGTTCAGATAAAAAAATATGACGGTCACCACACGAGGCATGTCTGCAGACCACATCTTGCCCAGGGGCCACCAGCTTGACACCTCTGTATTAAAGAACCTAAAATTGGTTCAGAGTGGTATGGTGTAATCCAGACGTCAAGTCTTGGACAGGAAGTCCAAGGAGAATAAAAGATAAAAGAAGAAATGTGGGTGCCTCGGATGAGAATGACTCCTTTGTTATCATTTGACAGGGAATCAAGAAGAAAGGAAGAATTAAAAGATTACCCTGTTAGTTTAGATCCCAGGAGACGTGTTCACACTGACTTTGCTTTTTCTCAATCAATGGTCACATTGGTTTTGTTTTCTGCCTATTATCAATGGTCAGATGCTTACTTGTCCTCTCGTTGTCCTATTATACATAATTATATGTAATTCAGGAACTCAGAATCCACTCGGAGAGAAAATATCAGCCAGTGCAACTTTTCTCAATTATTTTGTGTCTAAATGTATTTAAAGACATAAAACTTTTGAACTCAGAATTAACTGCAATAATTACAAAGAGACATAAAGAAATTCTTATTTTGGATGCTTAAGTTGTCCTGTTTCCTCACTGCAGGTCCCTTCATTTGCAAGATGGTGCCATTTGTCCAGTCTACTGCCATTGTGACCGAAATCCTCACTATGACCTGCATTGCTGTGGAAAGGCACCAGGGACTCGTGCATCCTTTCAAAATGAAGTGGCAGTACACCACCCGGAGGGCTTTCACGGTGCTGGGTGAGGATGTGCCCGCGGGAGGGTGAATGCCGTTCTTCAGGGCAGAGCAGAGAGAATTCGTGCCAAGTGAAGCTCATTTATACACTCGGGGAAGTAGCTTCTGGTCTAGTGGGTGCTGGGTGTGATTTAAAGGGTTCGGTCCTCCTCCCATTTCCCCGCCACCCTCAGCCCATCTCTCCTTTAGGCCTACTTTAGCACCGAAGAGCTCTCATTTCAGACTGACTTCTTCAGTTTACGTCTTAAGCTTTTAAGCACGAATTTCAGCTGATCTAAGGTAGCCCGTCGGTGGCACCGCCACAGTGACATTTATTAGGTAAGAGACCTTTAATCCAAGGTGCCCTTGTTAGGGGACCCACAGGAAAGGTGTTCTTAGAAGAATGGAGAATGGAGGGGGCCCTTGAGGGTGAGTCCACGATGGCAGGAGGCCTCAGGGCCCGCGAGCACACTGGTGCCGAGATGCCTGACAGAGGCACGTCCCATCCTCTTCACAATTTGGCTTCAGGCATTCCGGAATCCTCCGCTGCTGGAATCGGTCCTGAGGAGCAAGTACCTCGTGATAAGTGGTAAACTTGAAGCAGTGTCCTAAGGCCCGGCACGGCAAAACGGAACAGTTTCTCCATTTGATATTTATAATCGAGCCATTTAAAAACTTTAATGTGCCTCACCGTGGTTTGAATGTATTGCAGCCAAATAATCAGAGGTGTAGGAAGCAACTAATGCAATAATCAAAGAGAACACGTTTTACTAACCTCTCACTTGAGAGCAATGAGGAAACATTTCTTTCTGCTGTAAGAATGTAGCCAGCATGGGTTCGTAGAATGACAGAACAAACTCCCAAAAGCTTTACAATGCCAAACTCATTTAAAATAGTTTGAAATGCATAGATAAACTAGTTGAGAGGACATGGTCAGTTTTAGTTAGTTTCAAATTTATGTCACATCCTTCCTGTAGAGAATTCAAAGACCTCTTGGCTTTTAATAATTGACCTTCCACCATCAGTTGAAAGCTGAAAACAAGCAGGTGATTATGGAAGGAGGGTGAGGAAAGGAATACTTGAAGGAAAGGAATTTTTTTTTAAAAAAAAAAAAAGGAAGAAAAGCAGAGGGAGTCTCCAGATCTGAAAGCAAAGTTGAGAATAGACAACCAAGGCAGTATGTACTCCAAAAAGTCATAGGAGACAGGCAGGTTTTTAAATCAAGTAGACATCTTCGTGGGGCTCTGTGCGTGGTCGTCTAATGTCTCCCTGAAGCTGTCACACTGTGAACCTCCTTCCAGCGGAGACTGCCTGCCCCTGGTCCCCAGCCAGCAAGAGCCGCTAGCCTTTCTTGCCCAGAGGTGGTCACAGTTCCCAGCAGTAATGTTCACCCAATGGTAGCACTTTTATCCTTGAACAGGCAGTGGACTCACAGAACTGGCAATGAGCTAAGCCAATTCGGCTCAGCTCCTCCAGAACTTCTACTAAAGACTGGACAAGTGATTGAACAGAAGAGAACACAGTAAGATAATCATTGGACTAGAGTAGATATCCATGGCAATGGAGACAGGGACATTTGTGAGCCTCAGAATTATCTTGGATCACCGAGTCATAAACACTTTCTATAGGCAGTGCCAGTTCATGTGTTACTTTATAATAAACCCCAATTACGGCTTAAGTGAATCTCAGTTCCTTGAAACCGAAGGCAATACACTGTTTTCTCAATACACTCAGTACAGAAAAAACAAGCCGAGTTTGAGCTGGGATTTTTTTCCCCTCAAAATCAATGTTGGGGCTCTTGGTTCTGGCCTCGTCCTAGGCTGTTAGAATTCTCTTTTGTTCCTTGCTACGGACGCATCACTAGAGCAATTCACTCAACAGACTCTCTGGTTTCTGATGTTGTATTTGTTTTGTAAGTGAAAAATTAATGCCTATATTATGATGGTTGAAACAAATGTACTTTCAATTTTAAGAAGAAATTTCAGAGGGTGATCTATATCTTGTTCAAATTACTCATCCATTTTTGCTGATCAAGCACCTACTGAGGGCCAGGAATTTTCCTGGGAAAATTCAGGTGGTCAGTTTTACCTGGAAAGCTTTCAAAGCTCTCCTGGAGATGGTGACTTCTGTGTCAAATCCTGGAAAAGGAGGCCACAAGTGGACCCTGGGGATAGGGTGCCAAAGCAGGGTATCAGCCTGGAGGCATGGGGCTGCACAAAGTACTCTGGGATGTGGGCACTGAAACCAACTCTGTCAGGTCCTCAGCAGAGGACTCGGTGTGAAGAACTTAGACTGAAATATAAGGTGGGAGAGAGAGCAAATGAGCTTGTAGAGAGCCTCAGGGACCATGGTAGGAAGTTGGATTTTATCTTCTAGGCAATGGAACATTATTAAAGAGTTTTAAATGTTTGGAACATGTTTTGGGAAGACATTACAGCAGCAATTTTGAGGGCAGTGAGAGGGTGGAGACGAGAACACACGCGGAGACCACTACACTGCCCCAGGGTGGAGGAGGCTGGGTGCACTGCATATAAGCAGCCTGATGGTTAGAGAATTAAGCGGGACGTATTTGCTGAGCTCAGTCATATTCTGATGATGTTACCACTTCACAGGTGTGGTCTGGCTGGTGGCAGTCATCGTAGGATCCCCCATGTGGCACGTGCAACGACTTGAGGTACATTTGGGGCTGGGATTGATAATTACAATATAGCAATGTCTTCACATCCCGTCGATTATTTTTTTCCCCTACCTGCAAGAGGAAAGCAGCAAATTTGTATGATTTCTGTTATATCATTGGAGGTTTTTCAAGTGGAATCAAATGATTTGTTTTCAGATTTTTTTCCCTTCTGTTTTATCTAGTATGTTCTTGATCTTCTATTGGGAAGACTTTAATGATTAAAATACAGTTTACCGGGGTCCCTTTGTACATTTTCCTGCCCGCTGAACATGGCTTTCCTAGCGTTCGCCAGCGTCTCGATACATTGTAAAAGCCCAGTGGTTGCTCCAAGTTTTTCTTTCAAGTCACATGAAAAAAAATCTGTAATTGAGTGTTTATTTATCAGTTGATGCTCTTGCCTAAGTCCTTTCTTACCTGGCTCCCATTCAGCGACATGTCACAGATGGAATTAGAAACATGTGAGGGCATCATCTTATCCCCTCTCTCGTCCCCCATCCTTTGTCAGGTGGCCCAGCATTGCCTGGATAGTCACCGTGAGGGGTACTGTGCTGCTCTTCAGTGGCCCAGTGCGTCCAGTGGGATGAACTGTCACGCGTCCTTCACAGGGGCTCGGCTCAGACAGTGCAGGCTGCACACATACACTTTCTAAACTGTGTATCCTCTCGTACCTCTGCAAATCGACATAGGCAAACGTGGGACTCTGCTGGGCCTTGTCCATTGGCCAGGATACCAGACGAGCCCTCAGGCAAGGGGACATTTAAAAAGTGGCTTAGTTCCTGATGTCCCTGGTGTGTTGAAGGAGCTGGACTCCATAGGTGAGCACAGCTGGCACTTTTATTCCTTCCCTTGCTACCTATAAAAATGCCGTCTGAGGACTTCCCAGCCCTCTGATGAGACGCCACGGGGAAAGCCTTGAGTGGGACCATATAACGTAACTCTTCCAGTCATTCAGATAAGTAAACTCCTCTGGTACTTCCAGTCCCAAGAACAGTGTTAGTTCCGTTATGGAAATGTCCAGTCCTGTGTCGGTCACCTAAGTCTGCATTCTTAGTCAGTTTCAAATGTCTCCATCTCCCAGCTCGAGCCGTTCTTAGGTCTGGAATCCAGCCGTCTGGAGGGGGGTGTGACCCCTTTCTCCTCGGCTTCCTCACTCTGTTTCTCTTTCCCTGTCCCCATCCAGCTGGCTGCCTCTGGCTCCGTGGGAGCTGGTGGGGAGAGGGAGAGGATGGGGCAGGTGTCCTCTGGTCTCGGTGTCCTCTGTGTGTGACTTTGGCTGGTGACTGATTCTTTACTTCATGGGTGGTTTCAAAGATACCAGCACCACGGTTCCGCCTGCTGCCCCTTCTCTAGCCATCTGCTCGTAACGACCCTTCCACCCCTGTACACACCTCTTGGTGACCAGCTCCTTCCTTCAAGGCTGCGCTTTCCTCCAGCAGGAAGCCCACGCATACGGGCGGGGGGGGGGGGCCCTTTTAGAAATGACCCAACCCTGTTTCCGTGTGCAGTCCAATTCGGGCCCATACAACACAAGATTTGTCTACTTTTTAAAAATAGAATTATTTTATCATGTGCTCTAAATATATTTTCAGTACATAACTCATTTAGTTTGTAGAAAATGCATATAAGCTAATTGGCTAGGCTAGTCCTCACTGTCAGATCAGCCAAATCAGATTTGTTTTCTGTCAGGAAAAAGTATGAGATCATTTTCCAAATCAAATCCATGTATTTAGAGGCATCCACGGCTCCCTCCTTGTTCCGAATCTGTTAGCGACGGTGCGTTTCAGTGTGACCCACGACTGCATTTCCCTCCTGGGTGAAACAAAGCACCACTGACTTCGTCATCTCCACCCATGTCCTCTGTGCTCTGCTCTCACTGGGCTCTCGCTCAGGAGTGATCTATTTGACAATTTTCACGGGGTGGAAGCAACGAGGTGATTAAATTAAAATTGTCATCACTTCTGCCCCTACACTGTAGGAAAAATGTGAATTCACAGCATCTCAACACCTGTCAAAATATCTTTTTTCTAATGCCAAGCTACTTTGAATAGAAATAGATTTAATATTGGGAAATGCACAAAGCCCTGTCTGGATTTATGGGACCTGGATCAGGTGGTTCCACTGGCGTCGGTAATTTGAACCATGTCTTTCTTAGGTCTCCCAAGATTTGGGTTGGGTGAGACTCGGACTTGTATGAGTTGGGAGAAGGGTGATTATGAGAGAAGAGCTGGGATTGTGGACCCAGCGCGACGCTTCAACCTCAGCCGTTCTCTTAGGCAGGGGAACTGAAGAGAAGTGTATGTTTGGAAATAGGAGTTCTGAAGCTGGGTTTCATAAAACCATCTGAGCGCGATCTCAGAGAGTCTTTGTTGTTTGTCCCCAGAACAACGGCAGCTCTTTGGAGATGGCCAGTCCAGCCTTGTGGTTTAGGATGTGTCATTGTGTGTCTCCCCCTCCCCCCATGGTTGTTGGCCCTGGTACGCTCTGTCTGCATGGAGTCAGAATGAATTTCATTTTAATATCCTGTTTCCAGGGAGTCTGTATTCACTGAGTGTTTTCATTTCTAGTTGTATCTGTAAATAACACCTAGATCAGAACTTGAAGTTTCTTGCCTTTGGTGAGTATACCAAAAGCTCCCCCACCCCTTCAATTGGCATTGAAGATTGGTGATAAAATCTGCTGGGATTGGAGAAATATGTCTAAGACCTAAATGTTTTTCGTCTGGAAAGCTATAGGGTGACTAAAATGACAATAGTTTTTATAGATTCTCTAACTTTTATTTCTATAATCTAGAAAACTGACATTTGAATATACTTTAAATGTTTAGTTTGTCCCTTATTAGCTTTTGCTATTTTTTATTAATGTTGTTATTAATAATATAGTTGAACTCATGAGTCTGTTAGAAATAGTATTAATAAATATAAAATATACACAGAGGGTGCCAAAAAATGTATACACATTTTAAGAAAGGAAGGAACTATTGAAAGTACGCTGACGGTAACCACTTTGAGCCCCTCTTATAATTGCAGAAGTCAAACGTGACTTGTATTCATCTTTTGTTATTGGTATATATTGAATATTACAACTTTAATACAGTGTTTTCCTTTCTTAAAATGTGTATACATTTTTTTTTGGCATTCTCTGTATATACCTGTAAGACTTATAATTGAGCCTGAATATTTGTGGATTAGCAATAGTTTGAATCCCAATTTCTCATTCATCTCAGAATTTAAAAGCTACCGGTTGCCTTTCTGAAATTTCTGCTAGTGACCTGATCACTGCAATCTGAAATAGCAAAATACAGACTGGTTCTTAGCCATTGGGAGAAGTCTGATGCCTTGTCAAACCTGTTGCAACGATTGAGGAAGCAAAATAATGTAACATTAAACTAGTTGGCACGAAGTACAAAATACTGTTTTTGTAATACTTTGGTCACTGAAGTGCTCTTTCACCCAACTAAAAACTTAGGACTGGAGGGTAAAAAGTTGAGAAACATAAGTGAGCAGGCCTTGGACCTCAATTCCATTTAAAACAGAAAAGAAAGTATAAAACACTTAAGAATTTAAGCAGTGAAGTGGAAAAACCACTCTTCACAACAAAAGCACAATCAAAATTGGATACCATTTGAGAGATGTTCCCCTGGTAAATATGTAAGGATCTGAAAAACACTGCATTACCCTAGCACTCGGCTGCTCTCTGTGCTGTGATGCTAAACACCGGCTCTCCTAACGGAATAATTCTTATTTTCAAGATCAAGTATGACTTCTTATATGAAAAAGAACACGTCTGCTGCTTGGAAGAGTGGGCCAGCCCTGTACACCAGAAAATCTACACCACCTTTATCCTTGTAATTCTCTTCCTCTTGCCTCTGGTGGTGATGCTTAGCCTGTACAGTAAAATCGGTTATGAACTCTGGATCAGTAAGAGAGTGGGGGACAGCTCCGTGCTTCGGACCATTCATGGAAAAGAAATGTCAAAAATAGCCAGGTTGGTTTAATGAGATATTTATCTCTGTTCAAAATATTTGTAATTCTTTGGAAGGGACAGTTACCAGGGATCTCAGAACCGCTGCGTGAGTCAAAATGTCATTTATCATTCACATGTAGGGTGTGGGCTGCTTTCAACTTTTGAGATTTTATGTATGGCAGGAAGAAAGAGAGATCACCAGCTCCCAAATCAAAGGGGGAAGCCACCGTTACAGATAGAAACTTACTTGGAATTTAGAAATTGCTATGATTTCATCTGTACTGGGGGTGCCAAAAAAATGTCTACAAGTGGACACTTTGGTCAATGTTGCTCAAGTAGCAGTTCACCGTCATCAGAAGTGTCTGGACGCTGATGGTAACCACTCTGAGCTCCTCTTGTAATTGCAGAAGTCAAACGTGACTTGTATTCATCTTTTATTATCGGTATATATTGGGTATTACAATTTAATACAGTTTTCCTTTCTTAAAACGTGTATGCATTTTTGTGGCATCCTCTGTTATGTCATTTCAATATGGTAGGAAGAGCTGTGGACTCTCTCCTGCCTGCCCCTCACCAGCCACATGATGTGGGGAAGTCTTACTCCTACAGCATGTACCAGGGAGCATAGCAACATCCGTCCTTACTTCCTCCCACTCAAGGATGATGCTACCTACGTGAGCTGACATGCTGGAAAATCCTTTGGAAACTAGAGCATGTTGTTCACTTTGAATAATTAATGATTGATATAGTTTATTTTCAACTAAGGGCTTTGCTTTCTGATCACACTCATTAATAGAAAATTTAAAACACGATTTACTGCTATGGTACTTGTAGTTCATATGGTTTATTTCATAATCTATTTGGAGTGACCGTTAAAAACAAAAGTACAATCTGATAAGAAGTAGCTGAGTGGTTTGATGAGATTTGATCATTTCTTCAAGTGAGCAGCGACCCCTAGTGCCCAGTTTGTGTAATGACATCCCCGTTCTCTGCACAGCACCTTGGAACTTACTGCTGCTTTGGCTCTCCTACTTCCTCAGAAGAAAGGGCTACCAGGTTGAAATAAGGAATAATGAATATGACCTTTTATATATGTATAGCACCATGCAAATGTGTAGATCCCTTACAGCTGTTAATGTCCTTTACAGGACTAATGGAGAAAACTAGTTTGAAATCCTGGTTAATCATGTTATTTAGAGACACGGTAAAGGATTCCATTTTAATTGTATCCTTTAAACATAGGGCTTCCCATAGCTCATAAATATTGATAGTTTTTTATCACAGGCATGCGTGCTCTTCAATATAAAATGAGCAGGACTGTCTAGCCCTTATGAGCTTAAATCCCTCACTAGCTAACTGACTTTGCCAGTTACTTCCCCTTCTCTGTGCCTCAGCTTCTGCATTTGCCAAACGGCTTGTTGGGAGGATCAATGACATGAGTGAGGCCGAGCACCCAGCAGAGTGCTGGACCCACGATGAGTACACGTCACCGGGGTGTTTATAATGTGAGGAATATGTTTATTATGTTTATTATGTTTATAATGCGGGAATACGAGGGGAAAGATGACGGACAGCCCATGTTTAACTGTCACGAGCTTCACCAAGGTTTGAAAAATCTTGATTGAGAGGTCTAGGCTCAAATTTTATTTAATAGCTTTGCCGTCAGTGTGATACACTTGCCAAGGAGAAGTTAATTAACACAATGAATGTGTCCTTGTGCGTCCAGGAAGAAGAAGCGAGCTGTCATTATGATGGTGACAGTGGTGGCTCTGTTCGCCGTGTGCTGGGCTCCTTTCCACATCGTTCACATGATGATTGAATACAGTGAGTGCCTGTCATTCTCATTTGACAGAAGTTCTAGTTTATTTCCTGCCAGAATGGACACTGAACCCTTGAAATTTGTCGTGATTCACTTGGGTAATCAAATATCAACTAGTAGATTTCTTTCATGTTTTTGACACCACTAGGTCATTCCGTGGTAGGTAATTATGTACGACGCTGACTGAATCTTTAATAATTACAGGAGATCAAGACGAGCTTCTGAGTCTTCTTCCATGCTCCGCCTCTGTTCTCCTTGTTGTTTCAGTATTGGGACAGCAGTGACATCCTGTGAGCGTTCCCTACTGAACCCTGGATTGGACCCCCTGAATTTAATGATGCTTAGCGTTTCACCCAGCCCCTCAGTGAATTCTCTCTAATAATCTGAGGCGTCACGTGGTTCTCAGGTTACTGTTTCTATAACACAAGTGAACATTTGCAGAGTCGCTGCTGCTCCCCATTTCCATGAAGCCTGAAATCAAGTTGAAAGGCAGTGAGTCCCGATATGTGCAGGGCACCGGGCTATGCCTGTAAGCCTCGGTTCTCTAAGAAGGAAGACTCGTCACAAGGTTACTTTTCTTCAGACATCAATGGCTCTCCCCAAATCATCTTGAGAATTTTTCTCACCTTGAATCACTTGTCCAAGTGTGTTTGGTAAAGATTGACGGTAAACAGAAATTTAATTTTATGCTCATCAAAACAAATATCCATTCTCAAGCATGTCTTTTCATTTCAGGCAATTTTGAAAAGGAACAGGATGATGTCACAATCAAGATGATTTTTGCCATCGTGCAAATAATTGGGTTTTCCAATTCCATCTGTAATCCCATTGTTTATGCCTTTATGAATGAAAACTTCAAAAAAAACTTCTTATCTGCGGTTTGTTACTGCGTGGTCAGAGAAACCTTCTCTCCCGCCCGGAGACGTGGAAACTCGGGAATGACAATGACGCAGAAGAAAGCAGTGCTTTGCTGGAGAGAGACCCCTGTGGAGGAGACCAGAGGAGAAGCGTTCAGTGAGGGCAACATCGAAGTCCGGTTGTGTGAGCAGCCGGAGGAGAAGAAGCGTCTCAAGTGACAGCTACCCGTTCATTCCGAATGTCTAAGACGCGCTTCAGGCTGTGGGCGCTAATTATAACATTTCTGCATAATTAATACCATTCAGATCCTAACCTGAAGAGAAAATGATTTTGAGGAAAGGTCAAAGACTTTTTATTTGTAGAATGAGGAAAAGAAGGCATCTTAAATCAGTTCCCATAAAAACATGACATTATACATGAAATTACAGTTTTGAAAAATTAGTGAACCATCCTTGTACTTTACAAAAGTGGAGTTTTAAAAAACCTTGTACAGAAACAGATGTTTTTGGCTATTTTTTCCCCCAGCCAGTCAATTGTACTGTGGCTTTTTGTGTATTGTTAAGTTGGATGAGAAATAAGTTAAAAACTATATCGTCTGTCTTGAATAAGTTTAATAGTTGAATGCTGTAACATCGTTTTTAGTGCATTGCTGAAGCTTGGTGATAAATTCTCTTGCAAATGAGGTCTGTCCAATGATTATAAAGTCAAAGAAGATGCAGAAGCAGCGAAATGACAGATGGGTGGGATTTGGAGGCAGATGCCTGCCTAGGCTTGAGCTCCAGTTCCCACATAGGCCCGCTGTGCCCGCCACTGTGACCACTGGCCACCACGACCTTCTTTAAGCCTCCATTCCTTCCTGTGGGAAGTGGGGCGGCATCTCTACCCACAAGTCACTGCCAGAACGTGTGAGCCAGGAGCAGGAAGGCGCTTTTACTCCAACGCCCCCTCGAGTTCCAAAGCATTGTCGTAGCTCCTTACGTCTCAGATCTCTCCATCTGTTCCGTTTTCCTTTCTGAGATTTGTCCTCAGCCCTGCCCAACCTTCAGCGTGGGCCTATTTTGTAACTGGTTTCTCTACTCAAAAGAAGAAAGATTCTGGGATCCTCCTTTATAGGTTGAGTGACATAAACAGACCAATCTATCTCAAATATTTACGTTTTTAAGCTCTGCATTTTCACTAGTGGGATGAAAGCTTTTTGGGGACGTAAAAGGGCTGGTAGGTGCAGTTAGATGAGAGCATCAATCCCGAGCCCATGAACTTTCACTGACCCCCACGAGAGATGGGTCAGGAAGAGCAGTAGAGCTCCCCACTCCTACTCACCTAAATCTCCCTCCAACGCAGCTCCTCACTTCTCAGTCTTCCCCTCTTACCCCCCGGTGTCCTGGAGCCAGTGGGCAGCATTCCAGGGCTCTGTTGCTTCCCCTTCAACATCTGAGATTCCCAAAGTCCAGACACAGCCTTGTGGCCAAAGTGTTTCTTCTATCTCCAGTTTTCAGGCCAGAAAGAAAAGGGAGCTCAGGAACGCTCAGGTTATTTCATTTGTAAAGCTTTAAGGTTTGGGACCAGAGAACTCAGAACATGGGGGTCTTTCAAGATACAGACATTTCATTGTACATGTTTGTTAATGTAAGCAAGGAAGAAAAAAGAGATGAAACAGTGTGTGGTATTAGGAAAAAGATGTCTATACGACACAGGAAAATTAACAAAGTTGAGAGAGGAAAGCTGATGATTTGGTTTGTGTTGAAATGGACTCATTATGGCTTATTTATGTACCCTGTCCTGTTATGCCTAGTTAACCTGTAGCAAAACAATGATTATCATTAACTCATTAAACCATTAAAAATGAATCAGATTCATTGATTTTGGTTATTCTTATTTAATCAGCAAATATCCATATGAAGCTTCCTAAATTTGGTGTATATGAGTATATGCTCCAAATGTGAGTTAATGAGAAACAGATGAATCAACACTGTTACTAACCATTTAATTATCAAGATTAGAGTTTTTAAAAATTCTTAATCATTGCGGAGCTTGATCCAAAACATTGAGATATTAGATACTAATTGAAATATTTACTGTAAAATTTCTAGGCAGCTTGTGAAAGCTTTTTCTTTTTCTTTTTTCTTTTCTTTTCTTTTCTTCTTCTTTTTTTTTTTTTTGGTTCACATTGTACTAACATTGTTTCAGAAATAAAAAATAGTGTTAGCACATTTCTTGTCCTGTAAACATAATCCTTTTGCACTGGTATAAAAGTTTGGAAGAGAAGTTCTGGTCCAATCCATTACAGAGAAACTCCTGCTATTAGCCAAAGAGCTCTGAGTCCTGAGATGGTGGAACACAGCTGATGAGTCTATCAAGAGTTCGCCTTGCATTTGTGAAAAGAACACTAGTTTGGGCCTTTCTTTCTCTTTTCCCTGACTTCACAGTCCCCTTCCAGATTCCCTTAAATCCTTTGGTCTTGCACCTAGAGATTTGCTTCCCCTCTCTTTTCTCTCTCATTTTATTCCATCTGATTTTCCCCTATCTGGTGCTTAGAGTGAGATATGAAAAGGTCTCTTTGGATCCATCCAGGAGGTATGGTTGAGGAGAGGTACAGAAAACTAGTCTTATATTTATCATCATTTTGGTAAAATGCCTATGAAATCAGTGAAATGATACGTATCACTGTTCAGACCTCTAAGCACTTTATTTCATTATGGATCATTTTGCCAAAAAGTATCTTTTCTTCCATTCTATCAAAGAACACCCATTTATTATGGATCAGGACACTGTTGTTTTGCATGCCAGTTTGACTTAAGACTATTTTCTAAATCAAAAACAATTTTAAAAGGAAGGACCAAGTTGCAGGGTTTATATATCTTATCTGAAGACTTACTGTAAGTTACAATAATCAAGAGAGTGTGGCATTGGCCCAGGGATAGAGATATACAAAAATGCAAAACAATAGCAATACCAGAAGTAGACGCACAGATACATGGTCAACTTATTTTGACCAAGGAGAAAGCATAATTCAGTGGAGAAAGGAAAATCTTTCAAACAAATGGTTCTGGAACAATTGGATATCCAAATACCAAAAATAGGCCCTTGATCCTTTTACGACATATAAAAAATTCACTCATAATGCACTATAGACTTAAATATGAGAGCTGAATCTGTAAAACTTCTAGAATAAGACATGGAAGAAAATTTTTGTACCCTGGATTAGGCGAGGCAAAGATTTCATAGACAGGGCACTAAATTCAGGAAGCTTAAAAGAAAGAACTGGTAAAATAAACTCCATCAAAAACAAACAAAAAGCCAAAAACCAAACAAAAAAGATCTGTGCATAGCAGCTTAATTCAAAATAACTAAAAAACTGGTAAGAACCCAAATGTTTATCAACTAGTGAATGAACAAGCAAATTGTGTTAAAGCTATTCAACTGAAAAGAGCTCAGCAATAAAAAGAATTAACTATTGCAACACCAAAGGTTAGTTTCAAAAGTATTGTGCTATGTGAAAGAAGCCAGACACTCTGTGATTGCACTTACATGCAATTCCAGAAAAGGCAAAACTACAAGGATAAACATCAGGCCTGTGGTTGCTAAGGGGCTGACTAAATTTAGGCAATTGAATAAAGAGGGCATGAGAGACTATTTTAGATGATAGAAACGTTCCGTATCTTGATTCTGGTTGTGGTTACTTCACTTTACACATTTGTTAAAATTCATTGCATTGTATACTTTAAAAGGATGAATTTGTTGTGAGCAAATTATGCTTCAATTTAAAAAAATGCATAACAGAATTTTCATTTTGTAATGCAAAAATTCCAAACCCTTATTTTGGTTCCTTGACCTTTAGAGTAAGATCAATAGTAGGAAGCGCCTAGCGGAAGCCTTTGAACCTGCCCCTCCACCACCATGACCACCAGCAGCCAAGACAGTTAATCACCCTGGTACTGTTTCCCAGGGTGAACAAGATGAGTGCTACTTCCAAAGCTTTAAACGACGCAACACATGTACCCACCACATCCCCACTGAATGCACCAAACAGACCCCAGCACAACCTGGCTGCATCATAATGAATGACAGGGGACAACCACAAACTTAAGTTGTAGCTCCAAATGCTACTGCTGGGCTGATGTGACATCCACTAGGGCAGACTACCACAGACTCTGGTACATTCTGTGCAGCTACGGGTCAGGCAAATGCATTGATTTCAATGCCTATTGAAGAGGAGAATCAGGGCAATTTACATTCACGTGGGATAGACAACAGCGTACCATATGCCACTGTTTTAACCAGGATTATGTTAATTTGCCTGTTACCCCACAAAAGAGTCCAAAGGGATATGAATTGTCTGGACATGCCACAGGAAATCATTTGGGTCCATTGTACTTATCATGTTATATTACTTAGATCTGGTAAGCAAAAAAATGGCCAGGACTCTGCTTTCACCATCACATGTGCCCCAAAGGTGGAAGGTAACAGAGACAAAACTTAGGAAGATTTAGAGGTTGCCACATTGGTGACATTTTTAGGAGTCTAGTGTTCTTGGAATTGCCAGGACGTAGCTTTCAAAGTAAATTGCAGGTTTCTGTACCTTGACACTCCTAGCCATCCTTGGTAAGCGTCTTTGTGTTTGGGAGGCATTCTGTTCACTTCTAGGGATCCCTGTTATGACCCATTTACTGGAGAAATGGTACGCTGCTAGTTCTGAGTGGGTCCCAGAGCACAAAGGGCTCTGTGGCAGGTGTAGGCTGCCACACAAGCAGGCTTGTCCCTTGGACCGTATGACTTAGAAGATCCAATGGTCCAGGTTGCAGTATGAGCAATTCTGTCACCTGGATCATGTGATGCGTAAATGCCATAGTACCAGAAGGGTCTGTGTTAGATAAGGGTGCCCCATGGCACCCTCCAAACTGCAGTTCAAGAGTTGCAGTGCGCAGGCCTGGTTTCTGGAGCAAGTCCATACCGACTGCACCAAAGAACTACTTATCACCAAAATGTAGCTCCTGTCAGGCTGCTGGCCACCAGGAAAGACCAAGTGTCATCCCACCCAGTGACCGTGTGGCCAAACTGCCTGTCATGAATGGGGCACTGTTACATCCACCAAGTCCAAGGGTGGGCAGTCCCAGACATAATTCATAATAAAAGGGAAGTCGTACATCCACGGTCAGAGTACGTCCATACAAATACGTTCCATCCACATGTTCTATATTTTCAAAGGATGTTTACTGCCATGTGTGGCAGGTGAAGTAATGCTCATAAAATGTGAAAACTACACATTCACAAATTTCCTCCTGATACTCAAACTGAGCCTTTCCACTCCCGCAGAGACCATAAAAATTAAATTCCTTTCTTTATCACTCCATAGAGTTATTTTTATGTTCTCAGCTCACCAGAGTAGCCTTAACATGAGTTTTGGCTTTATTGCCCTAAAATGCAACCTGGAGCCATTTAATTCCATTATCTGTAAGACCAGCAGGCTGTGTAAATACATGTTGAGAAGTGATTGGTATGAGTAGCTAGTAAAAAAACAGTTTAGCTACTTTTCCAATGTAGTATTTGTAGATTTTATGAGGCATATAGGACTCCTTGAAATGTTGAAATAAAAACAGATCAAGCCATTAAAAAGTGTAGACTGGCAGTGCATTGTTCTCATTCAATAAATATTCTTGGAGTGCCTACTACGTGTCGGACCTAGACATCCTCTTTCCATTTCAAGATCAAGAAAATCCTTTCTACTCTGAACCAGATGAGGCGGAAAAGGGTTGGTGGACAAATGAGAGACTAGGGAAAGAAAGTCATAAAAATCCGGTAAATCCATAAACGAAAAACATAGTTTTACTGGTGTCGATCTCAGGCCCTTTTTCCTCTTGCTCACCCACATTTTTGTTTTCCAGAACTGAGATGATGGTGTTGCTATAAAAGAAAAAAATTCAGAAAGAAAGACAAAATGACATAAAAAAAATGTTTCTATTTGAATCACTAGAATTGTAAGAGGACAGGAATAAATGAACTATTGTTCTGACGCCACTCATTTCTGGTCACCAAGCCAGAGCCCTTAGCTACTGCGATGTTTACAAAATTGTGTGAACTCAGGAAAACCTAGGTATAAATAAACTTTTTAAAAATTAATTTTTAATGAACTGGCAAAGGCTATTTCAAAAGGGGATTTCAAAGAAAAGAGCATCTGAGAAACTTATATGTCCTCTCTGTAGGGAGTAAGCGTATGAAGTCTAACAGTTGTTCTCTAAACTCCACCAACCTGAGTGGGTGCAAAAATAATTAAGGAACTGAGGGATGGTTAAGGACGGCAGTGTAGGAAGGTCGTCAAATCACCTCCCGCCCACAGACACACCAAATCTACAGCTATGTATGGAACAACTCCTTCTGAAAAGGGCCTGAGAACTAGCTGAACCGCTCCTCCCCAACAAAGGAGAAAAGGAGCACAACGAGAAGGGTAGGAGACACAGATGTGGTTTTGCCACTCCTGGTATGACAACCCACAATCAGGAGTGATCTAACAAATACAAAGCTGCTCCCTGAGAATGAGGGGTTTGTGTCCCCACATTAGGCATCCCAATCCTTGGGACCTACACTGTGGGATGCGCTCATGAAACATCTGGCTTTGAAAACCAACAGGGCTTGCATCGAGGAGAACCAAAGGGATGCAGGGAACAGAGATCTACTCTTAAAGGGCTTGTGCACAGACCCACTCGCACCGGGACCCAGCACAAAAGCACCATTTTGAAAAGTGCTAGACCATATGAGAAGGAGATTCATTTGCTAATCTTAAAGCATCTGTCAGAGGGGCCGGAGCCTGCTGGAACTCTCCCAGGGATAAAGGCGATGATGGGTGCCAACTTTACATCCTCCCTCTAACCTGCTAGAGGTAGGGTGAACCCTACCTCCCATCAATCCTGTGACATCACCAAAATGAAAATGGAAATACGACGTACCACAATCTATGGGAGGCAGCAAAAGCCGTTCTAAGAGGGAAATTTATAGTAATACAAACTACCTCAAGAAATAAGAAAAATCTCAACTAAACAATCTAACTTTATACCTAAAGGAACTAGAAGAAGAAGAACAAAGTCCCAAATTAGTAGAAGAAAGGAAGCAATAAAGATCAGAGCACAAATAAATAAAATTGAAACTAAAAAGACAATAGAAAACATCAATGAAGCTAAGAGCTGGTATTTTGAGAAGGTCAACAAAATTGACAAACCTTTAGCTAGACTCAGTAAGAAAAAAAAGAGAGGGCTCAAGTAAATAATATCATACATGAAAGAGGAGAACTTACAACTGATAACTAAAGAAATACAAAGGATTATGAGAGACTACTATGCCAACAAATTGGACAACCTGGAAGATGTGGATAAATTACTAGAAACATACAATCTTTCAAGAGTGCATCAAGAAGAAATAGTAAATCTGAACAGACTGGTTATTAGTAAGGAGATTGACTCAGTAATCAAAGAACTCATAACAAACAAAAGTCCAGGATCAGATGGCTTCAGTGGTGAATTCCAGCAAACATTCAAAGATTTAATACCTATCCTCAAATCTTCCAAACAATTGGAAAGGAGGGAACACTTCCAAACTCATTTTATGAGGCCAGCATTACCCTGATACAAAAACCAGAGAAGGACACCACAAAAAAAGAAAATTATAGGCCAATATCCCTGATGAACATAGATGCAAAAATCCTCAACAAAATAATAGCAAACTGATTTTAACAGTTTATTGAAAGGACCATATACACTGATTGAGAGGGATTTATTCCAAGAATGCAAGGCTGATTCAGCATCCACAAATCAATCAATGTGATGCACAACATTAACAAAATGAAGGGTAAAAAAATCATATGATTGTCTCAATAGATAAAGGGAAAGCATTTGACAAAATCCAACATCCATTTACGATACAAACTCTCAATAAAGTGGGTAAACAGCTCAACACAATAAAGGCCATATATGACAAACCCACAGCTAACACTGTACTTGATGGTGAAAAACTGCAAACTTTTCCCTTAAGATCAGAAATAAGACAAGAAAGCCCACTTTCACCACTTTTATTCAATATAGTATTGGAAATCCTAGCCAGAGCAATTAGACAGGAAAAAGAAATAGAAGGCATCCAGATTAGCAGAGAAGAAGTGAAACTGTCACTATTTGCAGATGACTTGATTTTATATAGAGAAAGCCCTAAAGACTCCACCCAAAAACGTTAGGACTAATAAATGAATTCAGCAAAATTGCAGGGTATAAAATCAATATAAAAAATATGTTGTATTTTATATGCTAACAACAAACAAACAGAAAGAGAATTTAAGAAAAAAAGTCTCATTTACAATTATACCAAAAAGAATAATACTTAGGAATAAATTTAACCAAGGAGGTGAAAGACCAGTACACTGAAAACTGTGAGTCATTGATACAAGAATTTGAAGAAGATGTAAATAAATGAAAAGATATTCTATGGTCCTGGATTAGAATAATTAATAGTGTTAAAATGCCCATATTACCCAAAGCAATCTACATATTCCATGCAATTTCTATCAAATTCCAATAGCATTTTTCACAGAATTAAAATACACAATCCTAAAATTTGTATGGAACCACAAAAGACCCCAAATAGCCAAAGCAATCTTAAGAAAGAAGAACAAAAGTGGAGACATCATGTTTCCTGACTTCAGACTGTATTACCGTATGAGGTTACAGTAATCAAAATAGCAACCTATACCATCCTGGGTTGCTCCTTTCCCCTGGGAAATCCTGGCCGTCTTACTATGTTGTCAGCTGAATTCCTTTTTCCAGTGAGCATGGTGCCATGTACATTTTTACCCTATCCAGCCAATATATATTTGTTGAATGACTTCTATATGCCGAATTTGCATTTGCAAGACTGTTAGCTCTAGTTATTGTTGAATCCAGTTCATAGAATGGGGACATCTTTCAACAAAGCTAACTGATCCTATTGAAAACAAGTACACGCTCATAACTTTACCAATAGCCACTTCTAAAGCTTCAAGAACATGACACAGCTAGAGTTTATAAAACATGCAAACACTAAAATATTAATACCTGTAACATAATAATTTGTATTTTAAAATGCAGCCTTATTAAGTACAAACTCTAAGACACTGCAATAAGAATTGCCTCATGATTTCTGCCCTTGGTATTTACCATTTCTCATGAAAGCAGAATATCCACATAAAAAGACAGTTAACATTAAATAGCAAAGGATGTGTCAAAAGAGAGATGTAATGGTACCATGGAAATTTAGAGAAGGTCCTGGAATAGTCAAGGGGACAGTAAGGAAACAATAGGCTGAAATTTGAAGGATTTAGACCATTTGTGGAGTTGGAATGAATAGTCTGGGGGGGGAAGAATGAATGTTTTGGTAAGGAAAGTAGTGCAAATAAAGATTCCTGGAGGTGGTTAGGGAGAATTTCATAGCAATTCGAACAAGATGGTTTTAAAGCAAAGGCATCTACGATGAGTAGGGAATAGTGTTTGGGGGGTTAAATTGTGGAGAAATGGTCCAGAACACTCAACTTTGGTGAATGCATTAATAAGGGATGATCGGAGGGGGCCAGATTAAAGCAAGTTTTCACACGTTAGTGGTCAACCTAGGCAGCATGGTCTTACAACATTCTCTTACGATACCGAAGAGTGAGTGGGGTTGTCTGGGAAATTCAGATCAGCAGAGAAGGTGAACACAAAAGCACACTCAAATAAGTGGTGTTTCCCTGAAAATGCAACAGCTGCTCTAATTTTCTTTTTTTAATTTAGCTGTTCTAATTTTAATCATGAAAAAAATAATGAGAAAACAGAAGGAAGTACACCGTGAGGAGGAGGAGAGCTGATTTGGGCAGGAATGTGTAGATATGGAGGGTTACCACTCCATCACCAGGCACAGAGAACAGGGCTGCGTACAGGAGGTTAGATGTGTGCGCTGCACCACAGAAAATATTGGTGGGGCAGACTTGCGAACAGATGATTGTGGGTTGTCTGATCTCATCGTCCGGTTGATAATTTGAGGTGCCTGAGCCTCTGGACACTAGATTTGGGTCATCATCCCTTGGGTGGAGGAGGGGAGCATGGTGCTGTCCTTTGAGGCTCTGGCCTTGCTGTACTAAGAGTCCTCCTCTGGTGGTGGAATCTCAATAAGAATGCTAGCTCCTAACGCTGTCCAGGAACTGACAACAGCCTCCAGTTTCCATGGTTCTAGATCACATCCTTACCCTTTGTTAAGCCATAATTAGGCCAGGGGCAGAAACCTTATCTTAAAAGCCGTCTTGTCTTGATCCTGTCTTGCTTTATCTCCTAGGGGCCTGTGATCAGTGGCCTGAGTGGTGGGGCATGACCTGGGGCTGGGGTACGGAGGTGGAGGGCTTGGTCGTGCCCTGAAACCCTTTGTCAAAGAAAACCCCCTGAAGCATTGAAGGCGGAACAGCCTCCTCCTATAAAACTCCATACCCCTTTTCTTTTCTTTTTTTTTTGCACTTGCAACTGAAAAAATATAAGCCATTGAACAAATAAAGATGCTTTAGACATCTGTGTGCAGGGTTTTACATGAACATAAGTTTTCAAAAACCATTGAATGAATATGCTACTGACTGCTTGGAGTTCAAAATGAAAATGGATCCCTGATTTATTACTGCCCTAATAGTTGCTGTGTGTTTATTCATTCATTTATTCAATCCATTTATTGAGGGCATAATCTGTATCAGAAATTTTGTTAAATTCTTAGAATAAAATAGTGAGCAAAAAAAAAAAAAGATATAGTCCCTGATTAGTGGAGCTTAATGTATACTGGGGAGGTTAGATATTATCAAAAATCAAGATGGGAAGAATTAAAGAGAGTGAAGAAAACAGACAGGATTTGTTGGGCATTGGCTATGGAGAGTGGGTGTGGCAGGACTGACCCCAGGCCCCCAGGCAATAGGAGGACAGATGGAGCCTTCATTTACCGAGGTGCAAGGCCCTGGAGAAGAGCACGAAGTCTCCCCTTAGACAGGTTGAGTTGTTTTGTCTTTGAAACTTCCGTGAGATCTCAAAAAGCCAGTTGAATATATTGGTAAAAGTGTTGAAGATTTTCTGAATGGCTTAGGAACTTGCTATTTAATTATTTCATGTTCAGTATTGTGTGAGTTGCATATCTTATCTTACCAACTAATCTGTAGGCTCCTTCAAGGGAAAGGTACACATATACCTAAATATATATGGTGCACAAAGCACAGTGCTTTGTCCTTCTAGAGGTAAAATGTTTATTTGTTGACGAGTTGATATATATCCTTCTTTTATCCCCAAGCGTCACACGAGTTGATTCTCAGTCTGTATTTATAAACGACTTGTCCTACGGACCAGGGGAAATGCAGCAGTTCTAACAGGCACGCAATGCTGGGTAGCAGAACACGATTCAAGTACATAAACCATGATGCTGAATCACTGCTTTTGAGAACTGCGTGTTAAATTCTCTTATCTAACATTTACGTCCTTGGATGATGAAATTCCTGACAATTCTGATCGGAGGTCTCAGATCTTCCATGTAGGAAACTCTTGTGTTGGCCAGAGTAGGAGGCTGGTGTCCAGGAGGAGCAACAGCCCTGAGGCCGAGTGTAAAGACTGTTGTGTGAGGGTATGTGGGGAGAACTGGAGGACGGTGAATTCGCTGCTTGTCACCGAGGCTTCACCCGGATGGTACTCGCCTGGGCGCTTGGCTGCAGCTGCCACAGAAAAGCCGCGTGCCTCGTGACGACGCTCACCAGCAGCATCCAGGTTCCTGCCCACCCTAGTTTTCTTCATTCTCTAGGTACTGCTGCTGGGACACACTCAGGCTTCCTAACGTTTTATTGTAACTTATTTTAGTCACCATAACTTGAGCCACTTAGAAATGTAAGTAAACTTTGCAGAGAGTAATTGTCTCTTAGATGAAAATATCTGTCTCCAATGATACCTTTTTAAAGGTGTTCTTTGCTCCTTTCAGCTTTTAGGTATATTTTAGAGACTTTCTATTATACTCTTCTTCACATCCTCGTGTTCACATAGCTGCTACTGTGTTTCCCCAAAAGTAAGACCTAGCTGGACAATCAGCTCTAATGTGTCTTTTAGAGCAAAAGTTAATATAAGACCCGGTCTTATTTTACTATAATATAAGACCAGGTATAATATAATATAATAATAATATAATAATATAATATAATATAATACCAGATCTTATATTAATTTTTGCTCCAAAAGACGCATTAGTGCTGATTGTCTGGCTAGGTCTTATTTTCGGGGAAACAGGGTTGCATGTTATTTTGAGTTACGGTTTATATCAACACCCTCTCTATATCATCATTACACATTTCTGAGATGAAAAGTGCTTATATTTTCTAAGTATTTGAAAGAAGGATGCCTACATTTAAAATGTCTGTGACTGTGATGATGTAATGCTATAGAAACAAATATTTACTTGAAGCTAAAAGGAAAATAAACAAATTACATGACAGGGTGAAAACTATTATTAAAAAAACAAACTATAATCTTCCTTCAAATCAGTGGGGAAAATAGCAGATTTAAAACACCGAATGAAAGGTGATTTTCAACAGGTTTTTTTTTTTTTTTTTTGACTTGAATCCATTTGTTATGGCGCAAAATGAGAGAATCTTCTTAGACTTGGAAACAGCACTCTGTATTGAGACTCCCAGAACACAACTATATAAATCTTTCTAGTTCCTTTCATTGTACCTGAAAACCTACTCTGTGTTCATTACCCATTCTTTCCATAAAAATATCTTGTCCCTAGCTTAATCCATCCACACCCAAGTTTATTTGAATGAAATCTCTTGGGAGTTCTCTCTTTTTATGATAAACTTTTTTATTGCAGTACACTATACAAAGAGAAAAGCACACAAATTGTAAGCTTCAAGCTTGAACAATGAAAGTGATTTTAGCAGTTTTTATACTGATTCCAATGTTGGCTTTGTTATAAGCTGCGCCCATGTTTTCTTATGGAGTGAAATGCCAGCATACCCAACTGGAAACACTTAAATACCTCACATTTCAAGGAGATCAGTTACTGTATTAGAACCTTGGAAAATTAGAAACATCTAACAGCTTATTGTTTTTGGAGCTGGGGGTTACTGAGCTGGCCAGTGGTCCCATGCATTTTGCCCGGGCCCTCCTGGGAGGTAGACGTGGCAGTGTAGTGAGGCTCGTGGAGGCAGAACGGGGTCAGACCGAATCCCAAAGGCCACACTCCATCCGGGGCCCGGCGCTCAGCGGGCCACGCAGGATCCATTTGTGGTGGGATGCTGTTGAATGTTTTAAAACTTCAATGCCATGTCTGTACCTTAATGTGCCCTAGGAAAAATATAGTGGTTACATCCTTAGGATTTCTCAGGTATTCTTCTTAGACAAGTGCTTAAGTTAAAATATTCAGTAGATTTTTGAAAACAATAAACACATATTAGGCTTGCGTGCAGTAGAAAGAGGGCTGGGGAGTCAGGAAAACACGGCACTACCAGCTGCCCTCACTAAACTCCCTCCGAAATGAGAACAGAGGAGTTGGGCGAATCGCAGAAAGAACTCTTGGCTGCAATCCTGCGTGGCCAGTACTGAAGACTGGCTCTCCCGCCACCCCACTTGCACAGAACGGGCCTTACTGCCCACGGCAGCCTGGACACGCGTGGCTACATCCGCCGGATGCCCGCCCGGGTCAGGCTCCTCCTGATGCAGCGTCAGCCTGAGGTCTAGGAGACGCACCTATCACACCTGCCTCTCTGCCTCGTAACTGT
Organism: Rhinolophus ferrumequinum; assembly: GCF_004115265.2. Classification (NCBI taxonomy): domain Eukaryota; kingdom Metazoa; phylum Chordata; class Mammalia; order Chiroptera; family Rhinolophidae; genus Rhinolophus; species Rhinolophus ferrumequinum. Next base: position 4,385,237 of record NC_046301.1, on the reverse strand, counting down.
CACTTCATAATCATTTAAGGGCGCAGAGGACGCGGAGGAGGCCCTCCTCAGGCTGCTCGAGCTGCCTCTGCATGAGCACTCCACCTCCGGTGGGAGCTGAAGCCCCGACCCACGCCTTACTTCCACTTGTGTCACTTCTGTCATCCTACAGGGTGAGGCTGAAGGCACAACACACTCTAATCGGTTTTTGCAAAAAGAGGTTAATGAGCCGTTTGGGGGTGACTCTCAGCACCTTTAAGGGCTGAAGGAGCACGCTGTAGGCTGCGTCTGCAGGAATGAGTAACGAACGTGTCATTTTTGAGACTAGATGACTAGAAGCTGCTTTGCTAGCTAGAGTCTAGAAGCTGAGGAATCCAGAGGCCATGTGCACAGTTACAGGCAGCAGGACCCCATTTCATTATCACGATCCATGCACTACACGGGCTGTGACTTGTTCCTTCCAAATCTACTCATTTCTCTATTTTCTGTTTGTACGCCTTCTCGTCCACGTTTCCAAATAAAATGTTGATAGTGAAAAAATACAGAGCCTCCCTTTAAGTGTGAAGATGCCATGACCTTACCAAGTGCATAGAGGAAATGCACTGTAAACTGCTCCATTTCACAACAATTACATTCGTCTGCGCCCTCCCCCAATCTGACCTGCAGCTCCCAAGCATGGTCCTTTTTGCACAGTCTGTAGATGGCGGCATTACCGCACAGTGGGAGGGAGGGCATTGGCAGAACCACCGGCTTTCAGGAGGACTCAGAGCAGCTGGAGTTTTAAAGAACATCTGGAACTCTGGCACATGGCTGAGTCAGAGCTAAGTATTTTCAAGTTTGGCCTGTGGTTAGACGTTGGCGAGTTGCCTCTGCTGTCTGGAAAGCGAAGGTAAAAACAGGCTTGGAGGTCGCAGCCCAGCGTGGGTTTGTCAGCCGGGGAGAAGGCGCAGGTTGTGTCTTATGAGTAGTGGGATGCTCCAGTTAGCCCAGCTCAGCTCGTTTCGCTCCTTTCACGCTCACCCAGGCTCGTATTAGAATGTGCCATCCTGCTCTAGAGACTGTCGCAGCCCACCCGGAAAGGTGGGCTGGGAAAGGAAGCCAGGCCGTGAGGGAGGTGCTTTTCATTTCCTCACTCTTGCCCAGAGGCTCCTTCTGATCTTAGCAGCAAAACATTGTGTCTCTTCCTGACTCTGGCTTTATGGAATTGATCATTCCCTCAAAAGTTTAGTTTTGGCAGGAACAGGGAAGTGGGGTATGAATGTGAGCACAAAGCCCAGCTACAGGTGCGCTCCGATGCTCGTTACCTGCCTGAGAAAGCCGGAGAGGCACTGACCGGCACTACTGCTTCTGTGCATCCCTTTCAACTCTGCCATCCTGTCGTGAATTTGGACATGGGTGCAGGGCTAATAATTGCTAGAAAGCCGTGTCACTGAGAAATGGATGTGAGTCTCGTGTCTGTGGAAGTATGCAGCTGCATTAATGATACCTGCAGACTGACAGCCCGATGACACAGACATGCTGAGCGGAGACCCGCCCAGCCAGGACTCCGGGGCCACCTGTGTGACAGCCACAGTCTTTCGAACGCTATGACCTGCTCAATGCTTCGAGGAAAACCATTCGATAGCTCGAATACATTTCTAGTAGGTACAGGTTTTTGTGCTTAAAACAAGACAAAACAAACAAAAAACAGCATAGCTTGGAAGAGTGGTTTTTGTGTCTTAAAACAGAAACTTCATGAGCCCCACCCGCAGAGGTTATGATGCAGTTAGGTCTGAGGCGAGACTTGAGAATCTGAATTTCTAAATGCTCTATAAATCACTCCAAGAATTTGATAAGTTTTGGAAAGCTGATCTATAGAGAAGGAATAAGGAAATTGATGCTAGAAACCAGAAAGAATATGGCTACCCTCCCAGTACCTGTGGTACAATTTTAAAATCGCTGCATTTACAAACTTGGAAAAGAATGAAAGGGTGGGCTGAGGGGGAGAAGTAGATATTTGGATTTTGCAAGTCTGGAATCGGAATCTCTTTAATGCCTTCTGGTGAAACCTCGATCTACACTGCTTTCTCTGATTCTTCTTGAGAAGACTCATCCTCATCTTCTGATGACATCTAGTGGAGGAAAAGAGTACACTTTTGGCAGAAAGAAATCATCTTTGTGCTGGCCTGCTTCTCTGTGAGCCGGCCTCTTTGGCTATTGGACATGCTGCCTGCTCACATGTCTTAGTGTCGTAAACTTTATAACATACGATGTCAAGTGAACTGAGCAGGAGGTAGAAGCTAATGCATACCAGTGGAAAATTCAGATGGACTTAGAGAGGACAGTTCTCCCCCGCTGTGGGCACACTGGTGTGGGCTGGGAAAGAGAACAGAGACTGTGATAAAGTAGGATTGTTTCTAAGAGCATATTAAATAAGGTGAAAAACCCAAAGGAGAAGCTCTGAGTTCAAATAGTTCAAACGTATTGCAAAACAGTCACATAACCCTTTTACTCTTTACTAAGGATACTACTGTTTTCTTTGCATTAATAAATTTTATTATTGGATTTTATCTCCTCTATTAGCTTTTTTTGTTATATATTTTTGCAACACTATTTTAGAGGCTAACCTATAAATTAAAAACTGCAACCGTGACTAGTCTACTTTTCCTATGTGCTAAAGGCTGCAGGGAGATTATAATATTATAATTATAACATTATAGTTTAACTCCATTTACTACTTTAGTATCTTTTCTTGCTACAGTTGTCAAATTTTTTGCTCCTACAAAAGTCATAAACTCTTGAACTTCTGTTCCTGGACTTCTGTTTTGTTTTTTTTGTTTGTTTGTTTTTTGTTTTCTTTGATCTGGGACCATTTTCCTTTGAAATGAAAAACATCCTTTGGTATTTCTTGTATTGCAGATCGACTAGCAACAATTCTTTTAGCTTTGGTTACCGGAAAAAGTCTTTGTTTTTTGTCTTCATTTTTTGAAGGATATTTTCACTCTGTATAGAATCCTATGTTGGATGTTTTTATTCTGTTTTGTATTTCTTTTTCAGTTTTTTAACAATGTCTTCTAGCATATAGTTTTGGTCATTAGTATTTTTGTTATTTTTCTGAAGATAATGTGTTTTTTTCCCCTCTGTTTTAAAGATTTTTTTCTGTATTATTAGTTTTTAGAGCTGAAGAGCTGAGGTTTTCTTTGTATTTATTTGCTTGGGATCCATAATTTCTTGAATCTGTGGGTTATTTTTCATCAGATTTGAAAAGCCTTTGGCCATTATTTCTTCAAATAGTTCTTTTGTCCTAATCTCTCTTCTCTCCTTTTGGGACTCTAACTACGTGTATGTTAGATATTTTGATCATGTCTCGTATCTCTTACATGTTATATTTTGTTCCTTCCATTCTCTTTTGCTATATGTGCTCTAAAATACTTTCTATTGACCGATTTTGAGTCTACAAATCCTGTCTTAGATGTTCAGGTTACTCTTAAACCCATCAAAAGATTTCTTAATTTCAGATTCTGTATTTTGCATTTCTAAAATGTTTGATTCTTTTCATAGACTCTAATTCTCTATTGTAGCCCTCCATCTTTTTGTACATTTTGTCCATATTTTCCTGTACTTTCTTTAACTTATTAATCAATCATGGTTACGTAAAGTCTATCTACTAACTGCAACTTCTGGGTCATCTGTAAGTTTGTACTATCGGCTCATGTCCCCTTTGGATCCACCACTTTATTTTGTGTTTTTATAGTTTTTCAGCTTCTTTTCTGTTTCTTATACCATTTATTTCTTCTCAGGTCTGTGGATCCATCACTTTATTTGGTTTTTTAATAGTGTTTCAGAGTCTCTTCTGTTTTCTTGACCACTTATTTCTTATGAAGTCTGTGTTAGAAGAGAACTTTGTTTTTGTAACATAGCTTTTACTACCAGTTTTAGAGAATTCAAAGTTCTTTCTATTTGTAAGTTGTTGAAAAGTCACACCTTAAGAATAGTATTTGGAGAAAGTGTGTTTCTATGTTTTGGGTGCTTCATGGAAGCATGGAATGCTGGAATCTAAGGACTGTTCTTGCTTAATATTCTGCAAACAGCTGTGTGAAGCTTATTTATCAAGAGTAGCTTCATTTCTCCATGCCTATATTTCTCTTGGTGACATTATTATTAGTAGCAAGAAGAGTATTTATTCTGTTTACTTTCAAAAAGGGAAAGAAAAGCTTCCAGATGTGTTCCAAAATGAAAGAGGTCCTCTTTTTTTTCCAAGATTGTAGCGCATATAGAATATATTTCCTTCCCCAATTCATCAATTCCACTCTTATGTTTTAACTATTATTTTTTTTATTATTTAACCACTTCATAGCCATATGAGCTACACAAATATTATTCATAGGCCAATGTCAGAATGGTTTGTTTTAGCAATGAACTGAATTTCCTCCAGAAAAGAGTGTATGTTACATGTGAGATTTGTACTTGAAGAGCCTCCATGAAACATTATTTGAGGCCCACTTAATTCTAGGGCATAAACGGAGATAAATATAAGGTATTCATGAGAATGCAATCCCCGAGCCCATTTCTGCTCAGCTCCGTACGTTTTAAAGTAGACTCATTTTCTTTGTTTTCTATCAGACTGTAAGAAACCTGTGCTATCAGAAATGACTCATAAAGGAATATGCCTTCACTATACAGATATCCTCTCTTCTATTAGGAAGACGGAAAAGCATTCTTTGGAACTTCCGGGAGATGACAGCCCCAGATTTATTTGTCCTTTATATCCCTTTTAGGGTACACTATAAATTTATTCTAGTTTATGAACCTGTTAGATTATTAGCAACTGGAAGCCAAGCACTGGAAAATGTGCCCTTTGGTGAGGAAATGAGTCTATGGCCATCTTAGCAGATGACAGAAAATTCTTGGGGTTTCAGGATAGAAATTGTTCATTAGACTCTTTCAATTTGTGGTATTGCTCAAAACATGTAGCCACTCGATGGGGGAGGTCACAGTGGAGAACAGTTGTAGCTTAAAGGATTTACTTTGCATCCCAGATGTCGGGTGCTTAGTCTAGGAAGAGGGTCTCACCCTTACACCTGGCCTATGGCACTACCCTGCTGCGTTAGAGCCTGTCAAAATTAACCCACTCTGGGCTACACTGGCAGTTGATCCTTTTCATTGTCATATGTTAGGAAGTGCAGGACACCAAGGGGTAGGAGCTCATCAAAAGTTTTGATTCTCCTTATATTCCTCCATCAGATGTAATGCCATACAAGTGGAGAAGATTCATTTTTAATACCAAAATTCTGGGCCCTCAGAGGGTGTCACGTGCTTGTCACTAGATGAGAACCTAGATGGGTCCTTCACCCCACTAGAGCCCAAGACCAGTCCTTTCTGGGGATAACTGGGGAAGTGCCTCCGAATGGGTGGACATGGTCAGTTTCTGACCACTTCATGTTCTTACCACATCATAGACCCCTAGTGAGATCAATCACATTATTTTTTTCTGTCATATTTGGACTACACTGGGGAAATTATTTAACTTTTTGTTTTCTATAAAACAAAATTCCAGGCAAGCAAAATTTATAAGCAAAATTAAATAGATTTGCAGAAAGTATTTGCTCATTTCTCTCAGGTAATGAAAGATGTTGTTTTTGTTTTTCTTTTACTCTTGAAAAAATGTGGCTAGCTTTGGCACACCTTATTTAACAATTGATAAAAGTCATAGCTTGTTGAACCCATCTTGTTCCTTTGGAAGGAAAAAACCAGACATGGCAGAATCAAGAGAGCCTCAGACCCAGGGAGGGGATTTTTCTGAGCGTTTCCAGTAATACCAGCCTTCTTAAACTCTGGTTCTCTGCCTTGACATATAATTTACACTTAATACTACACACAATTTTCCTCTGATTGATATTTCAGTCATCAGATTGAGATTCTCAAAAATTTTCACAAGCAGCCTCTAGGAAGAAAAGCCTTTAGTATTCCCCACCTATTATCATTCCATCCCTCTACCTTCTGACCAACACAAATAATTTATCACATCCACATACAGTAATCCACACTCAGGAGCATATTTCCCAGCACTGGAGAAGAGAATCATTAAGATATCCCATTGGAAAATCCACAAAAAAATCATTAGGAGTTATCGTTGGTACGTAGATTGAGAAGTCCCACTAGTGTGATCCCACAGTGTCCCTTTAGCACACCTGGGTTGCTGTGGGTTAAATGCTGCACATGAAGTGTTTAGTGTGATGCCCTACTTTCAGGGAACTCAATCAATTTTAGCTGTTATTAATATTAGACGGCAGTGCTTTCCCCAACACAATACATAGCCATATCTCCCTTGAAATCGGCATGTCCCAGAATTCTATTGTAAATAAAACATGGGCCATTGCTGAAAAGCCACCTTTTCCCAAAGGATGACTAAGTCGCGCACAATCACTCACTTATATCAGTTAAGCAAAATCCTGTACTCTCCTGAATATTTGATTTATCCTTGGTTGAAACAAAAGTTTCTAGTTTGTCTTTCAACGGAATGGCTCACTTTTTTGGACAAAGGCGGAACTAGCTACTAATTTCATCATCATATGGATGAATGTGCAGCCCCTTGATTGAACATGCTTTGCTACCTATCAGCTGCAGAAACACCCGTAGACAGCCACTCGGGTGTGTGTGTGTGTGTGTGTGTGTGTGTGTGTGTGTGTAAGGCTGTGATGGAGATGGGGAATAGAGCAGGCCATGCTTGCATTCTATCAGAAAGATTTCTTTCTAATTTCCTCACGAAGAGATTTAACTGATGTGCTTTAGAAAGATGAGTGAATGTGTCAGTCATGAAGTTCCACATGTAAATAAGAAGGCCACTCCACAGTAGCATGGCGAGGGCAGGGGTAGCGTTTTAACCACACATGGACAGAACACCTACTCAGTGCCCAAACGAGGCAGGCTGTAAATTTACTCTGTAAATTGGGACACCTTAGAGAGTGCGATGAGGTTCTGTTCATGAAGACAACAACATGGGCATGAACTGTGACTGTCCCCAGTTAACGGGGACGTATGGTCACTCTAACGCTCACCTTCCTAGGAGCTTGGAAGTCATGAGATGTCTTTTGTTTCCTTGTAAAGTATCCCATAGATTGGGATACTTTTTACACAGATTGGGATATTAACCCTGGCCAAAGTTCAGCTTTAATAGTTGGGTGAGGAACTTCGATGTCAGTTGGACAGGCATAATGTATCATATAGATGAAAAACCTTACAGAGGAGGGGAATGAATTTACCAGCAGGACTAGGGACAAAGGATTGAAGCCTCAGCATTTCCTCTGGACCAACCTCGGAATGTCTGAGCCTGCCTGGGACTCTAGTTTCTGCCAGGAGTTCCATGGCAGGACCCAGTTCACATCCCCCAGGTATTCTGGGGTCTGGCCTCAGTTACAGGCCATCCGTGCATCCATCATCACCAGAGTAAGAAGTGGGTCCAGCAGGGCCATGGAGGAAAAGGAGGGCCTCGGGAATCGTGGCCTGAAAGTGAAATAGAAGTGGGTGCAGAAGTTGTAGAGGAGAAATCAGTCCACAGGAAGAAGGTCAGGCGACCCTGGCCTTACAAAGTCTACAGAAAAGCTTTTCAAACTGAAAGGAAGAGTCTGCCCCGAGTGACTACATACATCCAAGGGACTAACTTGAGCCTCAGAGGAGCCCAGGCCGAGGTGGTTCTTTGGTTTAATGAGACCAAGAGGTGAATGAAGCAGAGACAGAAAGTGGACATCTCAGCTGGGAGGAAAGGAACTCTCAGGCAATCTGTGCCATTAAGTCCTTCACGCAGAGGGCCTGGGAGAGAGTGTGGCTGCATGATTCCTGGAATGTGTTAGGCCTGCATTTTGGGAAAGATGAAAGTACCGGGGAGGACGACAGTAAGTAGACAGTGAAAAAAGCCTGGGCTTCAATACTGAATATTTCCATGTGTCTGAAAACACCTAGGAAACCCCCCATTTCTCTTCCTCAGCTCCAGGGAGCCAACAGCTCTCAAAGATTAAGGGTCATGGTGGCCCAGGTAGTTCTGTGTTTGTTAGTCTGACCCAAAGAATGAGAGGAAGGTGAGTTTATGGACCTCAAAGAATGACTGTAAAAACATTAAGAAAAGTTCTTGGACTTCACTTTTCCAGGAAAATTTGTGATACCATGAGGTAGCAGAGCCATGAAGGATCCAGGAGGTCAGTGAATCAAGTCCCCAACCTTGACAGATGAGGCTAATGAGACCCCCACAGTCAGTAAGTTGTCCAGAGTCGTCACAGCCAGACAGTGGCAGAGCTAGGATTAAAACTCAGTTGTGACTCCCCGTTCAAGGTAGTGGCGGGAGAGTGAGGGCGACGTGCTTAAGGAGTAAAGTAATCGGGGATCTACAATGTGGCAGGTAGTGAGGGGGGTTAAAAAAGTTTCCACATTTTCAGATGTGGAAAATTTTAGAAGAAAGCTGAGACGTGAAAGACGAAAGCATGTGATTAGAATGTAAGGGTAGATACCTGGGCTGGAAGTGCGGGGACAAAATTAAGGAAAGCTCTAACGGCAACAGACACATGTCACTGACCCCCAACAAGGGCTGTTCTTGGCAGGCGCCATGGCCACCTGGATTGTTTCTCCGACAATGTAGTTTTAGGGGAACTTCCCTGACACTCTTTGTTCCCCACCACCTACAACGTTTTCTTTTGTGTAGCTAAAAATACCGTGTAGCTTGGTCACCAATGGTTTGCTTGGCGCCCACCTCCTGGGGACAGGGGTTATTGCATGGATCCAGACCTGGCCTCTGAACTTGACATACAATTGTCCAGAATGCAATCTCCGGTGTGCGGACACCGACGGCCGTTCAGGCAAGCTGGTGTATCGCGTACATATTTCTCACCATCTGTCCATAATGCTATCCACAATGTGCGTGAACATTTCTGCAACACTCTTACACTCTGAACTCTGAAGGCTGGCATTAGAGCCTGTTACCATCTGCAGGTCCACTTCCTGCAACCTGCATGGACAAAATGGGTGCTCAGTACATGTCTTTTGAGTCCATGAAGGATAGGTGAGTGAATAGAAATCACTAATTACATGACACAATGATGCTAAATTGCCTAGAGCATCTCATTCAGAGGAGACTCCATTAGTTTCTTACTGGGACAAGAAAAAGAAGAAAAATGGCGTGTTAAGGTTCATGCATACAATTTTAAACAATACAAGAAGCCCTGATAAAGTGTAATAGCCAGGCAATTACCGGGGTGTGTCTTCCCCCCAAATAATTTTCCAAACATCTGAGCTTTTTTTCATGACTCAACTCTTCTGTACCTTGTAATAACCAGCTACAGAAATGAACACCTGGTAGGCCTGTATTTACTCTACGCCCTTCACCTTGTTTCATTCCTCAACCAACCAAAGTCAAATGAAAACCGCCTGAAGGATCTAAATTCTAATAAAACAAAATTTTAGATAAAAATCTAAACGGCAAGCACACCCTGGCAATGTAACCAAGTGGATCAGGGTTTCTGTTTGCATACTACAGAATTAAAAGTCCCAGCAGCAGGGAGCCCACGGCAGGAAGGAAGAAACAACCACAGCCCTGAAGTCCCCCAGGATCAGGGCTGCAGCTGGTGGTGCCAGCGTGGCTGCCGCCTGGAAAGGCAGCTCCCTCAGCCCCAGCAGGCTTCCTCCCTACCCGCCGGTTAGCCCTGCAAATGAGAGTGGCAATAGCAGCTCCCACCAGAAAAGGAGCCACAGACGGCATTTTAAAGGCTTTACGTTGTTTTGACTGAAGACTCAATGGAACTAGTAGTGATCCTTTTCACCTAGTACATCCAGCTCCTTTGCAAACAGGATGTGTCCCAAAGGGAAGGAAATTTAGAGCCTATGAAAGGAAGACCAGCTAATCATGATGGTCCCCACCAGCCCGTCACCTTCGCCAGGGAAATGGGCACCTCAAGCCATCAGATGTGGGGACATGATTGCAGGCAGTCAGGAAACAGTCTTTTCATGCTTTTCTTACCTCTGTCATCAAACTAGGAATATGCTACTGTAAACTTATTTCTTTCTTCTGTGCAGAAATTCCAGTGTTTCTTGTGCAGTTTGACAGAGATGAGTGGTATACAAATAAATATTAATAATAGTACTAGTAATAATAATAATAGTAATAATAGTAATCACTACAGTAATTGCTGGAGTGTGTGCTCGCTTCGGTGCCTTTTCTCGGCAAAAGATCTCACTGAGCTCCCAGATGAAGAGCTGTTTGAGGCACAGTCCTCGCTTTCTACATGTCCCCCCACGGTTCTCACTGATATACATAGTGGCTAATTTAAAACATAGAATTGTGGCAAAGATTACATTTTAACTCACAGTTAAAATTTCATGTTCACAGTTAAAACTGGAACAGTCCCTGCTAGGTCCAGCTTGTTCTAATAGAACTTATTTACTGTTTTTTTTTTTTTTTTAACATTTTATAGTCTTCTAATTCTTGTGCTTTTGTGATGATGAAAGACTAAATGTCAGACAGTGTGAAGGACTTAAAAGCATGGTGCATTTTTAAAGGCTGCTCATAACAGTCCCTGTAGAGGAGGCTTGGCAGCTGCCTAAGAGCTCCCTGACTCCAGAACCCACCCCGGGAATTGTGGGCATTGTGACCAGACGCCTCTGATGGAGGGTTGCTGGGAGGCAGAGAGAGAATGTTCTGAGTTGCCAAGAGTCAAGTCCTGCCCTTGGAGGGTGTGGTTCAGATTCTGGTTTGGTTTCATGTGGCCCTGGCCTTTGGTGTACAGAGCTTAGGGAAGGGGTGGATGAATTTGCATAAGGAGCCCAGAAACCTTCTGGGAAGGAAAGGACAGAGACAGCCCCTGCCCCACCCCACCCCACCCATCTCTGCTCCTTGCAATTCGCAGTGAGGGAAACAGGCCAAGGGGGAAGGAAGCGGCCCTAACCAGAAGTTGAGGGCTGAAAAGATCTTTGTGTCCTTAAAGGAAAGAGAAATGATGTAAGCTGATGACTCAAAGGTCATGGCCAGGGCTCTTCCTTCCTTGCACAAGGCTTGTTCGGGACAGGCAGGCCGTCTGGACTCAGCTCGAGGAGAGTGCTTCAGAACAATGATTAAGTTTGTGGGCCCGACCTCGGAGCCCAGCATGGGCGTCCCCGAGGTGTCCTGGGGATCTGGGCCAGCGCGGACCCTGGCTCAGGCAGGATCAGCCACCAGAGTGTGCAGCTACTGCCTGGGCTTGGGGAGTGGAGCGACTCCTTCCAGAAGACAGACGCCCCTCCCCTGGCGGCAGAGGAAGGAGCCCTGATTACTGCACACCTGTGTGAGCATGCTCACACCCTCAGTTGGTGAATGCGTGCGCCAGGTCACCAATCAAACCTCCATCCAGGTTTAGTGAACTACCACACGGCCCATCTAGCCTAGGAGCTTCAGCAGCACCGAGAAGCTGAGACCAGGATGCCTGAACACAAGGAGTTACTGCTGGCAGCCAGACAGCCAACTGCAGTTAAAGAATCAGGGTGTGCTGACGGCATGGATCATGCAGAAATAGCAACGTGCACAGAGAGCTTCCAGGTACCAGGTCCTGTCCTTAGTGTCTCACGGCTAGTAACTCACGCCTTACAGCAATGCCATCATCTTCATGACACAGGTGAGGACACTAAGCACAGAGAATTTAAGCAACTTTCCGAAGGTCACACAGCCGTATGTGGAGGAGGCGAGACTTAAATCTGTAATCCCGTTCCCGAGTCTGTGCTCCAGACAGCAATTCTGCACGGGGACTCAGGAGTTCAGAGGACAACAGCAAAACTTAGGTACCGTAGATAAATGACAAGACTAATCTAACATCTAGAATCACGGCAAAAATGACACTCTACAGAGAAGCAAAGTAAAGAGATATAGTAAGAGCAGTTTTCCAGTGTGTTGTTTAGGCAAAGGTAGATTGGTCTCTAAACTACGCCTTGTAAGCGACAGGTAAAGAACTTGAATACAAGCCATCACGATGGTGAACATTATGCTCTCCTTCTCAGAGAATAACCAAAGGAGCTTAACTTTATTTTCATATATCTAGCTGATCAATCTTTGTATTCTATCCTCATGTTTATATCCATTCCACAACTAATAAGCCCTGGAGAGTCAGGTATGCTGCTTGCCTTCAAGGAACTTACAGACTAAAGGGATGATAACAAACAATCAAGCCAAGTAATCAAAACAATGTGAAGAGTGTTGTGCTCCAGAGAGCTGGGGGCGCCCCAGGTGGGGACTGGCTCGCTGGGTGGTGGGAGTCAGGAAGGGGTGCCTAGGAAGGCGGTATCTGAGCTGATGTAGCAAGGGGTAGTGTGTGGAAGACAAAGGAAGCGGCACATTTAATGTCCTGGCAAGAGAAAGCCCGACGCCATTTGGGCGGATGGAAGCCATTTAATGTGTCCGGAGATGTCGATTGTATGTGGGAAACGGCTCCGGGGGAGGGGGTGTCACAGTATCTGATGAGACCCGGGCACATCTGAGTTGTCCTGAGGGGCTTTTATACTAAGTTAAGACTTGTTGATTCCCTTGTGAGGACAATAGAGAACTATGGAAAGGCTTAATGTAAGGATGTGATAAAAATCCAGTTTTTATTAAAGAAAAGAGTCCCAGTTGCAACACAGACAATGGTTTTGGGGCTGCTGAGACTGGGGATGAGCCGATCAGTTACAAGGCTGTAGCAGTAAGTCAGGTGAGAGATGATGACAGCCTGTCCTTTGGGAATGACAGTTAAGACAAAAAGAGATCAATTCAAGAGATGTTGAGGAAAGAAAATCAATTAATCACCATTTGGAAATAATGGGGAAAGGAGCCGAGAAGGATTTCCACAATTCTGACTTGTTCAGATGTGTGATGGTGGTATCGCTCTGTGCAATAGGAACAAACTGCATTTGAGCTTCTCTGGGAACCACCATGTGGCTAGGTCTGGCTGGCTGTGACTACACTCAGCTGGAGCCGGGGGCCGGGGGATCGGGACGGAGCTGTCGCAGCTGCCATGATGAATTTGGGCATTGTGAGGAAAGAGGTGAACACTGCGGCCCTGCGGCTGGGGTGCGGTGAGGCAAGTCATGGAGAAAACTGTCCTACAGGAGAAAGGGCCTGAGAGGAACGCTGACCCCACAGCGTGCCAGGAGGGTTTTGGCGATTCTGATGAAAGCAGATTCACTGAAGTGAAGGTTGTGGGAATTGCACCCAGGTGGGCTGAGAAATGAATGACAGGTCAAGAAAAGACGTGAAAAGCCAGCCAACCCTGGCTAGAAATGTGGAGATTTAGGGGAGGTAAAGACAGGGTTTGTTTCAATGGGAAAGACAAAAATTTAACCCCAAAGAAAAATGGGACTTTGATAGGCAATCTGAACTCTCACTCTGAGGTCTTTCTTGGCCTCTGGACCTAAATCTATGGAGAAAACTTTGTAGAAATCTAAAGGATGGTGGAAAAATCCACTGAAACCCTAATCCAGAGGATTATAGGAAATTAATTCTCCTTTGCTGGACCTGGGAGACAGGGAGTGAAAAATAAGTCTTGTGAAGAACAAGGAATTTGGAGGAATTTGATATTTTAATTTTTAGTTTCTTTTGATTCAGTAATCTTTCCTCCATCTTGTATAATCCATTTTAGCTTAATGAAACATTAAATAATTAATTGTTAAAAAAGCAGAAATCATAATATTCACATAAAAAGGGTTTGCGTAAACACTGGTAATTGTATTCATGTGAAGATATATTATGGACTGTTGAAAATATTAACTATACTAATTAAAATAAATTTTCACACATTTGTTTAATCCCATCTTATAAACACCATGCAATCTTTCAGAGATCCTTTTAAGTGTGTGGCATTATCTATAGAAACATATAACCAATGTCTCCTTTTCTTTTTTCAGCAGACTGATATTTTTTTTTAAAAGTGACTACTTCCCCATTTAAAGGGCTTTACAAATTGTTGTCATAAATACCATCTCGGGGTCATTTTTCATTTGAGGTTTCCTCCTTCGAACATCCCCTCACCACACTTTTCCTGTGCGAGCGCCTCCTTCTCCCCGCCCAGCCCACGTGGGTGAGTCCACCCCCCCACCCCCCACCCCCCGCGTGAAGCAGCCCTGCGCATTCTCACACGCTCACAAGAACCCAAGCACAGCTCCCAACAGTGTTCACCTTGCATATTTTATTTTATGCTTTCAAAGACAGATGGGTAATGAAAGGTCCTCCTCTCTTTATGAACTTGATTTAATGAGCTACCACTTGTTTTTCTATTTGTGGTTGAGAGTTTACACATGACCCATTTAAACTCTTTAAAGTCCTTTATGCTCCTTACCTTAATGTACTTAGTGACTAAATGAAATAATGCAACAACTATTTGTTAATGTGTGCAACAGTCTGTGATGACCTTTAAAAACAAAGATGGATGAAATGAGATTTTACTGTCTAATAGACAGAGACAGACATTTAAAGGAGGAAGTTTACCAAATAATTTAAGATGCTGTTATAAAATTATGTGGAGCGGGTCCACAAAGGAAGGAGAGGCCTTCTGTTGAGGGCGGGGCTTTAGGGAAAGCCTCAGAGTGAAGGTTATTAGGACCAATCAGATTACAGCCCCCTCTGGAATAGAATTATGCCTGCAGGTCACTTTCCAGGAGACTTGACTGTGACTGACTGTCGACTACACACAGTAGACTTATCCAGCCTGTTGATGTTTTGCGTGGCCATGGGCCCAGCACGGAGCAACGCCGTATTAGAGGACTTTAGATGTGCCTTTGTGAACTGGCTGCTTTTCTTGACCTGCCATCCACCAGGAGGAAAATGGGCCTGGGTCGCCGCAGGTCCCATAGTGAGAGACATGAAGAGCAGGTGGAAACCGGATCCACAGCTGGAAACAGCTGCCCCAGCTGCGCTGCACACCCATGAGCATGAGATAAATGACGGTGGCTGTAATCCACCGAAATTTGAAATTCGGGGATTATTTATTAACTTGCATATAGCAACTGAATTGGATTCGTGAGGACTTATCCAATGATCCTTACAGCAAAGAAGACAGAGGTACCGGAAGGACAGGGTCTGAAAGGCATTTCAAGCGGGTGGCATAGCAAGCAAGCTCCTGCAGGTCCAGGAAGGCTTGCCACGCGCTGCAGGTTGTTGGGTAGGTGTAATGTGGGGTGTGAGTGGGCACAGGGTTATCCCCGAGTCATCAGGAACCAGTGTCACAGAGCAGTTACTGCCACACTCTGAGGGTTTAGCTTTTACTCTACAGGTGTTAAGAAAGCACTGGAATAGTTTAGGCAGATAAGAGCTATAGTTAGGTCTGCACTCGAGAAAGACGACATTTAGCAGGAATGTGGAGGACGGCTTGGAGGCGGCCGAGCCAAGGACACAGGTCAGGGTTGCCGTGAGCCAGGCTGAGGGCACAGAGGAGGATGCAGGCCCCAGAGCGGTCCAGAGCAAGGACCACTGTCGGCAGCGTCGTCACGTTCACAAAGCCAACCTTCTACCATACTTTTCAAAGTGAGCTCAGGGAAGGTCTCCAAAAGTCAGTGCACTGACAGCCAGTTCTCAGAAAAATCCATGCTCTGAGAGATCGGTTCGCTGAAAATCAATGAGCCAAAGGCACACTCATTTAAGGTCATTTCCCCTACAGCGTCACAGGATAACATCGAGTGAGTACAGAACACTGAAGATGCATGAGGGAGAGGCAGGGGTGGAGTGGGCAGGGGAGAGGAGGCAGGAGGTGTGGGGAAGCCTTCAGGAAAACCACTTAATACGTTGACAAATTAGCCTTCGGCAGACTGGCTTTCCCTGATGGTTGGTGAGTTGCTGTTATCAGTTGGGGCCCCTCAGGAAGGAAATAGCACAGCCGTGGGGCAGAACTGGGCAGCCATCAATGAAGGGACAATCTAGAGAGAAGGGGCCGAGCCGCAGCAGGGAGGTCTGATACGACACCCAGGGACAAGCAACAGTGAACGCTTCTCCACTTTGTAAAGCGGGGAGCATTCCTGGCGTTGGGAACAGGGGCTGCCCACAGGGAGCAGCTGGTGCTCATCCTGCTGACACTGCCCGGGACCCTGTTGACAGTGTGCTCCGTGGGGCACGATGTGCTTGCCTCAGAGGTGGAGGGGGAAGGGGCAGGCTCGTGCCCCTGTGCGGGTGCCCGTTCAGGGAGGTGAAAAAGGGGGTGTGGACCTCTACCTCTGCTCCCATAGGACGCTCCACTACTTCTGGGTGCTGCGTACGTGTTAGAGTTCCTCATAACAACCACAAAGTGGGAAAAGACTCCTCAGCTTAGAGACCTTGTGTCATGTACATACTAGACAATAGAAAGCAGTAAGAAATGGTTTCTGCCCTGAGGAGCCTATAATTCAGGTAGGGAGCAAGCATGCATGAGAAGCAGGTAACTGTACAGCTCAGTAAATTGCGCAGCTCAGTAAATGCCAGGAGAGGGCAATGCACAATCGGGCCCCAGAAGTCTGGAAGAAAAGTAGGCTTCACGTTAGGGACAGTGATTCTCTCTACTTCATCTTCTAGAGTTTGTGACTCATGCAGCGAAAATGTTTTTATTTCAGAGCAACACTTGCGGTCCAGCCTTAGGCAGTATGTTGGGCTTCATGACAGGCATTGTAAGAATATAAACTTTATCCTTGCCTCCATTTTGTGATACAATCTTTGTTTTCTCTTTGCTCTGTTTTTCTCATGGAAGTCTAATGTAGTTATATTCATGGACTGGAGTCAGAAGACTGATTCAAATTTTGATGCTGTCATTTATTAGCTGAATGACCTCAGAAAAATTATTAACCAAGTTTCCTCATTTGCCAAAGTTCAGTGTAGCGCAGTTCTGTGAGACTTGATATTCATAGAGCACAGTTCCGTGTAGTTTAATCTGAAACCCCTAGTGGTGGCTGAAGAGTCAGCTGAAGCTCAAAGTTGAGGACAGGAGGCAGTAAGTGTCCTCATGTCAAAAAGCCCCTTCTATTGGAGGGCTCCAAAAGGCCTGGCAGCTCCCCGATGGGGCGTTTCTGGACCAGTGAAGAGGGAATGTTGGCTGTCACGATGATGAGGGAGTGGGTGTTGCCTCTGACATTCAGTGGGAGGAGGTGGGGATTCGTGACATCCTGCAACGCACCGGACAGTCCCACACAACACAGAAACCGCCCACGTCCCCAGAACCTTCGAATGCCCCTCCGGTGAAACGCCTCGTAGTAATTCTCTGAAGCCAAAACCTGACTCCATCATCCATGTGAACACCCAGTGTTTGGGGCACCGTTTGGGGCACCCTGAGTTTTCAGGAACGCAACCACTAAGTCAGTGAAGGGAAGGCTGTACTTTGCCTTGTTTGGAAATCAACCCATAGTTGTTGATGTCAGAAAGCCACACAGGAAGCCTGCCAAGGAAACTCACAAGTGTGCTCCAAGGGCAGCTGGCTCACAGATGCCCGGGCCAGCCCCCACCACGGCTGCGCCCCTCAGAGGCAGCTCTGGAGCTGAGCCTCTGCCACCCCATCTCCTGGCTGCAACGCACCTGAAAAGGACCAAGACGTGGACGCAGCAGAGCTGGAAAGGCAGTAGGAAGAACAGGCCATTCCTTCTGCCCCCTGAAGTGCCCCAGCCAAGGGACGAAAGGGGCAACATAAGAATGGACCATGAGACCATGAGATTGAGATTTCACACTGTGCTAGAGGAGGAAGTTTTAAAGCCTGAAAACAAGTCCCAATTGCTGGAAAGAGGCATCACTGAAAACAATAGGGCTTAAGATAATTTCAAAGGGATGTCGGACATTGGAGATGTGTCAAGGCTGCAATGAGAGAAAATGAGTCAATCCCTGACTGTTCTCCTTTGAGAGAAACTCATTCCATTCACCAGTTGCATGAAAGATCTGAACATCATCAGTACTGACCCTTAGTAGGGTCATGCTCTGAACAGGAGGGCTGGCAAACCCTAGAGGCCGGCTCTCCTGGTAACGTGCGTGAGCTGTGGGGTCTTCTTCCAGCTCCCTCCCCACACCACGCAGCGGGATGCGCTCTAAAATCAAGTCGAAGAAAAATAAAATTTTCAGGGCCTCTGTGAGATAACCACACAGAGACAGAAGCTAGGGTTTGGAATCTCATTGGACTAGGACAAACACTGCTCCTTAGAAATGGCCTCTCACGCCCGGGGACTTCTGCTTCACACTGGTCCTCGGACGACAAGGTGGGGACTAGAATGGAACCCGGAAAACGAGCCATGGAAGAAGTGACCTGGTGCCATCTCCGTGCCACATACCGTAGAGCTGATGTCCCCAGGACTGGCATGAATATAGTGATTTGGGAGCCGTGCCAGCTGGTAATCAGGCAAGGATGCCTGTTCAGCATATATCTAGCCACGGGCGTCTCAGGAAGCTGCTCGATTTGTAGGCAGCAGGGCAAGGATTTGAAAGCTAAGATGCTGCCAAATCCTTTCTCTAGATCACGACAACCCACCAACCAACCACCCCCAGAGCAGCCCATTCTATGAGGCTGGTGCAAAAGTAATTGCAGTTTAAAAGTTAAAAAAAAGTTGCAAAAGCCACAATATCTTCTGCACCAACCTAATTGTAGCTTTGCATTCTGTAAAGCTTCAAATGTTTTTTTTTTCCTCCTAGGGAAATTTGTTTCTGTCATTCTTTATGATTTTAATAACCTGGGTTAATAATTTGACATTTCATCTATGGAGCTAGGCTTTAGAAATAGTCATAGTAAGAGATAAAACTATCTCATTTTCTGCTACATTTTTACGTATTAAATAGCAAGGTTTTGTTCTTATGCAACTTACAGTAAATGTTTTCAGGAAATTTTACTTCTTTTGAGTACAAATTTTGCTAAGTTTAAGAAGCAAAAGTTGTATTTACATATTAAAATTGTATGGATTAGTATCAAAACAATATAACTGTCATCACCTAAAGAACTAAGTTCTTAGAAATCTTATTTAGATTTGGCAATTCCCAAGTGTAGGTTCCATGTTGATTTTAATCTATGTTCAAGTGACACTTTCCCTGGCTTTTCTTGGCACTTTTATGCCAATTCTTTCCTTTGCATATCTGAACCTGGAGAATATTCTGGACAGGAGAAAATGGAATAACATTAATTAGTCACCTATAGCCAGCCACAGAGCTGCGTGTTTATTTGTTGTGGAGAGACTGTGGATTGCATTTGAGTCTCTCCATAATGAGAGCCCTGGGGACATGCGTCCCTGGCCTTTCTGTCAGTGCTAGGTGTGCTCCTGGGACTGAGAGTTCAGTTAGCTGCTGCAGCTGATCCTGCTTCCCGTTTTTCTTCTTCGTCTTTTTTTTAGCACAAAAATTAAAGCCAAAGTTGAGTTCCCTGGTTCATAAGTATTTAGAACTTCACAGATACATTTGAGGAAGTTTAGCCTCATTTCTGGCTCTAATATATGTCACTACCTTCTTGTCTCTTTACATCATCTTGTAACTTACGTTGTCTTTCTGTTTTATATATCTCTTTATAAGATAACCTAAATCCATATATTCTGGAAAAAGAAGACATCAAATTTTGATAGAAAGAGCCAGAGATAGCCAGAGACAGAAGAAGGGAGACATACAGAGAGGCACAGAGACAGACAGATATATATATATATATAGACAGATATGTATATATATATATATATATATATATATATATATATATATATATATATATACGTATGTGTATATGTATATAAAAAGATTTCATTTAATCTCCAAGACTGCCCTATGAAGTCCAGTGCCTTTTTGTGACACACAAACACAATGGCAGTAAGAAATAACATCACAATCCATTACACATATTACATATACAAAGACCGTCTTGGAGGGATCTCCAGGGAAGAGTGTTTTTTGAGCGAAAAAAGCCACTTCCAAGCGGTTACATACCCTATGATTCCATTTCTATAACATTTCTCACATGACATTTTAGAAGTGGATTACTGGTGTCAGAGGTTAGGGTTGGGGGCAGGGAGGTGGCAGGAGGGAGGAGGGTGTGGTTATAAAAGGACAGCAAGAGGGGTTTGGAGGTGATGGAATTGTTCTGTATCTTGAGTGCACGCAGGACCCTGCACACGTAACAGAATTACACAGACATCAATACACCCACTTTATGGAAGAACAACCTGATTTAGTTCAAGTCCACCATTTTTAAATGTAAATCTCATCCAAAATCACCCTTACAGAAACATCCAGAATAATGTTTGACCTAATAACCAGGCATTCCATGGCCCTGCCAAGCTGACGAACAAAATTAACCGTCACACCAGCTGTGCCCAAAACAATAACAAGCATTAACAAACCTGTATCTTTTTATGACTGGAAACCCTCAAGGACATTGTGCCAATGAGACCTGAGAACTCGCAGTGACTTACTCTGGTTCCTCCTGGGAGGCAAACACAGTAACCAGACTTTGTATTTATTATTGCTAAGCAAATACAAGATCTGTGCGCATCTTCCCAGACAGCAGTTGCGTATCTACCTCAGGACTGACTTGCAACGTCTTAAAATTCTCTATTAAGAGCTCCTCTTTATATAGAACCCATACTTTTTTAATTTAAAATTTTTCTTTTAATTTTTTTTTGGGGAAAATAACCCTGCCCTGCAATGTTCAAAGTGAGAACAGAAGCAGAATGGGCTAGTATGCTTCCTTCCCACACATCAACTCTGAAATGGTACCTGGTGAGTCCTGTAGCAACTGAGCTGGGATTCGGGGGGCCACGCCTTTCCCATCTGCTCCCAATCCTGGCCGTAGAATCATGAGCTCTGGGCTTCAGATCCTCCTGGACGATTTTCCCTGCAGGAAGAAGGATGGAGCAAGTGCCGGCATTACCTAAGTACTACTCGGAAAGATACTTTACAGGGAATGAGAAGGCAGGAAAATTCTTTAAGTTTCTCTTTGTTGTTTGGCGTCTGAAATGAGTCGAACAGGCTTTGGCCTAATGGTGGAGGCACCGAAAATTTTGGTAGGTGCACTGAATATTGTTGAATGATAGACTGAATGTTGCTGGATGTCTCTGGCAAAATCCTCTTCAAGTAAGGTCATAAGTAGTTGCTTTAATAGTGGGCTTGATGCATTTTTTTTTTACATTAATGAGCAAACTGAAATAGATTCCCTTGAGACTAAAAATATTAATAGGAATTTTTTGTCAGTGACAGATGGAAGAACATATTTTATACACACAGAAGACAAAAAAATTAAGATTACATATACACAAAGAACATCGAGAGATTCAGTAAAGAGAAAACCAGGAAAGGGCATGAGAAGAAACCTCTCAGAAAACACAATGGTCAGTGAATCTAAAAAGACAAAAGGAGCATCTTTAATGACTTCAAAACACGCCATTCCTTTTACGTATTGAAAAATACAGTTAATAACACTGTAATAACTACGTATGGTTCAGCTGGGGACTAGACTTATTTGGGGGATCACTTCATAAATTATATAAATGTCCAACCAGTATGCTGTACACCTGAAACTAATATAATATTGCATGTCAACTATAATTGGAAGATACAAATTTTTAAAAATTATAGCATGGTTCACCTGGTATTAAATGAAGCTCTTTCAGGACAGAAACCAGTGAATGCCCTTCAAGATGAAGCACCAAAGGCAGCTGCCTCAGTGTGTCTCTTTTATAGGACAGAGGATCTTGACTGCAGAATTGGACTAATGTGGGCTCTCACGGCAGGCCCTTTCGCACATCAGCTTAGTTTCCTCCCAGTTAATCCAGTGACAGAAGATGCTGAGGGGCTGAGAAAACTCCTTAATGGAGAGACTGGAGGCAAACACTGCGATGGACAGCTCCTGATCGTGTACCTGTGTGACACTGGGGAACCACAGGATTGTCCCCTGGCTGCTGGTGGTGGTTCTCTTTGGTGTCACCTGATGGTGGTTGGTTACCACACACTTTATGCCAGGGTTTCCCAATTTCTCTGAGCTTGAGAACCCTCCAGGCTCCTGAAAGCACAGGTTACCTTGTGCTTCCCGGAAGACCCAGGAGCAGGATCAGGTGTGGACTTTCCACAGCACCCAGCTGATTCTTTCTGAAAATTATCTTTTTTTTTTAAATTGCGATACATTGGAAATTTTATCTTGTACAGAAATATATTGAACTACATGAAAGAATACATTTGGGGGAACAAATCCATTAATTAGATTCATATCTGCAAATGTTCATTCAAAAAGTTATTTTGAAGTGACACCGTGAGACATCCAAGGTGAACCGTGTTCTGCAAAGCATCGTAGCTTCTGCCTCTGTCTCTCCCCGAATGCTTGCCCTGTGCCCACCTCCATCACTGTGTGAGCAAGCCAGGCCACCGCACGCAGAGGCCACAGGTAGGCACACCTGCCCACACCTGCTAGGTGTGAGGGTGAGCGAGTCCTCAGATGACTTAGCCCTCAGGGTCAGAGTCGCCTCAGCTCTGAAGTGCAGTGGAGAGTCCACCTCACACCACTGTCCCTGCTGAGCCCTGTGCAGGCAGCTGAGCAAACGCCATGTGGCTGTTGTTTTCAGCCAGCGTGTTTTGGGGGGATTTGTTACCCAGCGACAGAAACTGGGAACACACGACCTAACCCGAAATTCGAGATAACAGATGTTTTTCCTAGTGCTGTCATGGAGGGCATCCGTTTTACGTTATCTCTTCCTCTTGGCATGTTCGTTCTCTTACACACACATGTACACCCCGTTCTAATTTTCATAATTACTTAAACCTGGATCTAAACAACTCTTGAGATCAGTCACAAAAGAATTACCTGAACAGCATCGGTTCCAGGAACAGGTAGCCTGAGATCATGCATGTGCTTCATGGCTCAAGCTATACTTTGCTGACTGATAACAAAAGAACACGTCTGGAGATGACACAGCTGATGGTGAGTGACGGGGGGCTTCAGAGAACAGGGAGACGATGTTTGCAGCAAACATTAGCTTTCTGTTATGACTCACTGGGTCCTCAGGCATGAGAAAGCCACAAGGCTGCTCCCTTAGCTTTAGGACCCTGGAGGCACTGTCCCTACATGGCAACACGGAAGGGTCAGATGGCTTAGCAGGAAGAGCTGAAAGTAGCCCGATTCTTCTGCGTACATTCAGATGATCTCCGGTTACTATCATATAAATATTTAGTTTTTCCTATTTTTCTTTGATGGTGCTTAGTTTAAAACCCCCGATATTTGGTCCATTTCCCGTGTCAGGCGCTGTGTGAGACTTTTGGGTTACTATCCTGCCCAGGACGACAGACATCTCGCATCTAGTGGAGAAACAGAAACATCTAGGTATGACAATTTCGTACTAAGTGTTAAGGGGACAGTGAGTTTCCATGCAGAGGCCCGTGTGCTTCCGAGGGCAGGCGCCACGCCAGTTTGAGGCGTGGTTCCAGGAAGACTTTCTGGAGAATGTGAGATGCAAGTCCAGCCCTGAATGCAGAATAGACAGGGAAGGACCGATGGGTGGGGTATGTGCACGTGTTGGGTGCAGTGCGTGCTAGTGGCAGGCCAGAGGGGCCACCGTGTGTCCAGATGATCAGAAGTAAGACATTACAGCACCATCAGGGAACGAAAGGCCTATGTTTCGCCATTGTTTTGGTCGATAGGCTTCTCTTAGACAACAGAATGAAGAGGTGTGCTAAGGGATGAGGCTGGAGCTGCGAGCCCCTGTCTGAGCATGAAGCACTAAGGAGTTTTCATTTGGAGGCCAGAGTAGGAAGCTGAACCAGGGTTAATATAATCGCATTTGTGCTTCGGGAAAAACCCGCTCTGGTTGCACCATGGAGACCAGGTTGGAAGGGGCTGGATTCAGATGGAGAGGTACTGGTCCCGTGCACACTGCCAAGGAGGGTCCTGGAGTGAGGGTGGTGGTGGCTTGTGTGTCAGTGTACTCAGAGCTTTCCCCTGCAGGTGCCCAGTGGCCTCATGCACCTGTCTGACTTCGGAATACTTCTTAGGTCTCTTGTCTCCAAATGAATCTGTGCACAGCCTTCTGATGACGTACAGGCCGAGGTCAGAAACAGCGAGAACTTTGTTTCTACTAGGAAACCACACAGTGTGTTTGTTCACACGCATGACACTGTATCGTGTGCTGATTTCACAACAGGTGAGGGTTTGGGGTAAGTTAGTCAGGATCTCCCAAATCCATACCGCGGTTGGATGTTCATGATTTGGGACAGGAGGCTAAACTAGATGAATGTGTTTCCAGGAGACAGGGCTAACTCTAACTCTGCCATGACAAGTGAATTGTGGACCTCTAACCTTTCGAAATACCTTGCAATGAAGAGCTGTAATAAACTAGAAACATAGACATGGAGAGGTTTAGTTTTCTTAGCCAAACAATGACAGCAGAGCCATCTTTCCTCCACTTGACTTTCTATTTAGACTGCAGCCCTTCATCTTCATCTTCTGGTGGGCCAAACAGACCCCCAGCTCACAGGAAAATCGAGTACCCGTGTCAGAATCAACTACCCTCTCCATCCCTTGGCCACTTACTAATATAATGGGGTCTATCTTTTGAAGTCACAGAGAATGGAGGCCAAACCTTTCACTTCTGAAATGTCAAGGATAATTAAAATCAGAACACAATGACACCGAAGGAAACTCGTGACGTTCTGGATATCCTAGGGGAGAACTTCAGCTTATATCTCAGCTTTAAACGTTGAGTTGTGCTGAAAATACAGAGCAGTGAAATTGTCAGTGATTTGGAAAGTCCAAATCAAATAACCTTTGAAGGGATATGGCTTTTTAATGCTTTTCATGCCATTTTGATTGGTTCCATTACATAGAGGCATAATTAATGCTGCTTTGAACCACTGAAAGGGAAAGGTAACCTTGGAGAGACTATTTTTCACTGTTGAGTAAGAATAAAGTAAACCGAATGTGATTGTTATTGAATTACTTTTAAGGGACAAAAGTTGCTATTGCAAAATACCTATTTCGAATCACTTTACAATTTACAAAGTCTGTTCATAAACATGAATTTCTTTTATCAGTACCTATTTGGTAAGTAGGGCACAGATTGTTGCTGCAGTTCACATGAGGAAGCTGAGAATCTGTGATGTTAAGTTCACCTACAAAAGACTGCACAGCTAGTAAGAAGTGAAGCTTAGACTGAAAGCCAGGTTTCTGTCGTTTGGGCCAACAACCTGCTACAGTAACACCACAGTGCCCTGGGACAGGGTTAGCCTTGCCCGCTGTTCGTGCTCACGAGGTGGGGACACGCGTTCCTGGGGCCTCCACGGAGCTCCTTTTGAGGTGCGCAGGCTGAATTTTTTATTTGGTTGTTTGAAAATATAATTACATTTCCTTATATTAAAAAACACAACTCTAGAGTTCAATGTTCAGCTAGCTGCCAATGTAAAATGTGAGCATTGAATTCCGCACGTGAATATGAATCGTTCAACATTGTAAAATGTTACTCCCCAGTCACGGCTGACAACATCAAGCTCATTTGTAAATACCTCCAGAAGCACAAACTAGAACACAAAAAGTTGAAAGAAAATGGACACCGGGCACTGCCAAGCAACAATGTTGATTGCGCAGTGTCTGACATGTGGTTGGGGCATAATACATCGTGATTATCAGTAATAGTAGTAGTAGTTGCTGGAAGTTTCTGTAGTAGCGATACAGTTTATTTTTTTATGTTGTGGCTCGCTGGTTATTCCTTTACTCTCTTTCACAGAATTACTTGGGAGCTACTTTAAACAAAGAGAGCCTATTCAATTCCTCCTATAGTTTTACCAAATTAAGCCTTATTAAAGTAGCCGTGACATCTGGAAATATTCTATTTTAGTACTATGCCAAAGACCACCACCAACAAAGTAACATATCGTGAAACTGGCAGAAGTATCACCTAACTTCTGCACATGAGAGCGCCTTTTAAAGTTAAGGAGGCACAATTGACAGATACAGAGACGACTGTAAGAATGTTGGATGGGATCCTGCTTTTCCCAGCTGTTTCAATTCCTCTTTCCTCCGCCCTAAATCCTCCTCCATCCTCACTAGTAGGATAGCCTTCTCTGGCAGAACTCCCTAAAATTTCCCAACACATTCTGGCCTGACAACAAAGAAAGTCCCACAGTCAGATAAAGAAACTAAACTGATTCCCAGCTGAGTGTAGATTATTTGAGGCCTCTTTCTGTTTGCAGAAAATATTTCCAAACATCCACACAAATGGACAAGTCTCTGAAAAACGGGGCAATGAATGCCTAAGTTGGGGCAGATGTAGTCATCCCAGACATGGCTTATGAATATTACTGAGCATCTTTATTATCAGTGGCCAGATGCTGAGAGCTTCGATGTAAAATAAAGTGAAGTTAAGTAATGTTGGGACTGGGCTGGCTTTCAGAGTTCTTTGAGTACCTCCTTTTTCCTTTTTCAGAAGCTCAATGGCACAGAGAGGTAGCGACCTGGCCCATGCCACCGCCCTGGGCCTTGGCAAAGGCGAAGGTTGCAAAGACTTAGAGGAAGGCTGATGTGGTGGAAAATCCTGGGTCACGTGGTCGGGCCGACCCTGGCTCTGATTCCAGTTTGCCACTTCCAAGTCGACAGTGGAGAAGTGTCTTGATATAACTAAGCCCTTGTGACCATTTCCACATTTCTCCAAGTGAAGCATAATACGTGTTTGTGGATTACATAAACTACTGTATACGATGTCCAACATGTAGCAGGTGCATTGTGAACGCAGATCAACTTGGTCTTTCCCCAGGCAAGCATTCTTTGAACTATGTACATTTAGAGATGGTTTCACTAATGGCACTGAATAAGAGGGGATGTATAGTGATATTTAAAAAAACAACTTCTGACCTAGCAAGTCCTTACTTTCAAAGCAACAGGTGGCAGTGACTCACTACTACAGCACCCA
This sequence comes from Rhinolophus ferrumequinum, assembly GCF_004115265.2. NCBI lineage: Eukaryota > Metazoa > Chordata > Mammalia > Chiroptera > Rhinolophidae > Rhinolophus > Rhinolophus ferrumequinum. The sequence continues at coordinate 4,358,447 of NC_046301.1, read as the reverse complement.
GAAGAACGGTGGGGTGGGGACACAGAGCACAGGTGAAAATAAAACACATACATGTTCTACACACACATACCAAAGTTTCTGCATAGAGGGGTAACTAGATAAGAGAGTTCGATCCTAACCGATTCTGCTCCCTCTGACTCACACCAGCTAAGAAACTTCCTGTGCTCTCCTGAAATGAGTTCTCGCCCTGCACCCCCGGCCCCTGCAGCCTGAGAACCGGGCTCTACTTCCGAAGTTGACTCACTGCCTTTATTTCAAAGGCTGTTTCTGCCAACAGGTTTCTCCATCCAATTTCGGGAAAGAAAGATTCACAAAGTCAGATCGCCCTATTTGAGCTGTATCTTTTTTTTTTTTTTTTTTTGGTAAGTCATATAATCAAAGAAAAGTATAAAATTCAAACGAAAAGAAAAATACCATATTTCAACATCACTCACAGATGAATTTAGCTGCAATTTCTGATGTGCAGAAGGAAGTGGTGATTCATCTGAGCTCATAAAGGGCCCACAAAGTGGTAAATTTCTCTTGCTTTATTTAATCAGACTCCAAAGGAATGTGGGAGATGTGGATTAACAATGTGAAGATCTGAAATTCCTTTTGGTCATCAGTTAGAATATACAACCCTTTATTAATTTAATGGATTAGAAATTACAAAGGAAAGATAATTTTCGTAGTTGAAAATAATTAGTTTATAAATTCACACGGATTTAGGCAATGGGCACATTAACAATAAAACCCTGACATCACATGAAGTAAAAAGTTAATTGTGGTGAACGCATTCAGTCTCAGTATTTAAAACAGCACCATCAAAGAATTTCTGTGTTAAAATGGGACACGTAGCATGGATGTATGGAAAGGAAAAGCCTTGAGACCTGTATGGCTGTACCAGACACCCCTTGTCCACTCCTCGAGCTACTGCTCTGAAGCCTGAGGTCCAGAGCAAGCCTCAGCCATATTTGCCCAGGCTCACCCTCCCAATCTGGGTTTGAACTATGACATGTGCCTCACCATGTGGCATGGGGAGCCCCTGGGGACCCAGCTGCGATTCAGCATGTGTATCCTGGAAGTGCTGGAGGGGTAACAGCTGTGGAACATGCCTGCCCAGTGAGGATGGGGCTGATGGAAAGGCTTCCCCTTAACCTGCAGTTCAGAAGGCTCCTCAGGAGGTTCTGCTGGTACAAGGAGGTTCTGCTGGTACAAGGAGCATCTGCTGGTACAAGGAGCATCTGCTGGTACAACACAAGAGTAGCAACCAGCAAACACACCCTTGTGTTGACTTTCCTCCCTGACGACTTTTTGTACCAGCGATCTATGGCTGTGTAACAAATTACGTCAACCCTCAGTGGCCTAAAACAACAAATATTTATTCTCACAGTTTCTGTGGTCAACAAATCCGAGGCAGCTTCAGCTGGTGGTTCTGGGTGAGGGTCCCTCACGAGCAGGCAGCTCGAATGTGAGCCGGGGCTGCAGTCATCCGAAGGCTAGACTGTGGCTGGAGGACCCACCTGTACACTTGCTTATGTGCTTGTGACGAGGAGGACTCAGCCCTCATCATGGGGACTGCCGCTCTGCAGAGTGAGTGACCCAAGGGACAGCACAGGCAGCAAGCCACAGTGTTTTTTACGACCGAGTTGTGGAAGGGCAATGCCGTCACCACTGTATGTTCCCGGTGGCACCAACCAACCAACCCTGGTGCGTGTGGAGCCTGCACAGGAGTGTGAGTTCCAAGAGGTGGGGCCACAGGGCCACCTGGGAGGCTGGCGACACACCTCCTCCACCCTCATTCGCCGTCTCTGGAGTCACTTCCAGTGGCTTAAACAAAAGCCTCCATCCATTGCAGGCTCTGCTCCTGGGCGGGAACTCTGCTAAGACAATGAATGATTTTCTCTACATCATTGATTTTTAACAAGGTGGATCTCTGCGAGCATGTATTGATACGGAAAAATTTGCAGAATAAGGGAAGTGAAAAAAGCAAAAAGCAGAACCATTCTGGGAGATGCATACAACTCAAAGAATATATGTAAAAGAAGCTTAATGGTTAATGGTTATTTGGGGTGGGGTGAGAAGGTAAGGAAAGGAAAGCTTATTAATTTGTCTTTTTATTAGTCTCAGTACTATTTGAATTTTGGAAATGCATTTATGTGTTTGTTTAAAAATAATGATTTTTTGGGGTGGTGAGCTTGTGGGTGACTTTACATTTCTCTATAATTTATTTGTTTATTTATTGATTGCCCCTGCCCCCCCTTCCCCCGGTTTTTAAGCCGTTGTTTCTCAGTCTAGTTGTAGGGTGCAGCTCCCTGGCCCATGCTGCTATTATGAGCCTTGCGCTCCCCTCGGCTGAGGCACTCAGTCGCTGGTCATCAGTCGGCAGCTCACAGCAGCCCACACAGGTCACGGCAGCCCAGCTCCAGGGACAGCCATTGTTCACAGTCTTAGCTGTGGAGGGCGCAGCTCACTGGCCCATATGGGAATCGAACTGGCGGCCTTCGGCAACGACCGGAGGCACCGGGCCGCCCTATAATTTCATGTATTAAAAGTAGCAGTGATTTCAAAAACAGTAACTGTAACAGTAAGAGAAACGCTTTTCTGTCAGGAACTATAGAAAGTGTTCAAGAGAAGGCTCAGTTCACACAGTACAAGGGACTCACTGCTCAGTCTCTAGGCAGTGAGCTGCGGTGTTAACCCAATTATGTCACACAAAAAGAGAAGTAGAGAGGCTTCCACTTGTGTGAGGAGTCCACACCCAAGGGCACAACACACTTTCCTACTGAGCGGCTGTCTATTCTCTTAACATAATGAAACCGAGAATACATGGAAGAGTCATCTGGAACCATGCCCCAGAATCTAGCTGTTATCTTTTTACTTTTCAAACATTTCAAATTAAAGCAAACTCTTTTAACAGTAAACACCAAGATAATGCAAATTCCTATATATAGCAATTGAGAATTGCTTCCTATTATTTTCTCAAAGAACAGGTAAAAGTTCTTACCTTGGAAGTGACAGGAAACATTGTCTGGCCAAGCAGGTGGTAAAGTGAAGAGTGGTTCCCTGCATCCTCAGTATATTCCTGGGTCTGTCTCCCCAGTTACAGCCACTGAAACCAGAGTCAAAGAAGATTCCTGGAATCGTGGGTCTCTTCTGGTAACCCCACCACCCGTAGTTAAACTGTTACAGATAGCTGCCACCAGGTGGTGCCACACTAGCGTTGGGACCAGATGGTTTTGGATTTCAGCCTCCAGAACCCTCTTGCTAACTGCATGCAATTCACAGGTCTCACATTATGTGACTCCATATTGTCATCTTGACTTTTTAACCCCCTACCTACCTACTTATAGCAAGACTTTACGATCCTAAGTAAAAGATGGATTGTACAGCCCAGGTATCCCCTTAATGGTAACTTTTGTTAAGACCAGAAAATAATTTATATTACTATATTAAAGAATTTGAGTCATCCACTTCATTTGACTACCGTTGTAAGGAAAGGAGACAGAGCCAAAAGCCGACAGGACTTTCCAAAAGCTTTTTTTTTCTAAAGAAAGAGAAAAACCAAATTTCAGAAACATCTTTCCGAATTATAGGAACACTTCTCAGTAAGCAAGTTAATTTCTGACGCTTTTAATTGCCAGTCCAAGGGTCTTTGCCACGTTTTCCATGTTGTCAGTGGGTCAGCGACATCTGTGGCTGTGGCATTGTGTCCTGTGGGTGCCCCGGGTCGTGACCACAGCACTATTTCCACTCTGACACGTAAGGACAGTGGCAAGACTCAGTATATTAGCCAGTACTGGAGCCAGCTAATATTTGGATGCTAATTTCAGTCAGTAGCGTGGTGGGTGCCTATTGTATGGAATCACTTTCCACTCTTCCAGTATGAATCTTATCAAAAATGATAAAGTTCAAAATACGATGTAAATACAGAAAAAAAAAAGTTAAAAGATTTTTTTTCCCATAAACTGCTTAACCTCCCCTACAAATTTTGTCCCCTTAAAAAATCATGGGTTGGGGGGGCTGAAGGAAATGAGTGAAAGGGGTCAAAAGGTACAAACTTTGTTATAAGATTAATTAGTTCTGGGGATGTCATGGGCAGCACGATAGCATACGTAACAATACTGTGCTGTGTATTTGAGGCCTTGAAAGTGCTCATCAAAAGGAAAAGCACTGTAACTATGTGAAGGCATGCATCTTAAGTAAACTTGTGGTTATCATTGCCCAGTAGACACATATACCAAATCATTGTGTTATATGCCTAAAATTGATATAATGTCATGTCAATTACATCTCGATAACACTGGGAAAAATCATGAGTCCACCATATTCCCCTGAATGAAAAGATGTATCTGCTCAGACACGTATCTTGCTTGGATTTTCACTTTTGCTTTCTTATGGCAACCTCAACTAGACAGTGTGTCCATTTAAGGAGGCCTGGGACACAGTGAGTGGCATGAATAAGACTGCATGCCAGCAGCAGGAAGACCAGTAACTATAAATTTAGACTGTACAGACACCCAATTCCTTCTGCTCATTTACTCTTACCTCCTTTGAATCAAATTGGACTGGGGTGTCAATGACCCAATTAATTATTTTCATAATTGCCATAAAATATAACAATAAAACTCCTCTCCACTACTTCAAGATTTTTGTTCTGGAAGTAAAAGTAGAAAGAAATTGCTTGTGAGTTCCTTATATTGTTCATGATTTCGAGTTGGTCTTCAGAGAAGCTTTGCAAAGATTCTTGTATCTTCGGGGAGGTGGTAGCCCGTTGACTGTAGACACCAGTCTTAACTGACGGTTCTTTCTTAGACATGGAGAGTAATTATTTACACCCTGGTTTTATCTAAAGAAATTTAGAAAATATACTATTTGCAAATTGGCTTCAGGACATCAATATGAAGGTAAACAAACAACAAAGAAAACATTAGTTTCTTAGCTGCATTCCAAAGAGTTCTCCTTGGGGGAGATTCGGTTTTGGAGTTAGCACCTTGACAAGTCTGTTTGGCGTTTCCAGGGCTGTAGGCTGGCCAGCACCAGAGATGGAAAGACAGGGATATCAGCAGAAGCTCTACTGTTGTGCTTAGAAGAGTCAGGGGAGAGATTTGAGATTTTATGCGGGGAGGGTGGCTAGAGGGAGACCCAAAGGCTGGTAATCGAGAAGAGAGATTTGAGAAAAATTGAATGTGATTTTGGCATGAAATACCCTGTGTTTTATAGTGTCAATTCTCCTGTGATCTCGTCTACAAAATCATTAGCAAACTTACACTGCTCACTCGCGCTTTCTAGAGAAGAATTCCTGTGGGGACACTGACAAAGTACTGAGTCCAGCTTGGTGTGAGGTGAAAGCAGCTGTCCACAGAAGAGGTTACCTATGAGATCAGAAAGGATTCCAACGATATGATTTTCAACCCAGACCATCACTTTCTTATCTAAGACCCTGCGTCGCTCATAATTTGTATGTATAACACAGAATCTTAGCTTTTCTTAAAAAATAAATCTGTACAGTATTTTAGAAACTGTATAGTATTTTAAAAACGAAGTGTGTCTCACCCTGCGCTTGTCAGGGGAGAAGGACTTGAAGACAGGAACATATATGTACGGTGTGGGGAGTGTCTTAAACCCCTGGGATTGTAAATGACATAAACCAGTGGTTTCTGTCTAGGTTCGTTTGGTTTGGATTTCTGTCACTTGCAATGAAAATTTTGCCTTTGATACAGAGAGCAATTCTAGTTATCATCATCATCAAATCAGCAAGGGCAAGGAGGGTCATCGGGACAAGAGATCCGGAACAGATACAGCTGGCAGGACAGAGTCTGGTAGCTGGGGCTTTCCTGTTCTATCAGCCCGGGGCTGGTCAGCATCCAGGCTCTAGTCTCAGCACTTGTCTTGGCCCCACGGGAAGAAATCCAGGGGCTTCTCAATGAGACAAACTTCCAGCTCACTTCAGCTATGCCTTGTGGGACTGAGGAGCTGGCCAGCAGCGGTCTTAGATGTGGGGGAAAAGTGTGAGGATTGTGCATACAGGTGCACAGTACACGACCAAGGTCTCTCGTGGTCTAGAGACCTGGGGGCCTGGCCCCTGAACTCGCGCTGACCCCCTCCTTGGCCATGCTACAGCCAGTTTCCCACTTACGCGCACATGCTTCTCGATCACGACGCTGGCTGAGGCCACTCCTGCGTCCTCACCCTGCTAGCCTGATTGCGATCATTCCTCCCATGACAGACGTCCCCTGGGATCGCCTGAGTTTGCCCCCATTGGCTGAGCACGCCTCCCTCTCCAGCTTGTTTGCGGTTGTAGGTCTGTACGGCTGCCATCTGCAGCCTTGTCACTCAGGCCCATCTGCCCGCTCGCTGCGTTCTATTCTTCATGTTTCATCAGGGCCCAGACTTTGACTGTTCGGGCCATTTGACCCCATTTGCTGCTGTGAACAGCACAGATGGAGGCGGTGGGTGGCAGCCACCGAGGGGAAAGCATGAGGGCGGAAAGAAGACACAGCTGGGAAGAGAGCGGGAAACCAGAATTAAAGGCGATTGATGATACTGATGTCCCTTTCTCTCCATTTAAAACAAAATCTCTGTTGCACTTTATTCTATGTCCCAATTTAGTGGAAGCGCTCTCGTCACGGTTCACTGTTGGTTCAGGATGAGCTGCCATACTGGTTTCTGCTTTTTGTCATCTGTGCCATCAGGGTCTGAGTCCGAGGAGGTCACCTGAGCCGCAGAAGGCCAGAGGCTAAAACTTCCTTCGCCACCCAGTCTCTTCTGTTTTCTGCCCAGATAGCCCTGTGCTCACCGCTCTTGCTCCAGATTTGACTGGCACCTCACCTTGTCAGTGGGGTCTTCTCTCCCTGCCCCATCCCACCCCATCCCTCTAGGTTTTATGCTTCTGCCAATCACTCATCACCATCTGACACAGTGTATGTCTGACTTGCCGGTGAGTGTTTCGTCTCTCTCCAGGTAACCTTATGCTTCACCAGGGTGTGGAATTTTGTTTCGTTTACTTCTGGACCCTATTTGGGGCTGTGCCTGGCTCATGGTAGGTGATCAACAGATACTGGCCTAACGAATGAATGAATAACAAAAAATAAATTGATATTCTATTACCTAACTTTCCCCTTCCCCCCAAAAGAAAGAAATTTAGTTAATAGAGCTACTTTCTGTAGGCAGTTAAAGACAGTTTTCCCCACTCATTTGTATGCATCATGGTTTCATCTTACATGTTTCCAGGCATTTAAGTATTAAAATAAGCAAAGGTGATAAAGAAAAAAAATCTGATGAGGGCTAAGGTTTCCAGAAAGTTAAATGTGAACAAAAAATTTAAAAATACACAATGGTTATACAAGATTTTGGGAAAATCACATTTGGGGGATATAAAAGTCAAAGCAAACATTAATTTTTTTTTAAAAAAACACAAATAGATATAAACATGTTTTTAAACACTGAAGCCAGATGACAAATTTTTATTCCTGTTACTGTCTGCTATGAAATCTTTAGATTATAGGTTATGTGGAAGCAATTTGAAGCAAGATAGGCTTTACTTTGGTGAAGAAATGTGTTATATCACCCACGTAATGCCAAGTGGAACTATTCTGGGACGATTCCAGTGACATTCGGCAGACTCTGACCAACCTTAACAGTGTGAGACACTCACCATTTTTCTGATAAAACATTCATGATACAGATAGACCCAAGGCACTGAGCAAAGGGAAAATCAGCAACGCACGGGGAAATTCCATTAAAGGGTCATTTTAATCAATGGCGGCATGAAACTTTGTTACATTAAAATTAGTTTAGGGATGTATTTCGTTAACAATTTACTATACATGAATTAAATCAATTTGAGATTTTCCAATATGATTTTGTGAAATGTGTCCTAGAGACTTTCTTTTTTCACAAAAGTACTGTTTAAGATTACCCCGAAAGGATTCGTTTTCGAAAATTTCAGGTTGATACTGAGACTCTCAGCAGTGGAGATGGTTGAATGGAGGTGTAGGTTTGCTAGTCACAAGGAGCAGCAGACGGCAGATAAACCCGAGGGGCACGTCCACAGAAACCTGCCTCCTTTCTGTTGCCACGTCTATCGCTCCTTCTGGCTACCAGCCTGGAGACTCCTGAGAATTCAGTCCCCAGACGTGTGAGGCGCGGTCCTTCTTCCCCAGTTTACTTCTTTTATCCCAACCTTGGCCGATGTTCCTATCACCTTCTCCTCCCCTATCTCGCCAGATCATATCCTTCCAGAAGGACTTGGAGTTAAACAGACACAAGCATTGTATGCACACACATGCACATACGCGCGCACACACACACACACATACGCAGGTGCATGTCACGTCCTATCTTATGTGTGTGTATATATACATTTTATACGACATTTATATATGTTGCTGCCATGCACATCAGTAGCAATAAACGGGTTTATACACCCTGAGACCAACATTGTCAGAAGCTGAAAAATGAAATATCAAATCAACACATATTATAATTTTGTCAACTATACCTCAATAAAGCTGAAAAATAAACTAAAATACATATTTTTTTCAGATTGAAAAATCATTCATTCAGTCAACACAGGATTTTAAATTATGCATAACTTGCTGATGCCAAATCATTGAACCAATGTTACTATATGCTAGGACATAAAAATAAGTAATAGACTATCATTTACTTGAGAATATTTTTTGTTATTTTTTTTTTCTGGAGGGTTTAAATTTCCTTTCTCTTATTAATTTGTTTAATGGGATTTCCTCCCTTGATTTCCTTTGACTGCTTCCTATGCCTCCTGAAAACTGTAGAAATTGATGTTTTACTCAATCCCCTTGTAGTATCCGAAGAGTGTTTAGCATGTAGTTTGTGAAAACAGAGCCCCTCAGGGGGATGTTTCCATGACGTTGTTTGTTTTCCAAAGGCCACATTCAGGGCGGGTTCTAAGCTCAGCACAGGCCGTTCGGCACTGCCCGAGTGTCACTGGCACAATGATGTGAGGACCAGATCCGGATGGACCTCCTTACCCTGCAAAGGGACTGTCCACACGTATTCTCACCTCTAACTATCTTGCTCATTTTTCCTGTCCAGGTTTTATAAAATTGCCTGCATTTTAATTGCCCAAATTAAAGGGTTAGAAAAGCAGTCATATTAAAAAGTTTCCCACAAAATTATCATCTATTCTTAACTTTTCCATGCATCAGAATGGGAGTTTGGCAGGCTTGTCCACGTCTACAAAGTTCTAGAACTGTCCTTGGTATGTCACCTAGTTTATATGTAGCTGAAGGGGACTGTGTGGGTTCATTTCTGTCAGCTGAACGCCTTCTTTCTGTTACTTTGAAAATCTTTATAACCTCTTTTGAGTGTTTTGCACACAGTGGCCAGTTTTGAAAGACCTTTTCTTTTTAAACACTTTTTTAGAGGGAGCATAAATGAAATAGTGTCAAAATTCTCTAGGTCTCTGCAAAGGGTTGCATTCTGGGAGTTAAGTGATTACTTCATCCAGAAAATGCCGCTATGAGGTGGATGAAATGAAATGAAAGCAATCTTGATACAGTAAGAAAAAGCTAGCCCCAAAGAAACCTTATAAATGCTTACTAGTTAAGTCAACTATGACTCAGGACCCATGAGTATTCCTCCGCAGCTTTCAGTAACCATGAAGGTAGTTTTTAGAAAAGTAGTTTTTTACCCTACCCATAGTGATAGCTAGAAAAGATACACTCCTACACGGGGCAGTAGCGGGGGCAGCGAGGAGGAGGTTACGATCTGTGTGGGAAGCTGTAGGTTGTCGGGACACTACAGAGTCCAAGGTGGGCTCCTGCACACATAGCTTTAGCAGTCACCAGTCACCAGCTACTTCTTAGTTGTTCAGTTGGTCTCTCTCTCTCTCTCTCTCTCTCTCTCTCTCTCTCTCTCTCTCTCTCTCTGCCCCCCACTGCCCCCTCCCTCCCTCAAATCCAACACAGATGTTCAAAAAACAGCTTTCAGTTCTTATTAAATGACACTTGAGTTTGTATCAATTTGCATCAGCAAATGGAATAAATTATTAAGATCTTATTCTCACACATTTTATCATTCAAGCCATGTGTTTCTGTAAATACCTGATTGAGTTGTTCCATTTAAAAATAAAGATTGCTGTGTCATTCAATATACTAAACTCAGCATTTCATTTGAACTTCTTCAAAGCCTTGGGTCATATTGTTCTTAGTTTTCCTCAGGGGAATAATTTCTATCTTCGCCTCATTCAATTTAAGATTGTGGCTGAAAATCACCTCAGTAAGGAAAGCACCTCCCCCACCCCCCACAGAAGCACTCACCAAACAGGAATTGATACTTGAATTTCTTTCTTTCTCTTAAAACTGAATGCATTAGCTTTTAAATCTCTATTTAAAAATTTTAGTTAGCTTGGTGTGCTGTCGAACACCAGACAATCTCAAACTTCCATATGACACACATTTTGTGTAAATGTATTTGTATGGGTATCTGTGTCTCTATATACAGCAGCAGCACATCACATTTTCCCAAGCTTTCTGTTACTTTTACAATCCTCCCACTACCTGAAAAGGTGTCTCATGGGAAATGCGAATCTGAAATCCGGCAGATCTGCGGTTTCCCCAAAGACCTCTGAAATGAAGGTGAAGCCATGCCTTTCTGTCACCTGGGAGCCCCTTTTGTTTCTCATTAATGCAGCCAGTTCCACTGAGCGCAATGCTTCCTTCCCCGTCTCAACTGCCTGTCACCACAATGTGAGGAGGTACTTCCTCTTTATTCACAGTTTTGGTACAAGCATCTTTGGCCTAATTTCCACAAATGAGCGCCTCTCAAATTATCGCCCGTTATTTCTGACAGCCCAAGGGAAGCACATCACAGTTCTTCCAGGATAAAGGCCTCAGGTTTCCAGCTTCTGACGGACTTGTCTTGCAGTCACTCAGCTGCTGTGGTTCACAAGTCTGTGGTCCTCTGAGAACACCAGCCTTCCTGTGGGACTCGGCTGGTGCCCCCTCCTTTCGGACTGTCACTGTTCTCCTAATTGCCATCGCACAACTAAGACCAGGATGTAATTTTATCAAGAAATGTCCTGAAGAGTTGAAGGTAATAGACACCTAAGTCAGAAAGCAGCTTACAACTGCTACTGAGACCCAAAGATGGCTTTTTCTAACTCTGGGTCGCCTGCACTCAGTGACTCCCAGGACACTTCAGACTTCCACCCCTCAGGGTCCAGGCTCCATTCTCTTCTGCCCAAGTGGACCGACTGAATGCCTGTTATGTTCTAGCTACTTCATATGCACCCTCTTCAATCGCCACAGCAACACTGTAAGAATGACAAGATAGTAATAACAACCACCAAAACAATCCTCTTTGCAGATGAGGAAAATAAGGCCCAAAGAAGCTGAAAGGGATCTCGTTCAAGATCACAAAGCCAGCATTGGAAAACCAGACGTGTCTGACTCTCTCACTTCAGGAATCTAGATGCGACTAAAACCCTGGTGGCGTTCAGAGCACTAACCTCAAACACACAATTCACTGCAAGTCTGACAGATTCTTGGGTGAAGAGGATGAGCGGCATGAGGAAGGAGCCAGGCGGGAAAAGCAGCACCACATATTCTGGGGGCTTGGGGGAACGGCTGACTGAAACAGCACCTACTATGGGGGGCATCGCTCTTCAGCAGTGTTCTGGTTTACGCACTCCAAGTCCAGGGGACAACAGCTTACACAGCTGCCTCCCCTCATGGTGGAATCCCAACAGACCCTAACATGGCAACCCCAGCGTCATATGCAGGAGGGAGGAAAAGAGACAGTGGTTACTTCTGTTGTCCTTTAGAAAGGTTCCTTCCTGTGTGAAAGAAAGTCCAGTCTTATAGGTAGGTATCAGTTAAGCCACGATTCATTGGATAGCTTGGACTCTGAAGGTGAATATATGTAGCACTGTAATATATAATAATATATTATATATATAATATATATATATAATATATATATAAATAGCACTGTAACTTCTAACTCATATATGCATACATATAACACATGATAGTTGTATATACACATACAACTATATGCAACTAACTATTCAACTACATACAGTATATAGCAGCTTTATGTAATTATTCAACTATATAAATAGCTGTATATGAAGTTAGAAGTGACAGTGCAGTTCTGAAGATATGCGGAGAGTGATTTGGACACCACAGAGCCAAACCAGAACCTGGGGACGCCCAGGCCAAGGCTAGCAATACGGTGAGCTCCGTAAGAGGACAGAAGCCAGAAGTGAAGGAGGAACAGTGGTTCTCCACCTGGTGGGCCGTCAGCAGTCAAGCAAAAGGTTCAGGGGGCAAGTTCCTCACCAGTGAGACAAGCAAGATGCAAGTTCTCCTTCTTAAAGATGGCAATCTGTAGTCACTCCCACCTGACTTAACTGGACGCACTGCAGATGGTGTAATTCTGTGCAGTGGCATGTAGATTTTACAAGCAGTCGAAAAATGTGGCAATTTTAATGGTCCGTTACTTCATTTTATTTGCTCTCTCAAATTATTTGATGCAATGGCTTTATCTTCAAGTCACTGCACTTTTACCTTCAAGATTCTGCAAACTCTAACCAGAAATTCTAGTCACAACAATTCCTGTAAGACTCGATGATTCCTGTAAGACTCGATGACTTCAGCTCAGGCTGAAGTCTGAGCAGAACAAGTGGAATGACTTTGGGAGATTTTACTGCAGAAATCTGTAGCCTCACAACATACTATCTTTAACATGGATTTAATACAGGATTTAATACACGATTTAATACAGGATTAAGCACACTTCTTTCCCAGTCAGGGTATAAGCATGATTACTAAAGATGTACAGATGTTCCTAAACGACTTCATAATCCTAAATTCTCGACCCAGCAGCCAGACAATGCCTGCCCCCGCATCACCAGCCAAGCGCTCTTCTGTCTAAAAAACAATGTCCATGTGATGCCATAGACCCTGCTTTATCTGAAACAACCTTCCCTGGAAGTTATGTTTTACCGACCTTTTCGGACTCTGACCCAGTACAATTCAGTGCTTTTGTTAGACTGCACGTCATGCATAATCTCAAGTCATCCTCCCATTGGTCCACATTACTGACAAATGACAAACGGATGGAATCATAGTCATTGAGGGAATTTCGCCAGGTTGCAGATGGACTGTGATTCTCAATCCATCCCCCTCCCTTAAAACAAACAATTTCCAGTAAGTACACAATTATTTCATTGATCCTTTCCAAATCTTCTCAAGTCTACTTTATTGTAACTGCCACAGCCATGTTGACTTTGATTCTTTTTCTTTGTGGCCAGCTCAGTTTTGCTATCTGCCTGTAACTATCACAGCAAGGAGCGGGGAGAATTTTCAGTCCAGGCAGAGAGCTTTGGTCTCCAACATGTCTGACTGTGACGGTGAGGACCCAAAGAAAGGCCCTGGGAGCCGGACGGTGACCCTCAGGCCTTGGACCTTTTCTACCTTCTGCTGCTCAGACACAGCAAGCCTGAGCCTCACCTTCCTCCCCACCTGGGGTTCTCCTGACAGAGGGGCAGGGACATACTGTGCACATCTCTACAACCTTCCACTCGTACACACAGACCCCTTTAGGAAGGAGAGAACCAAGTAAGAAATGTTAGTGTCTCACCTCAAGTGCTCTGGGTACAATCGTTTTTCTTACTCCTGACCTTCATGGCTGATTCCAAGACGCGATAACTGCCTCTGACCCAGCAACCTGTCTGAATACATTGGCCTGTTTACTCCTTCATTCTCTTCCTGAATTTCTCCAGTAACCTACTGTCTCGATTCATTATTGTGACAGAGTTTTCTGTACTAACGGGCTCGTCAGACCTCCTGGCCTCCCCTGATGCCCAGAGTTCACCCACACGCACTCTAGGTGTCCCGCCAGCTGCAGCTAAACTTGTGCGGAGACATTTCCCAGGAAGCTTCGAGAGACTACTAGAACAACAGTTGCTTTCTGATTTCCACTTGTTTTGGAACTGCTTGCCAACTTGAGGAAGTTACGTATATTTATAAAAAGTTATCTTCTAATTGTAAAGTTTGATTGTACAAAGCCTCACCTTGCTGTGATTTCTCCATCCAAACTCCCAGTCTGGGTTCATTCTTCAGGGAAGACTTGGGCAGTATGTCCAGAGGAGAGCGTAGACAGGACTCCAGGGGAGGCGAGAATGGTTCTCACACTCCGAGGCTCTTTTACTGCCCAGATCATCCCCAGAAGGACCTGTTTAGGTTTTTCTTTGGAAGGTTTTTCAGAGGTCTCCTTGTAAAAAAAAAAACAAAACCAAAAAAAAAAAAAAAAAACCACACAAAGCAATCTAAGTGACAAGCGAGTCCAGCTTTCCCAGAAGCACATGGTTGTCTTAGTGAATGAGTGAGGAGGAGACAGCAGGCAACTGTTGGGCGCTCTGGCTGAGCCTGAAGGGCAGGGACAGGTCCCCGAATCCCTCCCTCAGGGGGCACCGAAGCATGGCCTTCGCCACCGAAGCGTGAAGACTCCAGAGCTGCTGGAAGGATTACAGAGCAAATGATCAGAGATTTATTTTCTCAGCAGTGGGGTTGTGGGCTGTGAATTGCTTACCCTTTAATGTTTTCCAAAAGACAAAAATAAAAGTAGAATTAAATTTGTCGACAGAAGGTCACGGCCACCAATCCACTGCCAACAGGAGTCCCCCATCTGGGGTGTGGAAAAAGGAGAGACTGTTCTAATGAATGATCTGCAAAGTGGGGAAGCGCAGCCTCCAGAGGAAATGGAAAGTGTGCTCCCTGGAGACAAGGGGAGGCCTACTTACACAGAAAAAGTGGGCCGTAGGATTTGGGCTTATTTGTGTAGCAGTCAGTGACCACTGCCTGGGGCAGTCGGGGAAGAATGTGTTTCTGCGCCTCAAACACGGGTCTGAGCCTCGGCTGCGCTCCCTGCAGGCTGAGGCGATGGCTTGGATGGGTGGCTACTTCAGGTCTTGGCAGGGTGACAGTGGACACTCACACCTGCTCTTGTTCAGCTCTCCCTCTTATTGGCTGATGCCTGTGTTGAACCAGTTGTCAAATATTTTGAATTTCAGGTCTGCCTCTCCGAGCTTCATTTCCCTCATGGGTAACAGGGGGTTTAGTGATACCTCATTTGCTCATTACTGTAAAGAATAACTGAGATAATGCACTGCTTCTCCAACTTTAATGCTCATTCATGCGTTTCCCTCTCATACCTAGAGATCTTGGTAAAATGCAGATTTTGATTCAGTAAGTCTGGGGCGGGGCCTGAGATTCTGTCTTTCTAACAAGCTTCCTGCTTGTCCAATGACCTCACTTTAAGTAGCGAGGAGATGATGTTTGTCAAGTATCTGGTACATAACAGATGATCAGAAATTATTGCTAGTCATTATTCCCAATCATCGTTATCATGAAACTCATATATGTGAATTGTTTTCATTTATGGTTCATTATCACGCAGCACAAGCACAATATGTTATTATATCATCCCAGCTAACTTTATTATAAACTTGGCTTAATTTCAGCAATGGGCTCTGCCCATATGTGTTTATTCTTTATATTACATGGCTCATTTATTCACAATTTAAAACCAGAGAGAATGACCATGGAAGCCTCTTGAATTTATGATATTACTTTTTGTTCTCTCTCTCCATTTTAGTAGCTAGAGACTATAATTTATTGGACTGCAAGAAGTATTCTTAGTGTCACCCAATCAGAAATACTATTGCCAATAGTAATACTTGCTAGTTTCATCCAGTAACAAAATAGTATGCCTAATAATGACACTAATTATTATGTGTGTAGAGAAGAAAACAAGTGGAGGAACCTATACCGAATTTTCTGAAAAGGGTGTTATCTTTGGAAACCACAGCCTAATATCAGCAGTTGCTTCTCCATTTTCCCCTTTTCCTGATAGGTTTATACTCTTAAACTTGACATAACTCCTATGTTTGACATTTGCAGTTGAAGAGAAACTAATTATTATTTTGGGTCCTTGGCTACTCTTGACTTTCTGGAACCTTAATCTCTTTGTAAAATGGAGATAATTTTCTGAAGTGAAGTACTTCTTACTGCCAAATGTTTTTCCAGAACAGGGAAGGACATGGTGAGAACAGTCTCTCCTAAGTCCTAGTGAGTTCTTGGCAGTGAATCAGGCATTCAAGGATATAACTGTTTACTTGTGCTGGATGTCCAACTCTTTGATACTTTGGTTTCAGAGCTGAACGAGGTAATACCCAGAGTAGACACACTGCAGAACAATGTGAATCATACTTTTGAGATATTTTTTCTTAACTATACAAGAGACCTTAAAAACCATAAAAACAACCAAAATGGAAATATGCTATTTGGGGTGATACCAAATCCTAGAATCTTTGACTTGAACAGGAATTTTCGGCATGATCTGCCCAATCTCATTTTTAGGTAAAGGGATGGAGACTCCAGTGGTCAAATGAATCCGATTTGTAGTGAGGCTGTCGGAATAAACACCACTGGAGAGTCATGCATTGGTTTAAATTAAACTTCTATAAATGGATCTCAGCATTTTTCTCCTTGGTGTATAAAATAAAGTCCAACACAAGCTTGAAAACTACTTTGTGAGTTTCAAACTGCTGGAGGTAAAGTTTTACATTTGTTGTATAATCTTCAGAGTCCTTTGGGATGAAACAGTGAGGGCCCCTCCCAAACTTTAGCACGGTAAATGATTTTTTCTTAAAATATCCATAAAGCATATCACTTTAGGAACTGGCTTTACGGTTTAAAAGTTCCTGTCTATTCCCGAGTGTCTATCCTTTGACCCCCACAATCGTATAGATTTGGAGCTCAGATCCGAAGATCACAGGAAGACAGTTGCCTGTAGTAAGGGTCAAAGAGGGTGGAAATCACAGCTTAAGATCAGAAGTTATTTTTCTGTCTTAGATTTTCAATTGAAAACAAGAATCTGCTACAAAAACAAAAAACAAACAAACAAAAAAACATGTCCCTTCAAATAAGCTGCGGAGGGCTTCCTGAACTCAATTTTCTCATGGATGGAGAACGTGCAAATAACTCAGTGTTGCTCTTAGAGAATTTGCTCCAAAATGCCTGACTTCTAAGTTAATACTCTCTGGGTGGTAATTCCTGTAAGAGAGAAATCATCAAAAACAGATTTAATGTTGGAAACAGGTATGGCTCCTGAATTTGGATGAGAACATATATTCGTGTGCTGAAAACAGGAAGGGACACAGTCGAGGTGAGGATGCAAGTCAAAGGGGCTGAGTGTCAAAGCGCTCCCCCTGGGATATCTCTGCTCTGTCAACACCTGGGCTGCCTTTTGAAGGTTGCCACATCGTTGGCCCTGGCTTACAGCGATAACTGCACTTTGGTCCCAAACAGCTGCATTTCTGATTTCTCTACATCCGTGATTCAGACCCATCCTTTCATCTTCTTTAGAAAGGAGATTTATGCTCCTTCTCTATCCCAATTATTTGCCTGATGTATGCTTTTGCTGGCAGAATTTTTCAAAAGTCTGTTCTAGTCCTTAGGAAAAAGCAGAACTGTGATATTTTAATGGTTTAAATCCTATGCTGTTTAGCCCTTGATAATCCATGCTAGAGTAAAAAAAAAAAAGTAGGTGTGCTTTTCACACGTGGTAATGAGGGAGAACTCAGCAAAAATGCATAGAACTATTTAATTCCTTAAAACAATAGTTCTATTAGAAAAAATGGACAAAACAATCATAGCCATTATATCATGAGTATAACTATTCCCAGAGTTTGACGAATGGATATTCAATTTTGCAAAATGCGGACGCATTGTCCATTCTCTATGTCGATGTTCATCCAGACACGATTTCATCAGACAGTGAAATCAGCTGTGCTCCTGGTTGGTACGGGAGTTTGAATCTGAGAGGAAAAGCAAATGCCATTTTTTTATGAAGTAGAAAGCCCAAATTAACACGAAGGTTTGCTCCTGTAAACTGGGCTAGGAGACAGTAGAGCACAACTGGTAATGTTACCTTTCTCCTTTAATATCCATCCAGCTGAAGCTGCTGGCACAACCATCTCCGTCCCGTAAGTAATATCACAGGTGATGTTCTGACGTTGTAATGGAAATATACTCTCTGGTTTGAATGTCTCGTGGAAACAATAAGGAGTGGAGTTTGGCAAGAGGCCACGGCCTCCCTCTTGGAGGACTCTGGAGGGCCACTGAATGTCCCTAACCCTTGGAAAGCTCTCATCAAACAGAATCTAAGTTGAACAACTCCCGAGGAAGCTGCACTTTCCTGGGACAAACGCTGCCAGGTCGGCTTTCCCACATTGCCTGGAAAACCTTAGGTGGTGAAGCCTCTGAAAGGAAGTCCCTCCGCTCTGGTATCGCCATTATCGTGTCGAGCCGACCTCCAGTCTTGCCCGTGGTTTGGAATCTGGGGTGTTGGCAGGCTGAGAAGGAAAGGAGCCTGAGCCTGTGGCAGGGACGGGAGGGCGGGCCTGGACCCGCGCCAGGAAGCACGCCTGTGGAAGCACTTGCCTGTCTCCCCCAGGACACCCTGACGCCTGCACAGGGGGCAGCTGAGGCCCCCGGGAGCCCGTTACTGAGTGACACGTCAGCTCATCTTAGAGATGGGTGGATTTGCCCTTTCCCAAGTCTAAAGCTTGGAAATTTCCTGACTGTGGCCTCCTTAATGCTGTCAATATTACTTCTGGACGTAAAGAAATATTGACTACGACCTTTTTCACACAGTCGGCTCGCAAGGGCCTTGTCTTACTTCACCAGGCTCGTTTTCTCCTTTCTCCCCGTTTCCCTTCAGACACTTGTACCCCCAAGCCATGTGAAATTAACTTTGGACCAATCACGTGAGGCAATAGTCTTTAAGTTTTATTAAACTATTTTCAACTCATTTCCTTATTTTTTCCCTGAAGGGAAATCACTAAACAAAATGCTCTTTGTGAACAGTAAAGATCATTTGGTGGGCAGAGAGCCAGCTGCTTGCACTTGATCGTAAGTGGCTTAGACGTATATTAGAAGCAACACAGCGCTTTCCGGCCCAGTGATGCCTTTATTTCATGATGCTCTTTCAGGGGCTCCAGCTTCCTTTTTACCGTTAGCATGGTGGGAGGCAGAGGTAACAGCGTCTGTCCTCGCCTTATACAGACTCTCCCTTCTCCAACATTGTCATGGGCTAAATGAAAATGATGTCTTATTCCATTTTCCATCGGCTAGCATCGCCGTCCTACTGTCCACCCATAGCTTTTAATGGAGATCATCTTCCTACTTAACCCTCAGTGGACTCTGAAACAAACATCTGTGCTTTCTCACGCCCTTTGATTTATGTGATCATCAACTAAAGACGTACAAGGCTTGAGACAAGATTGGTCTTTAGACACATCCTGGGAACACTTCGAAATTTTCATAGCAACAACTGCATTGTGTATTTGTGTAGCACTCAGTGATTTGAAAAGAAATTTCAGAAAAGGGAGACATTAGTTAGTTCTACAGAGTCCAGTCTGTGAGAAAGGCTTAACTTTCCACCTTACTCTTGTTGGCTGATAAATTTCTCCTTGCCCTTTTGCTATCACACTAATGTGGCATATTCTTGTAAAACACTAGGCCATTATTTTCCTCACATGGAAAGAACTAACAGAGTAAATGTCATTTTTTTGTGTATGTGTGAGTTCAAAAGACTTTTTTTTTTTTTTTTTTTTAAGATTTTATTGGGGAAGGGGAACAGGACTTTATTGGGGAACAGTGTGTACTTTCCAGGACTTTTTTTCCAAGTCAAGTTGTCCTTTCAATCTTAGTTGTGGAGGGTGCCATTCAGCTTCAAGTTGTTGTCCTTTCAGTCTTAGGTGTGGAGGGCGCAGCTCAGCTCCAGGTCCAGTTGCCATTGCTAGTTGCAGGGGGCACAGCCCACCATCCTTTGCGGGAGTCGAACTGGCAACCTTGTGGTTGAGAGGACGCACTCCAACCAACTGAGCCATCTGGGAGCTCAGCTGCAGCTCAGCTCAAGGTGCTGTGTTCAATCTTAGTTTCAGGGTGTGCTGCCCACCATCCCTTGCGGGACTTGAGGAATCGAACTGGCAACCCTGTGGTTAAGAACCCACTGGCCCACGTGGGAATCGAACCGGCAGCTTTCAGAGTTAGGAGCACGGAGCTCTAACCTCCTCAGCCACCAGGCCGGCCTAAGAAGACTTTTTAAAAGACACATTCAAAAGACTTTAGGAGATCATGAAACAATGGTATTTTCATATCAAATATGTTTACTTGAATTAATAACTCAGATTAAGGAGATTGTTTACTTCCTAGTTTCCGTGTAGATTTTTTTTAGGTTGATTGCATGTGCAAGCTATGTTGTTTTATGGATTCTTTTTCCTCCTGAAATATTTTTGACAATACAGAAAGGCATAAAGAAAAGACGTAAAGAAAAGTCCTGGTGATTTCACCACCCAGGACTGACATTTGTAACATTTTGTCATGAAAAAGATAATGTGGAGGAAGTTCGCTGTGCGATCTCGACATTCCACAGCGTGGCTCCGACAGTGAAACTGTGGGAAAGGACTCATTGTTAACTCTCCATGCTGATCTGCTCTGCTGAAGTACTATGCCCGCTGTGAGGACAGCTTAAGTGGCCAAACTCTCACACAGTCTGTTTTCTCCAGCTTGTTGCCAACATGCTCTGTGCTCTTTACTCAATCTCAACAGCCCACTTGAAAAATGAAGGCTCCAATATAAACGGATGGTGTAAATAACCATTCATGATTCCTGCTGGGGACGTCACCAGCAATGATTTCATTCCTGAACGGGTGCAAATATCTTAATTCCTTTGGAGAGGTTTTTCCACTGCTATCATTATACAGGCTATTTTCTAGCACGATGAGAAAAATATGCATTGATCCCTGTCCTATAATGCCAGTGAAGCAACCAAGACTATAAATATAATTTCCCCTCTAAGTAAGAAAACAGGCACCAACTCCTTTTTTAAAGGTAGTGGGTTTATTTCTAAATTACTTTAAAGGATGAGTGTTTAAATGTTAACCTGGTGCTAGTTCTCTCAGGGAAAAAAAATAGGAAGATGAACAGAGGAACATTCCTAGAAATGAGTGTGTGACCTCTGTGGTCCTTACAGTAAATTATATCAATTCTACATTGATCTTTGTGTGTTGTGCCCTATTAAGCTGATAGAACTTTTCCATTAAGTGGGCAGGTGGATTTCCTGTAGTACCCCGATTGCCTGAGGAGGTACATTGTTTTCTCATGTTTCCATTACAACATAGAGACCAAGAGGGAATCCTCTGTGGTCTTTTCACATAGGTTGTGAATCTTCAATCCGGAGGTTGTATTTGTATCTGAGAGGTGAATATTAATAGCCTGTTGGCACCAGAGTAGGGATTTCCCTGTGCATGGGTGGATTAACCTTTCAAAATATGTTTCTACTTAAACCACTGAGTTACTGTTTGATTCAAAGAGTCATAAAGACAACCTCTCCACGTCCCTCTTTGACCGGGCAGGACACCTTGCCTAGGTCTGAGAGGGACTGCCAGTGTGTGGGGCCGGTAAGTAACACGACATGTCTGTGCCTTTGCTTTCATTTTGCTTACTTACCAGAGTTGGCTGTAACTCAGTTTCTCTTTCAAGAGCCTGAAGTTTTCATATTAAAATGGCAAGTGTGATTGACAGTGAATTTGATAATATTAGCAATTAAGAAATGGTTTCACGTATTCCAGGTGGGCAATGAGCTAGAATTTACAAAATGTAACAGTGTGTGATGTTCTCCTTTAAAGTTTTTATAGCTTCTGCCAGTTAATTCTGCCAGTGCACGACAGATAAATGAGCTTTTGAAATGACACGTTTAACTGTATGAATGTTATCCTGCTGACTTCATTATTTCTAACTATTCTGTAAATAATAACTAAATGGAGGTAGTCATATGAATAATTTTACTACGCTCACCCTCTTAGCTTATCACGGGCTTCAGCAATGTGGGCGAAACAGTGATAAGTGCAAGGGTGTGTGTCACTGTAGGGGCATCTTCCTCGTGTGTTCATGGGACGATGTAACCATGTTCATGGGAAGTAGAAAAAGCTAGAAGAGAATGTGTTTTTGAATATAAAATCACTGGACTGTTTTATTT
The DNA here is from genome assembly GCF_004115265.2 of Rhinolophus ferrumequinum. NCBI lineage: Eukaryota > Metazoa > Chordata > Mammalia > Chiroptera > Rhinolophidae > Rhinolophus > Rhinolophus ferrumequinum. The sequence continues at coordinate 4,336,370 of NC_046301.1, read as the reverse complement.
AAATAGTCACATTTCCCACAACTTCCTTAGGTTGTGGAATGGTCCAAGGTAGGGAGGGCATTGTAAAAGCCAGCCGTGGACAAAGGTGGACTCGAAGCCTCTGAGCAGTTATGATGTCTCCTTAATCTAGCAACATTCAGTTCCTAGCTGAGCCATAAAATTCCTGCTGTGAAGTGCTAAGGGCCTCCATTCTTCCTGGGACTCTCAGGCAATGCCCCATTGCAGAAATCCAGAAAGCCATCTTGTAAGTGTCACAGCCTCCAGGGCTGTCCCCTCGGAGTGAGGCTGCACATGGCCTTGATGTAATGTGCCACAAGTGAGTCTCTGAGGAACGGGTCTCGGTTAACAGAGTGTTTTTAGATATGCTCTCCTCAATTTTTTGAAGCTATTGTTTTTTTAAACTCAGAATTGTAATATATTGTTAAAGTCTGAAAAGTAAGGGGAAACATGCCCCCTCATTTTCTCCTTTTCTTTTCTCTCCCCACCCCTCCCCCACCCCCCGCTTGGAGGCCCCCCTCTTGCTCCCACTCCCTCTCTCCACCTGTGTCTTCATCTTAATTAGTATGCCATCGGCTTCCAGTACAACGTTTCCACTGAAATTTGCAGCCACTGTACTATTTCCCAATTTTAATGAGATAAATGAGGTATGACTGAGGAAGAAATAGAAGTTTTTAACAGGTGTCAAAGGGACTGTGCACCAAGTACAAGAGACGGCCATCAGTCTCAAATGGCGAATCAGTCAAGGTCAAGGTCCCTGCTCCCTGACCATCCTCCTCCACTGAGATTAGGCCTCTTTATTTGGGGGGTGGGGTGGGGGGGTGGCACAAGGGCCGAGATGCTTACTAAGTTCTCTGTCAACTGAATACTTCCTGCTGAGGATAAAATCATAGGCCTCCTTTTAACTGTTATCTTTTTAAAAATGTTCTTTAATGCTTTATTCTTTAGCACATTAACGATCAATTTCTAAACTTTGCTCATTAAGATCAGATAATGAAGACCTCTCAGGCAAAGCTGTTCCTCACAGTGGTTTGCCCATCTGTTGGGAGTTGTGACAGTTTGAATCTTTCAACTATTGTTTCCATGAAGGATGAAGGACTTAGAATAAAAGAAATGTACTTTCCACACATATGTCCTCTTTAAGAAAGAGGCAAGAATAAAAAATGTCTCTCTACTGAAATTGTGCAGAGCATGAGTAAAAAATTAATTTTATTTGAAAACACTGCCAAGATTAAATGTCCCCATGGTTTTAAAATAAAAACAACATATGGGTGAAAATTATTCTAGTGGCTGCAAAGCACAGCCCCAACAAACAGATCCCTTAATTGATCTAAGGATGTAAAAAACCTTGGATGACAGAGAACTAGTCACGGGGGACAGTGAGTACACAGTTAATAGATTTGATGGTAAGTAATCAGTTAATTATTCTATGCTTTTGCTAATCTAGCATGTATAAATTCTGCAAGAAGAAACATATTAAGGAGTGTAATTCAAAAAATGTATTGGAAGGTAAATTACCCATTTCAATTTTAAATTACAACTTAAATTACAAACATGGTGCAATGTTCCTTCTGATGTGAATAAATACTGCTAAACAGAATATGTTATGTCCATGTGACTCTAAGACAGATGGTGTACTTACAAGGTACATCACCAGTGTATTTTTCAGTAGGTTGCCATATTCACTTTTTTCCTTCATTTTAGAGAATACATTATCATTTTCCACAAACTGTTTGCTAGGAGAAGCTGTTTAAAAGTTTCTGGGAAGATAAATTAAATTATGAATATTAAAATAAGCAAAAAAATTGTTCAGCTTAAGCAAGAACAAATGCTTCTCTTTTTTATTTTCCTTAGAGGGGACCATAAAATATTGGAATCGTCACAAAATAATCAAATGTGCTTTATAATTGAAAAAAATGAATAGGAAGATTCTCGGCTTTGAAGCATGTAATGTAGACAAATTTAATCCTACCTAAATATGTGTCAAAAATTAGATGAATTTCTAATTAGAGATTGTTTTGGTGCTTATTTAAAAACAAGAAAATATATAAAAAAATATAATCGCAAACAATAACTTAAGGTAAGACTAAGGCAGAGACTATAAAATTAATCTGAGAGGATCTTGAATTTCACAAGTTAAAAGCAAAGGATGGATTTTGTATTTGAAATTCAGTACCAGGGGTCAAGTCACATCTCAAATTTTCATTATCAACAAAAAGCATTTATTAAAATCCCAGGGCTTAGCTCAGTCATTATTAACTATTATTATAATCAAACATCCTTCATTTGAGTCATACTGAGAGAGTATAGTTATATATGTGTGTGTGTGTGTGTGTGTATATATATATATATATGTATATATGTATATATACATATATATGTGTATATATATATATATATATATATATATATATATATATATATATATATATATATATATCTGGGAATAGCCACCTGATGTTAAACTTCCAAGGTAATTTCTATGTAGTAATTGCTTGATTTTAATAATAATTAGAATGCTATTATTATATATATTATTTGTTTTTTATTTCTTCTTCTTCTTCTTCTCCTTCTTCTTCTTCTTCTTCTTCTTCTTCTTCTTCTTCTTCTTCTTCTTCTTCTTCTTCGTCTCCTCCTTCTTCTCCTTCTCATTATTAGTTTGAAAGTATAGTCTCTGGTATGGCTTCTATTGCTAGAATTTTGTTGTAAATCAGAATATACTCACCTGAAGCATAATCCCATAAAACAAGCAACACATCCTTATTCTCACATTTTCATGATTATCAGCAAAACAGTCAACATCCACACTCAGATGCCATAAAAATCATTTTCTCTATAGGCTTTCCAGTGAGTTTTGAATGGTAAAGATTTCAATTCCACTGTATTTATTTAGAGTCTCCTACTCACCAGGCAACTCTGGGCAAATCTCGTAGTGCACGTGAACTGGAAGGGCTTTCAAATGCAATCTCTTATTTCATCTTTATGTTCTTCCCTTTGAAGACAGAAAGTATTATCCTTATCACGGATGAGGAGATTGGGGCTCAGAGAGTTGAAATAATTTGCCAAAAATCACAAGCTTGCTGAGAGTCAGAGAGACTGGGCCCACATCTTTTGACTTTTGACATCCATTTTGACATCCATTTATCTTTTCAGTACACACACATGTTAAGAAAGGTGAATTTATAATTAGAGGAACCTCGAGGAAGTTCTTCAGTAGAAATCCAAGGTCCAGGAATAGCTCCCAGAGTAGAGCTACAGAAAGACCCAGAGCAAGCCCATGCTTATCTGGATGCAGAACGAGCCACCATGCTGTGGTCAAGACCCCCTCTTCAGGGGAAGAACTGGCCACGGGTCCTACGTCACTGAGCCTGTAAGACACTCGTGTCATGAGCCATACGGCACTGTACGTACACCCTAGCGTGACCAGTTTCACAGCACCCATGTGTTGGCAGGGCCCTTAGCCATTATATTGTCCAGTCTCCTCTCATTCAGAGATGGGGAAAACACCTTCTCCAGGGACTAGCAAGTTCAGTGACAGCCTTGGTAACAGAATCTTGGTCTCCTCACTTCTGGTTCAGGAACGTTTCTAACTTCAGTCTCCAGACGTCAGTTTTTCACGCAGAAATAGTGCAGGTGCCCTGATGTGGTTGAGCAATGGAGGACCTGTGGTGGCAGAGAATTTTACTTTATTGCTATAAAAGAAAAATACTTCTTAGAAGGAAATAGATGATAAAAGTCCCCTAATTTGACACCTTTCTCAGAAGTATGAGATGGAAAAAGAAAAAAAAAAAAAACAGCAGTTCTATTGGGTATTTCTTTCTCTTGGTTTAGCCAAACAATGTGTAGCCAAAAATTTCTTTCTTATTCTCAATTTCCCTCTAGCCATTACAGTAAATGAGAATGGTATGTAATTTTCCTCTTCTCCAGTTTCTTCCACACTGTGGTTAAAGGGCCTAAGTACCTGCTAGATATAGGAATCTTATTTACTAGACGAAATAAGTGAATGAAAACCAGGAACATATGCTTCATTTTTAAAAATCACATCATATTCTTAAAAACCTTAAGCATTTGCCTAATTCTGCATAGAAATTCTCTGAAATAATTTAATGGATTCTTAGATTTGTGCTTATAAATTTTGGTTGGTTTTACTGTTACCTAATATACTTTATAGTCCGTTTCTAGGCTAAGTGAATTCCTTTTTGCTTTTTAATTTTTTTTTGCGATCCAATGACTTTAATAGAGAACTCTAGGAGTAAAGCTTCTTGAATATGCAAACTGGTACGAAGAGTGACTTAGACCAAACTAAGGCATTATTGGAAAACCATAGTTAAGATTGTGTATTGCAAGTGTCACAGATCCATGTGAAGTGACTGCTGGCCTAACTACTACCCTTCAGCGTGCGTGAAGCGTCTGGCCCATTGCAAGGCGACGCACGAGGTGACAGCAATCAGCTGGGAACTGAATAGACGTAAAATCACAAGCATACAGACCAGTGAGAAGAACAGCCTTAAGCAAATAGTGGTGCACACAGCAGATCAGTGAAATTGCGATGGTGATCCATGCTACAGAGCGGCTGTACAGACCGTTGTAGGAGTGTACATTACAGAAATTGGTACAACATGAGAAGTCAGGGAAGATTTATTTTGAGGGGAAGGACAATCTAAGGAGAAGGAACAGCAGTTTCAAAGATCATAGCAGGAGGAGGGAGAATAGCACCTTCAAGGCCGATGTGTGATAGAGAAGAGGCTGGAAGTCACTTCTAGCTCAGTGGGGGAAGAGGGGAGCATTTTGGGTTACCATAATGATTGGGGTTGATGATTTTAAGCATCTCTCAAAACCAGAAGTGTTCCCACATGACAAAGAACACCACTTCCTATATCCAAGAGTGACCCATTTGAGACATACAGAGCCTGCTAGCTATAATAAGGACATTGGTCACTGTAGTGGAAAACCACAACTGGTGTTTTTATTGTGGGGGTGGAGAGAAGGGAGATGACAAGACATATGTGTTTTTGAAAAGAACACTATGTCTACAGTGCAGAGACAGATGGAAGAGGAGCAGACTGGCGAGGACGCTTGCTCTAGTGGTCCAGGTGAAAGGCACGCTATTGTCCCTGGTTTAAAAGCACTGGAGAGAACGTATACAATGATTGGAGTTACTTCTTTCCAGCCAAGATAATAGAATATTAAGCATAAAGAAAAGTTTGTTTGACCCTTTTGCTCCCCAATTTATTTTCCAGTTTTGTACAAGTCACTTCATTCTACTTTAAGGAGAGCCAAACATGGAGGGTAATAACACTGTGTCACTTTTCTGCCTGAAGCATTAACCTGAGAGTGATACTGGTCACCGTCCCCCATGCTGACAGTCAATACCTGTCAGTGATAGTCACAGCGTTTTAGAATTCAAGAGACGTTAGAGATAATCCAGTCAGGTCTTCATTCTTCAGAAGAGGACTGAACTCTAGCGAAAATAACTCATAATGCTTAAGATTACACAACTAGTTCATTAAGAAATTGGGACCAGAAGAATAAAATAAAAACAAAAAAATCTTCTAGTTTCTAATCTAGTGTAGTTTTTTCTTCCTGTTTTTTACTTACTAATAATAGCAAGGATCTCGAAACTGTCATGCACTATTATCTGCATATTAGCAACGTAAGTCATGCTTTGGAAGTTACAAAAGGCTATGAAAAATAAACTCTTGATAGTTCCTGAAAGCAAACAGAACTTTTTTTTAAAACACTGTAGTTTGTCCAGTTTACTTTTTTCAATTGAATTTTAAAGCCTTTAGGTGGGTCATTCATTCAGTTGTTCACCACAGGACTTACCAACACCTAATGTTGCCAATTTCTGTTAGCTTCTGACCCTGCAGGCACTTTCCTTCTCCTGACTAAAATACGGTTCTTTTTCCAACCTCCGCTTAACCCATGCAGCAGGGACAAATCCTTCTATCAATTGTGTCCCCACAACGTGCAGACTGGCACTCAGGAGGCTTGTAGCCCAGGACAGTCCTTTATTCTGTCTCCAAAAGCTGAGGGGCATGTTTCCCAAGAGTCAGTCTTGTTTGTTCCCCGAAACTATTGATGGCAATCTTATTTTTCTTTTTGGCCATTGCATGATTTAAATAAAATTGATATAAGCTGATGATACATAAGTACAAAAAAGGTAGAAGAATTGTGGTTTCTATGCAAGCTAATTGGAATAATACAGGTGAGTTGCCAAATTTAAATTGGATGTGGGTGAGGCAAATATAAAAGACTAGAAAACTATCATGAAGCTCTAAAAGAATTCTGTTTTCAGACAGCTTTGTAAATGTCTTCAAATTCAAATTCTCTTGTAAAGAAACTAAAACTAGGATTCCCAGAAGCCTCGTGGTGGGCCAGAAAGCCCACGTGGGACACCATCAGTAGATGCCCACGTGGAAAAGAGGGCTTAGCAACTGTGGTGTGCTTCTGTGTTTTCAGATACAACAAATTAGCCTAGTATTCAGGTATTATAATTCATGAATCTCAATTTTAACCCATTGCTTGATCAGCTGACTACTTGCTCATCTCTTATGTGATGATGCATAAGAAAGCTCTTTAAATGTTAGACACCATAATACCGTTTCTAAAAAATATCAGTGTAAGTGCCATTATACATGTAAGTATATATGAATATGTTTTTCAGCGTATTACCTTATAAAAATTTTATGGTTACATACAGATGCATGTAACCATAGAGGATGACAATTTTCACAATGGTTTAGTACTTACCTAAGACATTTCATCCTCACTGTATCAAACATGGTTGACATTCGCTTTTGAATTCCGTAGATACTGACATGAAACAGAGTTTCTGGGCTAGTGCTATGAGTGCTAAATTGTATGTCCCAGAGGGAAGAGCATTTTATATAAGAAGCACTTGTCAGCTTCAGGTATTTTGTCTTCAGTGAAGCTTTCATGCCTTCAATCGCACCCGTATTTTGATACATTCCAATGTTTGACCAACATGACAAACTTACAAATGGCAGAAGAATTCGTTGGCAGTTTTGAACACGACACTCTCAAGGTCTGTAAAACCTATTTTTTCAGAGTTGACTATGACTAGTAAGACATCCTCGCCCTTGAGCCTGACTTTAGAAATCCAAGTGTATGAAAAGCTGTCACCACGAATGGTGGGAAGCTCATAAAACTTGGTTTACTTCCAAAAGTAAGTTTATCCTCTACAGTTGAGTTATTTTGGAACTGTGGACTGTGTAAACTTCTGCTTAAATAATCAAACAGCTTATGATCTTCACTGATGTACTGAAATTCATCTAAAAATCCAGGACAGCTCTTGGTTAAGTTAAACATAAAGCAACAGCTGCTTCTTGAGCAGTAAGAAACTCCTTAAAAAGAGGAGAAAGAGAAAGGAAGAAGAAGAGGAAGAAAGTAACCAAATGATGGAAACAGAGAAATGTGTTGGCTTTCCGCTTAGAGGATGCTGTCAGCCAGTTAGGTACTCTAACCTCTGTAATCTTTGGATCCCAGAAATTTTCTATGTCGTTCATACTAATCTTCCCCCAGGAAAATGAAATTATGAAACAATTTTAAGTAAAAATGTAAGCCCTCTTGATTTCAATATTTTTACATACATAAAAAAGGCAAAAATAAACAATATCTGAGCATTGGTGTATGGGGGATTTGATATACGTATTACTTCTAAGACTCCTTTTGACTTGAAAATTCTATGATTCTAAGATTTCAAGTAAAGAAACAGGTACCTTCAAGCTGTTGGCCACAGTAAGTCCGATTATCCTCAAACTCTTAATTGTCAATACCATTTATATTTCATTTTGACATCTTTTCTGTCTACAGTTAGGAATCATTCCTTCCTTCTTCTACTCTTAAAATAGTAGGTCCTTACTGTGAGCCAGATACCATGCCGGGTTCCGGGGATGTGAACATAAAGAACTCCTGGATTTGGGCCTCTAAGTCATCCTGTTTTCTCAACAGGATGATGACTCTTTGAAGGCAAACCCTTATTTCTTTACTTGGACTCTCAGAATCACAGGTTTAGAATCAAAAGGAGCCTTAGAAGAAATATCCATACCAACCCCCCATACTCCAAGCTCTCCCAATGTAAGCTTCCCCCACCTACCATTACTCAAGACGGTGAAATGACCACAATTATTTACCTCCTCCCTCCTAAGACTCCATTTAAACAACACCCAGGCACTACTGTACTACGTGCCAGGCACTACTGTACATATTTAACATATGTGACATAGAACATATGTGCCTCATTATAGCCCTAAAGAGTCAGGTGATATTATCCCCATCTTTCCAAAGAGGGAACAGAAAAGTTCTCCTGATTTATCAAACTTTAACCTGATAAATTAGGTCTTTCCCAAATTTTTCAAAAGTATGTGCCATATATTCTAGAAGTAATTTTGGAAGATCTCAGTATGTAATTCACAGTATCTTTGTTGGCAGAGAGTAGTTGTATTATAGTCACACTCGTATCAATGATGACAGTATGTAAACGTTGTGGGTCCTGTCGACCACATATGTGAACATTTCTGGGTGAAATATGGCTTCTTAGCTGACTCAGTAGGCTAGATGATAAATGCCACAAACAATACAGAGCTGTTGATTTTTACCCCAAATTAACAGAAATGGGAAGATAGCAGGCAGACACTATAGTCAAGCAGTAAAAACTCAACTACTGATAAATTAAGTACTTCAGGGTGAAACATCTAAAAAATTCACCTTGAATGGGCACGGGTGGAGAAGCGTCAGGTACCCTATCTTCCCTTTATCTTTGTACTGTTCAGTATTCAGATGCAATTTGCTTTAATGAAAGTTCACTGTGTCCTCTGTCCATCTTGGTTGGTTCCATTTAGGATCTGTTTTAAGTATTTGGGATCTGTTTCAAATATTTAAAATGTTTAGCAAGATAAAAATGTTTGAATTGCGTTTTATAAGGAATTAGTGAACCACAATCAAAGGTGACCGCCGTGTGCTGCTGAGACTGGGAGTTCTGGCTCCAGCATCATCTGGTTTGTTGTAGTAGGTGCTTTGTCTATTTTCATGTCTCCACACGAGCCAATAAAAATTCAGGAAGTCCGTGCCTCCCATCCAGACTGATTTTGTGCTTTTGCTCAGTGAAAAACCATAGGAGACAGAACTTCAGGAGAATTCCTTTTCATACCGTTTAATGTCACCCTGACTTGTAATTAGTGAAGATAAAGTTAAGAGGCCCCAATGTGTCCTTAGTCTCCTGAGACTTCTGAAGTTGTTCATTTCTCTAATATTCTCTTTAAAAAGGAAGGAAGGAAGGAAGGAAGGAAGGAAGGAAGGAAGGAAGGAAGGAAGGAAGGAAGGAAGGAAAGAAAGAAGGAAGGAAGGAAAAAAGGAAGAAAGTCACTGACATTGAGAAAAGTCCTGTGTCCTCAGTTGGCTTGATTTCATTTGCTTCCACTTCAAAGACAAGCCTTTGATGGCTGAGTGTCTTTTTCTGATCGTCTTCGTTACTGTTCTGTTGGAAAATATCTGTATTGGTAGAAACAGATAAACTATTGGAAATTATAATTATGCCTGGGATATTGACTTTTCTGATTATCATTAGTTGATATTTTGACTTCCTGGATAGAATAATAAGTGTAAAATTCCAGCCTATGAAAGGACATTCAGAAAGGAAATGTAAAGCTCTGTAAACTTTGGGGCAATACTTGTTTATTTGCAGTGTCTCAGAGGAATTATCTGTGAATCTTACACTATAAAATTTTAAGTCTGGAAATTTCTCTTTTCACATGCTATTTTGGGGGTTGTTTACCACCAGTGTTCAAATAACACAATGTCATTTCCCAAGAAATATATTTTTATGAGATTTCATTTACAATGTAATGATTTTATATATTACTTTTAAAAATATTTGAATATTAAAATTAGAACTCGCCTTGTTTCAAACTTGGAATTTGCTCTGTATAATATTCAGTTATGAAATAATAATAGCAAACCATGGGCTGGGAGTTGAATGGCTGACATCAAACCTTCACTCGGCCAATAATTGGCCAAATCACTTGTCCTCTTTGGGCTTCTGTTTCCTCTCCGGTAAAATGATGGTGCCATAATTCTCAGGGTATTCTTTAAGGTCTCAAAATTCTGTGACTCTGTGACACTCCGGGACTCTATGTGTCCTTTCAGGTCTGCTGGGAAATCGGCATTCTTTAAAAGGTAATTTTAGGAACAATGAAACCATCAGAGACATTTTTTAAAAAGCTTACTATACGTTTATTTGAGTTAGTTAATTGAATTTTAAACACCTCATCTTCTAAAAATTACAGTATGGGCACTTATTGCAAGTCACTGTCTGTCAGGTGGCACCTCACTCTGCCTGCCTCTTCGATGCATTTGCAGAACTGGGTAATACTTCCAGAGTAGTATTTCCATGTGCAGAAACTCGGCTCTTCTGTAATTTTCCTGAGTAAAATGACAGCTGTAGTAGTTGGTGGTCCAGTTCCTACAACAGTCCTGAAAAGCATTTGCTTTCATCTAGTAACTGGCTACCATGGTGGTAACAGATGACTTTTAAACAGCTGTCACAAGCGGAAAACAAAACAAAATTAAAAAGCCATCCTCCCACACTATATACAGAAATCTTGCCAATAGCTGAAGCAAATCCTTCTGGGAGCATTTTAACAAGCAAACTTTTTTTTTATTTTTATTTTTTTTATTGTTGCTACAATTCAATAGAAACTCATAAAACTCAGACAAGCTAGCTTCATGTTTCCCACAGACTTGAAGTGCCTAAATTTTCTAATGGGATCATAGCAATTAGTGGTTTCCAGATACATTTAAAATGTGTTAAGTTCCTGCAGGAATTGGCTTTTAAAACATATACAGGTCCTCAAATGCTTCAATCTACTATAAGCCCCATGAGGTACTATGATGTCTGTGTAATATCTGACCATAATTTGGTGCTTAAGTTGCAATTAATATTAAATAGAAAAAAATGGGAAATGAAAAAATTCTGTCCAACAGTTGTTTTTTTGTTTTTGTCTTTGTTTTAAATGGTCACATTACATTCACTTGTTATCTTGGGAATCATGGAAATAATCACTAACTCCTATTGGACACAAAGTAGGAATGAAAGCTCCAGGTGTCCTGGAGAACTCATTCCTGGACTCGGCTAATTGAATTGCAAACATGTCAGTCTGACAGCATTAACAGTTTATGACTTGTATGTTGGAATGTCCCCCTTTCTTTCCCTCACTCCTGGACAATTTCTCCCTGTCACGAGATGCTTCCTAAATTGAAAGACTGAGTCTCTATGTTTACACCTAGGGTTTTACTTTTGATTGAAACTAGGCAGAAGGCAAGTTTATGGTCTATCTTTTCATAACCGGCAAGTGCTGAAAACAAGACATGAGAATAAAAACATGGCTTTTGACGAAAATGCGTTAAACAGGTGGTTTTCTCTTCCAGTGACTGACATAGTTATCTTCCCTGGAGACACATCCAAGCCTCATGTCCTTTATATTTTTTTCTTTTAGATTCCACGTGAATGACTCATAAACAAACACGAAAACACGAAAAGGAACTGGTAATGTTCACCAACCAGCCTGAAGACTCTGAAAGGTAATAACGATGTTTTATTTAGAGGACGTAGGCCTCTAATAGTAATTCGAGTGCTTCTGCTTTCAGACAAAGATGATGAGTCTATTGAGAGTAGACAAGAATGTGTCTGATAGAACCATACAGAAAGATAAGAAAAAGACACTGGCTAACAGTGTGATTGTTGGAACACATTTTCTTTCATTACTTTCATTGCTATTGCTAGTTGAACAGGTTTTCACTGCCATCCAAGGGGCAAGGATTATGGTGGGTTATGAAGGTTTTCGATTTTTAAAGTATTTAGTAAGTTTCCCTTGACAAATTTGGCCCTTAAGGTAATTTATCTTGAATAGCACAAATTTTCTCCTAGGAAATAACTCGATTTCATTAATAAGGTGAAGAGGTAGCTATATCTTCTCTCCTGACTTACTTACTCCTTAGCTCAGGTATAGGGTGAGAAATTCACTAAGTCCCTTATCAAAAAATCCCTTCCTTGGCCTTTTATGGCTTTTTCTCAAGCCTCGCTCTATTCATTGACCCATATAGTTATTTCTTTAACTTCTTATTTGTCACCTGTTATGCGTAAGCTGCTTACAGAACATGAATCCAGTATGTCCTAGCTGCTTGCAGTTGAGACGTGACACACACGCACACACCTAAGTATAATATATGTTGAATGATTTGCCTCATCAAAGAGCTACTGAGGAAGGTGAAACTCTGAGCTATGAGCATAAAGACATGCATGAAGAAGGAGTCATTGATTTAATTTCTGGCAATAAAGCGGGGAGGAGAGGACATGAAAAAAACAGAAGGAAAGAGTATTGTAGGCTGAAGGCAGAGGGTGTACAAAAATGTCACGCCAGGAAAGGCGAGGACTTGTGCTGGGGCCAGTGAGCGGTCCAGTGTGGCCTCCACATCTGGCACGTAATACCAACACATCTAAAGTGAGAGACGAAGTAGCTGAGAACTTATTCGATAGGCCAATGTTCTCTGTCTAAGACAAAACTTCTTTTAGGCAAATGATAATTAAAAGAAAATAAGACTCAGGTTCTTACGTCAGTGTTTCTCAAACTAGGGTTCTCTTAACCTGTGGGTCTGGAAACATGTTCTCAGGGTTCTTGGTCTGTCAAAATCTTCATTAAAAGGGGCCTATGTGTACTTCCAAACACGAGAATCATGACTGGGCACAAGGGCAGCCACTGAGACCTGTGAACAAGGGACTGACAATAGGCTCAACAGGAAACAGGGTTTCCCTGAGAAGGAGGAAGACTAGAAGCTTGAATAAACATAGAGACGCTGCTTTCTGCCATGCCTCCCAACCAGTGACAGTCAGTATGTGTAACATGCATTTTAGTCTTTAGTTATATAAATTTAGCATTTTATTGTGCATTTATTTTTTATGATTCTATAATTGTGCTGTGTGTGTAAGTCGTGTCTCTCTGATAAGATTTTATCTACGTCAAGGGAAAGAACTCAGCACACAACATATAACCCACTTTAACAGTAGGTTTACAATAAGAATTGGTGTATTCCATATACATTTTTATAAAATGTAAGTAATATATAGATTGACATCACAGGAGTAGTCTGAAGATTAGCTGACTCTATTGACAACCTCTAAGATACTATGGATGTGACAATAGAAGCATAGAAGACAACATATGATGTTGAATAATTTCTAGGAAAGATGGTATCTCATTCTCAGAGGTCCATATTGGGCACATATATGCAGTTTAAAAAAGAAACAATGAAAGAGGAGAAAGGAAGGAAAGAGGAGGAGGGAAGAAGGAAGGCAAACCCTCTGTTTCTGTGTTTTGAAGATACATATATCCTTAGCTTTTCCTTAGGTATAGTCATTCTGCAAAGAGGTAGGAGTTCCCCTCACTCCCACCCCTTCCACACACACCATTTTTGTTCCATGTGGAGAACTGTAAGGACTGTGAGCTCCCAAGTCCTCCGTTCTCTGGCCTTCCCTCCTCAGCAAAGCATGTTCATGTTTAGATTCTCTCCTTCTACCAATGATGACAATTACACAGAATTTAGTGGTTATTTTTCCCAGAGTACTAAAATTTTTGTATTTCTGAGAGAAAGAAAGAAAGAAAGGTAGGTCCTTTGACAGTAATTTAAAATGCTCAGGAGATGGTTTTCAGGATAAACTTTAAGGTGTATGTAACGTGGGGTCCAGAAAGATAGTGGATAGAGAGATACTGCAGTTCATGTCTTTGTCCCAAAGGAGGTGAGAAAGAAAGAAGAAGGAAGTGAGAGGCAGCCAGTCAGGAACAAGAGAGTGAGTGTGGTCACCCCTCTTTCTCTCTTGACCACGATCCCTTTTCATTTAGGTTCTGAGGGATAAAAACCGATCGCCATCACTAGTATACTGATTTATATATTGTATGATGGTTGTCATCCCAAGCTTCTTTTCAAAGTAAAAGAGTAAAGCAAACAACATTGATTCCAGTGGGGCCTTATCAAAGTAAACACGGTATTTTTGTGGCTTTCATATTCTCCTTTAACAGGATCACACAGCACATTGTTTTAAAAGCAGCCCCACTCCACATAGTCTGATCTGGGGTCGTCCTTCTCTACAAGTCCTCTTCTACTGCCAGCTCTCATTTTAATTTTTTTAAAGCACGTCTCCCTGCCCTAACATTACATTTTAAGAGACCTAAGTATTTTTCAGAAATGAATTATGTGTTCAGAAAGTTACAATGATAACCTAGCAAGGAAAGCGATTATGATTTATTATAGCCTCAAGTAGAGGGAATCTCAGAAACATCAAATGAATGTTAAGTTCTCATGCCGGGCCCCTTTAACCTGGCGTCGACGTCATGCACGTTAGCATTCATTCAACCTGTGTACTGAACACGGTCGCTACAATCTTCATTATTCATTATTCATTGTCTTCTGGGAACAGTGTACTGGTTGCTACGCACGTAAGGAGCTCCCGTGTCTTTCCCCGTATTCAAAGCATTCAAATGTCTTTATACACAACATTGGTGTACTTTAAGAAAATTAAACAATAGTTTTTTGGTTTGTTTTTTTTCCCCATGTGAATACCACAGTCTCCTCCAGATGCAGTATTTGGCAGCCAAACAGCTGCTGGCTATTAAATGTCCCGTAAAGCTCCTTTTTTTTTTTTTTCTTTTTGCTCATAAAGGGATGAGAAGTATAGGGATGTTTATGGGGTGACAGGCAGATGTTTTCATTGAAGGAGACTATGTATGTGGTAAACAAAAGCTAAAATTATCTGTTTTATGATATCATCAGCATTTGTACAATTTTTTTGCCTGCATTATTTTTAACCTCCTTCTTACCTGACCCTAAACAAAACTATTCTGGAAAGCCAGGAGAAAATCCATTTACGTAGTTGATGTCCACACTGCAGAGCAGTTAATGGTACCATCTACTGCCTCAGACAGATTATTTTCTGTCCATTCATACCGTTTTGTTGGGTTGAAGAGAAATTGATTTTTAAGTACTAAATAAGGGTTTTTAATGACTCACAGAACATCATAAATCATAATGTTTTTCTCATAAGTTTTACTAACTCTTAGTCATGCTTTAAATAGTTTCAATATTAAAGGTCACAAAACAAATTTGTCAGTTTTTCAGAAATTACAGTTCTTCAAAACTAATAAACATCAAAATCACGTTGGGTTTGTGAACAATAGTCTAATTAAGTCTCTTTTCTTTCAAAGTAAGAAAGTAGCATCTCAACCATGTGTCTATATGTAATATATTAAATACAATTAACTTTTAGTGGATGGATAAATTCATAAGATTTAAGACAAGGGGCTCTTTGCAGCCAGACTCTCTAAAGCACATTTCAGAAAAGCCTCTTCCATGCATACCACGCCCCTGGGAAGAACACAGACTTTCCATTTGCCGAGGTCTCACTCATATACAATGCCCGAGAAAGTATCTGTAGCACCCCTTTGTCCTGTCTGTTTTCCAGACTTTATGCTTACTTTAACCCTTTGTTCGATTCAATGTAACAATCACTTGTAAAGCTCCTACCATGTGCTAGAAATTGTTTGGGGAGATACTGTTGGAAAGAATACCAACTTAGAATTCTCCAAACCATCTCCTCATGCCTTTTCTGAGAAGGGCTGGTCCTGCCTCTCTTAGCATAAAGTCTGTGTATCTGCAGATGGGATCTGACAGCTTTAACGTGAACTGGGGAGCGTGGTGCTTGCTTGGAGGCCCACAGGAGGCCACAGGCAGACCAGACACCCTGTGGCCAGCTGAATGACTTGCTGTTTTTGCAGAAGTCTTCAGATCAAGCTAAAGGCATCTCCTCCAACCTGGTAATTAAATACCATGCTGAGCCTTCTGAAGCAGTGCATTCATTTTCCGTGGCTTGAACTCGACATGGTTCAAAGCCAATTAACATGATGGAAGATGTTGCATTAGCAAAATTCGTTTTTCACGGTAATTTAGAAATAACAAATTTGTGACTCTTCATGCTGCTCTAACAGGAAGTCATATAAATACACTAAGTGAGGAAATTATGGGGTAAAAAATGAAGGGACTCAAGTTTGGAAACTTCAATTTGTTTTGGTTTGGCTCTTTCTCTTTTATGCCTTCATATAAACTGAAAATTTTAATTTTGTGCCCTCAGTGAATTGGTTTTCTCCTCTCTGATAAATTTCTGCTTTGAACACTATGTATGTCTGTGTGCAAACACAGGTTTACTTTAGAGAGCAGGCAGGTTATGTTCAGAATTTGTTTGAAATATATTTTTATTCCTCACTTTCGGTCATTTTATTATTTGCTAATTTTTATATTGACACAGCACTCCAGCCGCCACTTTATATTTTGAATATACTGCTCTGTTAGATAGAATTATAATTACTTACCTCACACATGATCTCACTTTCTGAAGCAACCGGACTAGGGAACCATTTCTCTCTCACATCCAGGGAATGGTTCTACGCCAGACACAGCTGCTCTCCAAACGCAGTTCCTTTCATCATACTAACCATGTAGGTTCCGTTATTCTCTTTATATTACCAGGTTGGTGTTTTCAATTGTTGGAGAAAATACCAGCACGTTAAAAAGCAAAATAAAATTTAAGATTCAGTGCATTTGGGTGGGTGATTTGCCTTTTTCAAAATTTTCGTTTTACTCTGCACTACATTACACTTGACTTTAGAACACAAACACGAAGGGAAAAGCAACAAAACTCAGATACCCTGGACTGTCATTATTATGAATACTGACTGTGGCGCTTGGGGCGCTGTTATCCACAATCAGACTTACATTTGTTTACTATTTTACACAGCTTGGAAAGTCTTTTTCACATTTGTATCTAAATTTAGAGTAGGTTCCAAGCTACACAGAAAAGTAAACTTCTGTATGTGGTTCTTGGTTATTTCCAATTGCTTCGGTGTCTTATCTGCTGAATGGTTAGGTGCTCTTTATAGCAAAAGAGCTGATCACAGAGAGTAGCACATGGTAAGTGCTCTGAAATGTTTGCTGAGTGAGTGGTAAGTGGAGACTAATTTTGCCTGTAAGGCTGCTCTACTCCTGTGCAGAGCACAATACTCCCTGATGAATACACATTAGCTGCCACCATGACATCTTCCGATCCTCCTTGTCTTTCTTTCTCTTTCTTTTTGAAAGTAGTTTTTCTTTTCTAATTATAACCTTAAAACATGAGTTATAAATCAGTTCTTTCTGTGTGTGGCAACTGTAAGAGGTGCTAAATCTATGCAAAGGCTTTAGTGTTTGCAAAATACAGCCCAAAAGAAAGGAAACTCACATTTAATCCCACCATCCCAAATAACTACTGATAGACTTTTCGAATCTCTCTCTACCTCTTTATCTTTTTCTTTAAATATAGGACCATAACGTGAAGGTTGTTTTCGAAACTTTTTTGTAGGTGGATTATAAATATTTCCCCAAGAAAATATTTCTCTCTCTCTCGTGCCCAGTTATACAGTTGTAGCAACATTTACTTAACTGATTCCCTGTTTGAGACAGTTAGGTTGAATTCAGTCTTTTACTATTGGGAACAATGCTACAACAAACAAACTTGTATTTAAACCTTTGTGCATATTCACTTTTGTTTTTTTAGGATAAATTCCTAAAAGTGCAATTGCTGAGTGAAAGTATAGAAAACTGAAGGCTCTGGATAGGTACTTCACAGTGCTCTCAGACAAAGTAAGACCAGTTTGCTCATCTCTCCATTGCGTGTGTGTGTGTGTGTGTGTGTGTGTGTGAGAGAGAGAGAGAGATGCTCTCAGCCTCTGGTAATTCGCTAGATCCATCGTTGCATTATTATTCTTATAAAATAGCAGCATTCTACCATTTCTTCTTCATTACGTGGACTACTTCTATAAAAAGAAATTACCTCCCAAACTATATGGCTATCCTGAGATGCAGAGTACACAGGAAAGGCAGTATAAATACTCGCTTCTTTTCATGTACCCACTTCTGAAATAATGAGGACTTTTCTTTCTGGGGGAGGCTTGCTTCATTAATGTTCATCTTCACTAGACCCCCACGCTTCTGTTCTCTTTTCCACCTCGTCATCACTAGACCTGCTCTGCCATGCTTTCCAAAGCTAGCTCTGCTGGCTTGGGATTGAAATGTATAGTAGTATTACTATCTGTCTCTTATTGCTATGGACTGAATTACGTCCCCCCAAATTCTTATGTTGACGCCCTAAACCAGGGTGACATTTGGAGATGGGCCTTAAGGAGATAGTTAGGATTAAATGAGGTCATCAGAGGAGGGGGTGATACAATAGGATTAGTGTCCCTTTAAGAAGAGACACCAGAGAACTGGCTCCCTTCCTGCACATGCCAAACAGAAGAGGTAACATGAGTACACAGCACGATGTCACAATCTGAAAGCCAAGAAAGAGGCCTCAGAATGAAACTGACTTTGCCAGCATCTTGATCTTGGACTTCCAGCCTCCATAACTGTGAGAAATACATTTCTGTGTTTAAGCCCCCAGTCTGTGGCATTTTGTTACAGCAGCCTGAGCAGGCTAAGACACTTATTTATGCAATGTGTATCATTTATGGATTCTATTTGCTCTTCCTGTTGATCTGTTAGGATTTTGGAGAATGTACGGAAGAACTTGGATCAGGCAGCTGCTAATATCTAAAAGCATCTCGAAGCCCAGGCAATAGATGGGACAGTGTCCCCTTCATAAAAGTACCACGGGTGCTTTTATTATCAAAGATGTGATTGCCAAACCTGGTTCAATGTAAGCCTATTAGAAATGTTCCAGAGCAAAGGATTTATTTCATCCTATGTAGTGTATTTTTTCTTTCTTTATTATAGTGTGTATTTATTAGAGGACAGTGGAGTCCCTTCTCATCAGTAAGTGACACCTGCCCTTTGGAGCAAACCTGATAGCAGGAGTCCTTATCTATTGACAGGAGCAGCCGCCAGCTCAGTGACACTCTTAAAACAGCAGTATTGTGGTTGAGTGTGGTTTCTTGAGTCAGATCGCCTGAATTCAAATCACACATTTTAGGTAAATTACTTAATCTCTCCAAAACCTCCATTTTCTCATCTTCCTGATGGGGTTAAAAATAATTGTAAGTATTAAATAACATAACATATAGAGAGTTCCTGAAACATACGTAGTAAGCATTCAATCATCGTACAGATTTATTCAAAACAACCAACTTAGGTTATGGTATAAAAAATGGTTTGCCTTAAAAATATTTCAAATTTCAATCATTTTCTTGTAGAAGCAGTCATCTAAAATTTGGTATGATTATATACATTACTTGAAAATGTGCCACTAACTTCTTTCTTACAATAAGAGAAAGGGGCATCTAGGACAGCTCTGAGCCAATAGTAAACTTCCATAAACTTCCATAAGTACTTGTCGAGCGAGTGAATAAAACTCACATAATAAAATGATGTCACTGATTTTATTTCACCTCACTTGGGAGCAGACACAGAGGCTCTCGATTCTTCTGCAATCATTTTATCGTGCGGCGGAGCAGCAAATAAGCCCAGCAGGTCCTAAAACGACATCGTTTTTGACTCTGGTTTTTATCCATTAGCCTAGGGAAACATTGATTTTATTATTCGTAGTTTCATTTAAAGTCAGAGAGCCTATCACCAAGTCTGAGTGAGGACTTACTGTATGTGTGAGACGTGCGATAACTTGACTGCTCTGAAGTTACAAGGCTGGTCTGGAGCCTTGTTATCTCCGCTGACGCACGATTCCTTTTATGTATAATGCTGCTGGGGTTCATATAAGCATCACTTCTATCCATTGTGACATCTTCTTTCTGTCAAAATATGAGTGGTTTTTTCCCCACACCCATTCTCCAACACAAAATGGGTGTCCAGCAATTCAACCCAATTCCGACACTAGGTACCCTGAGTTAGCACAGATCCCCAGGTTAGGGCGTCAGGACCGCAAGACGGCCCCCATTCTGAATCCCACTCACAAGTCTCAGGGGCCACCTATACTTCTGACTGACCCATTATAAATTTGAGGGGTCTCATAAACCCTCCTCAGTTTCAATAATTCACTAGAACGACTCACAGAACCCCAGAAAACATTTTACTCACATGTATAGGTTTTTTATAAAGGATACAACTCAGGAACAGCCACATGGAAGCAATGTAGAGGGCAAGGTGGGGGGTGGAAGGGAGCTGGTGCCCAGCTTCCTGGCCCTCTCTGGGAGCACTAGCCTGAAGCAATCTAGGGGACCCACCCAGGGTCACCTCATTGGCACAAACTTAGGTATGGTCAGAAAGAGCTCCTTCTGAATCACAGCTCCTACCACTCAGGAAATTCCAAGGGTTTCAGGAGCTCTGCCAAGAACAAGGGATCAAGACAAAGAGTACGTTTTTATTATACCACACCCAGTTTTTGCCCCACTAGTCTACACTGCCCTGCTCCTCTGTGTGGCCAGCTATGCCCCAAATATGCAGGTTTATTGTTGTTTGCATTCACTAATACCTGAGCTCAGTGTCAGAGCAGTTAAATAAGACATGTCAAAATCACCAGACACGAAATAGTGTAGAGTAAGATTTAAAGAAATATCGCATCTACATAGAATCAGTTGCTTAATTCACTGACATTTCACTATTATAAATCACGTAGTGGTGCATCCTGTTTCTACCAAGCTTGAGTAGATTTAACTTCAATGGAATTTTCTTTGATTTTCCTGAGACTTGTTAATTTCTCTTTGTGATTTAGAAGTTCCTGCTTTACAACTGTCAAAGCTTAATGTCTGTGTTATGTTTTGAGTTAAAATACATCACTGATCATTGTTTTTTACTCATCTAGAGGCTGTTTTCCTAAACAAGTCTCTGAATATTCAGCATCCCTTCATTTGTTCTCTTCAATTGTTAGTAGTTAGTTGCACCAACAAAAGAACAAGAAAAGACAAAACAAAACAAAAACCCCAGACCACACTCAGGGTAGGTTCACTAATGCGACCCTAGGTGACTGTTCTTTTCCAGTGAGATTTTCCTCCATCTGACCACATCTTTTTGCTTGGGGCTCTTTGCCCTTTTGGATTCAATACCTCAATTTATTTCTACCTTGAGTCAAAATGTCAAAGGCAACCCCCATAAATATAACATTAGACAGCTCCGTACCCTCCAGGGCTTAGTACAAGAAAAAGCCCAGGATATATCCACATCTAATATTTCAAGATTGTTAAATACATTTGTATTTAAAAAGTCAGAACCTTAACTAATGTGTCTATGATAAAATGTCTCTGACAATCATGGATAATTTGTAGATTACTTTTAAGAACTGAGTTGATCACCATTATATTCAAGTTCCCTGCGAATCAGGCAATAACCACAGCTCCCTTATTGTGTTGAGGACTAAATGAGGCAACACAAGTGGTGTTTAGCAAAAAGCTTCCTTGGATCTAGTCTTATATATTCATCTGCCTACCCCACATGTCTACAGGGTGTCTTTATGCGGATGTCTAAAAGACATCCCAAATAAGAGCTCAAAAAACACTCGTCACTCCTCTAATTCCCCCCACTTTGCTCTTCCCTTGGATTTCCCTGTCTCAATAAAGGGCAACTCCATTTTTTCCCAGCTGCTTAGCCTAAAGGAACTTGGAGGCATCCTTGAACTAAATCTCTCTCTCTTTCCCTCTCTACTGGCTAAATTCAAATCATACCTTTTCTCTCCCTCTCCGCCACTGCCTACAGCTCTCTCCAAAACTCTAGCCTCTCTACGTGGATTACTGCCATAGCTTTCTGAGTAGTCTCTGGTGCCTTCACTCTTGCCTCCCTACAAGATACTCTAAACCCAGCAACCAAAGTGATCTTGCCAAAATATAAGTCACATCACATTACTCCTCTGCTCAACACCCTCATCGTCTCAAGAGTAAAAGCCAAGATTTTCTTAACACGCACAAGCCCTCCTTGAGCTGGCCCCCTTTTACCTCTAGTATTATTGGCCACAACTCCCCTTCAAGCTCCCTCTCCTCCAGTCACAGATTCCTCTTTGCTGTTGAACACACTGTAGACTGTGGGCACTGGCGACCTTGACAGGGAACTGTTTCCCCAGGAAGCCGCACGGCTCACTCCTGCTCCTCACTCCTAGGCCTGCCCAATGTCACCTTCTCAACCTTTGATCACCCTCTAGTAAAACACTGCAACCCCCATCTCCCGAGACCAACACCCCACAGTCCCGATCCTACTTAACCCGGCTTTGTAATTTTGCTATAGACCTTATCATTGTTAAAATGCTAACTAGACAAAAAAAAGAACTGCTGCAAATGGGAACGGGAAACGACATCCATAAGTAAAAGTCAGTCGAGAACCAGAACTAATAGTTACAGAACAAGCAAATGAATAACAAACGTTGAAATGTGATCAATGTCACTGGTAATTAGGAAAATACAAAGTAAAACAACAATGGAATACTCATTGTCAGCTAAGTTATGAATACATCTAGAGCTGACTTTGGTTGTAGGAAATTAAAAATTTTTACACAAAGCTGATAGAAATGAAATGCGCTATACAAATTTGGAAAGTAATCTAGAAGCATAATTAAAAATTTATACGCTTGTATCCTTTGACCTGACAAACTAACTTCGGTAAATCTATTCTATGTAAATAAAGTACCAGTATGTGAAAAAATATCTAGACAAATATTTCTATTATAGCGTTGATTATAATGACATTAAAAAGAAAAAAATATTAAAAAAACGGATATTCCATCATAGGGAAATAATTAAATAAATTTGGTCTATTCATAATTTTCAAATATTATTTGGTCATTAAAAATCATTGGCGAGAGCTTTATGTATGAACCTGGAAGAATGTTTAGAGAAATGAAAAATAAACAATTAGCAGATTAATATATAATATGACTATATTTTTATTTCAAAAAAAGAAAAGGAGGAAATAAATACCATATATACTTACATTTTTTTGAGCATACATAAAAATATGGAATACTGGTGTTAATACTAATTATCATAGTCAGGTGGAACTGAGGGAAGAGTATTAACTTTTGCTTTTTATCTTCTCTGTTGTTTGCTTGGAAAAATGGGCATACTTTTATAGTGTAAAAATATAATGAAAAAATATATAGGCTATTATTTGAAAATACGTAGCCCAGTGCTTTGATAAGTACATAATAAGCTTATGTATCATGTCAGAGGACCTTGATTTTTATCTCAATTCTCAAAAAGAAAAAAAGGTGACATTTAAAATGAGTTATATGGTTTTAACATTGAGTCGACCTAGGGTAGTTCCTTTCATTTACACATGAGGAAGATGAGATCCTCCTGCACATAGTAGGGTCTCGGTATATGGCCACCTGAATAAGTGAATGGATGCTTAACTACGAGGCAAGGAAACAGCTAAGTACTTGCTCACATCACAGCCAGTTCGAGGCAGAGGCACATCTAGAATCTAGATCTTCAGATTCCAGGTCCAGGGTTCTTTCCATGAGGACACAGGGTTGGGAGAGCAGTGTGGAGACAGATGTGTGTATCGCCTGAAGCAATGACAGGTTCATCTGGAAACCTCTTGTAAAAAACGTTCCCGCTCTAAATTTACCTAAGGCAAAAATCATGACCTCACAGTAGGAACCATAATGTTTCTTTTCCTCTTAGAAAGCTTATTATTTTTAGTTCTGGAGGTTTTGAAGCATACACAGTAATGCTTAGGAACTAATTTTAAGCACGTGAGACACAAAACAATGCCTACTAACCAGATGTCCTACTCTGGAGCCTGTTGTCAGAAGCAGGTGAGTGACCACACACCATTTTGCATGGGGCGGCCTTATGGTTTCTGTGGCAAGTCTTCCTATGGTCCTTTCAAGCACTAAAGAAAGCATCAGTATGGCTAACCAATTGTCGCCTTTTGTGGAACATTTGATGAGCATGTTTTCTGGACTTTCCTCACACCCCAGAACTTCCTCTCTTGCCCCCTACTCATCCAAGCTTGTCAGAAGCATCCACTGACGTGGCTTAGAGTCCATTCACAAATTAACCAGTTATTGCAGCCACGAAATTTCCCCCCTGACCTTCCACTCCTCCACTCTCCCCTACATACATTTCCACTTTTACTAATGTTCAGTCTCTTACCAAAAAATGACCTTTACTTTCACTCTCACCGAGCACATCCAAAGGGCCAGTTTCACTATGGGACGCTTCCCTCCTGGTTTCGTTCCACCTGAGATACTTTATTCTCCAGCACAGTTTTGGTTTTGTTTTCTTAATAGAGCCTGAGCAGAGGACTCGAAATGGCCAGTTGGGCTGGGGTTCCAGAAATCTGCTGGATGAAAAGCAACCAAAAGCTGTCTGAGGGAATAAAAACCAAAGCAAACAAAACACGTTGAGGAGAGGGCAGCCAACGGCCTCCTTGCTGGCAGTCATTCCCTATCATTCAATCAATTGCGCAGTGTCAGCCACACTTCTCTTTGCAGGAGACTGTGCTGTCATAGGGAAAGAATGTTTTCTAATCAGCAGTTCCTTGGTGGTTACCAAGTGCGTGGGGAGCTGCGAGCCGGTCAGGGCACGACAGGCACAGGGGTCTCTGCACGCGGGGACTGCCAGCGGCCTGCCAGCCGCCCAGACTCTGTGTAAAGATGAAAAACGTTGCCAGAGAGTGTGGAAAACCCCTCAGCCTGACAAGTTCTAACGAGGTACAGTTTTGAGAAATTGGGTCTAAATAAAGACTACTATAAAGTTTTTGAGAAAGCTTGGACTTGTGTAAAGAGTCCTCTTCTTACTTGCAGATTATGCCGAGGGCATTTGCAGTTTTTATAGTGTCTTCTTGGTGAAAACCCTCACTCTCAGGTCTGGTTGGTGTTATCTCTTTGGGTGAGAACAAGGCAAGAGGAAGTTCCTTTAGTGTGTGTGTGCCCGTTGGGGGCAGCAAAGTGGCTGCGATGTCTCAACCTACTCATAGAAGCAGTGCCAATCACCACCCCAGTGTTGTCAGGTAAGGGTTCTGCCATAACGGTGGTTTTTGAGGGGACACCTGGGCACCACTGGCCCCTGGGGTGCCTTTGTGTACCTGAGAAACAGGTGCAGCCCAAAAGACAGCTGCTGGCTTAGAGGGGAGAATGGATGACACCCAGCCTTCCCTTGTCTCCTGAGGGAAGTGCTTCACACAGCAACTCAGGCAGCTCCCCTGACAAGTGACCTCTGATGCCACCTCGGACAGATTAAGCTTCTTTCATTTCCTGTCTTACCTGAGGGTGTCGGAGGGGCACTTCTGCTCTGGACATTGTAGTTTGGGTTGACGTGACCTGTTTGCTCTCCTCTGAGACATTCTTCTCCAGCCACCCAGTCTGCTCCCACTGAGTTCGGGGGAATTTGGGAGATAAAAATCAGTTCAGGTATAAATTTTATCTCACATCTCTCAGCTTGTTACGGGTTGAAATCTTTAATCACTGGTTCCCAGTTGCCTTGCTTTTCTATCCCACTGACCCCAATTCACGGCCAGGAAGTGTGGGGTCCTTGTGTCCTCTGCCTATTTCTTTCTGCCAGGCAGGGGTATTTCTAAGCTTAGAGCCCCCTGCCCCAGTTCTTTTACTTCTAAATGAAAAGTGCTATCAATTTCTCAGCGAGCCTTACTGATGTATCTATCGGCTCAATAGCCTATCGAGAGTACAAGTATTTTACTAAACTTTTCTTAGCTTGTGCATTCACCCCTTACTGGTACCTCCAGGCCATGCCACTCCCCATTTCCATGAGCACTTCTAGGTTTCCTTTCCTCTAGATCTTCTTTTTCTGACTTTGTTTCGTTGGTTCGAACTAGCCATCTCCTCTTATCCTTGCACGATGCTCCCAGGTGGGCCCGCCAGAATGTTGCATCTGCATTCTCTCAAGTCTTTTTGTTTGGTTGGTTTTAAAGTTGATAAACTTCTTCATTTCTTTTACATCTTTGTATCTATCTCTAGCCATCACAGAGGCTCTCCACGCTTTATAAATGATCTCTTTAAGAGTTTCACATATTAAGATAATGTCTTTTGTAGTACTCTTCCCAATTCTTCATTTTTATTTTAAAAATTGAAAATACCTCAGAGCTATGCGTGTATTTAATGACGTAAAACGTTAGGGTCACATTGCAGATCAGAGTCACTTTTCAGAGGAGTTGTTCTCATAACATATCCATGATTTCGTGAACACTCTCTTTGAACCTACTTATATTTTCCAGTTATACTACATTTTTAGTTACCTGAAGGCAATTAATGGTCTTGATGAGCATAGCTGGCCCTCATAGGTCTTCTGAGACGTGATTGGTAGTTGACTTGACAGCAAATTCACTGTACGTTTGTTCAGAGGCAGGATAATATTACAGTTGTCATTGTTTTCAAGAAATCCTAGAATGTCAGCTGCACGGGAGCAGAGCCTTCTTTTTTCCTGCCTTGTTCATTCACATAATGTGTCCACCACCAAGAAGAGTGTCTGGAACTACCAGATGTTCAATACCTATTTGTTGAATGGTAAAATGTAGTCATTTTTTGTTTTGCTTTTTTACCTCCGTAGCACTGGGAGAACGAATTCCTAAGCAAACACTGCAGTGTCTGGTAAACTTCTTTGTAGCTGAAAGTTGAGGCCATAGTATCAGATGTGTATGTTTTGGGTTATGTTTTCTCTGAATACAATTATTCACCATGACGGTCATGTACTACTTTTCAGCCTAGTCCCATAAGCTTGTGTATCCTTCCCTATGGTTCATTTCTTCTTATTAAGCATTTTGGTTTGAAAGGCTTTAAAAATGTCATTGTTTACATTCTCTATCCTGCAATTTATAAAAAAACAAAAAACAAAATGAGATATTTCCCAGCCCAGGTCTCTGAGACACACCAAGTATTTATACTCATCCAGAAATATGTCTATTATCCATACCTTTTAGTTCTTTCCTGGCATCTACTTTTAAAAGCATGACAAATCATTTTTATATGTACTCAGTTTTAAAAATTGCCTTTGTCAATAATCTTAGTGAAGTTTTCACATGCATATTTTTCAGCCAAGCAAGATTTGTCCTTATAGAAACTTTTCTTTCCATAGTTTACTTTCATATTAGTGAATCTATATCATGAAATGCCCCGGCTCACTGATAAGCCTTTTGACTTTCTTATATGGCTCTTCTTATTAATTAAAATAATGTTAGCAATACTCTTTCTCTTTCACGGTAGTTAACTTTATTTTGAGGAAGATTCCTAAATTTTCTCTCAAATTCCTTCGAATTCTTGGGTGAGTCCCAATTTTTTGTTTGGTTCTCTTCACAGCTAGCCTTAGAATCAATCCAATGTGTACTTGAGCTTGGCCTTAGGTGTTAAGGAATACTCCAAATCTTCAACAATAAGTAGAAAATCAAGTGTCCTAACGGTGAACACCACTGCTCGTCCTTTGTGAGTCCAACTTGTACATTCCCCAGGAGCCTCACTGCCTTCTAGCTGGTTTTTGCCTGTCTTTGGTGCACTTAAATGTTCTATTTTATTAAAGTTCATTAAGCTGCATACTTTGAGCCAAGTCTGTTTGTGTTTGTTCTTGAGTGCTTTCAGCTGAATTCCTGTTTTATCCGTGGCTCTCTTTACTAAAGGAAAGGCCTTTAATACTCTGACAATGCCTTCATCAGAAAAAGTAAAGCTTTACATTTATATTTTACTAAACATACCCCTAATCCCAATGAACAAAAATACATATGTGCATATAAAGAAACTAGAGTATATCCACTATGACTATATTCTAAATAGTCTACATTGAAGTTGTATTATAAAAATTATTATACAAGTCTTTATTACAAAAGATTAAAATACTTGTTATCCCTATTAATTGATTCAGAATTTGCTGAGACTTGACTTTCCCAGGTGTTCATATTTATAGTTGATATGAATGTATATATTTTCAAGCAATTATTAATTTTTTTCATCATCAAAACTAAATACTTTCCCCTGGGTATTTTGTAATTTCATTTTTCTACAAATAAGTCTGACCGATTCTTTGGTTTTGCAAACCTCAGTGCAATTCTGAATTTGTGTTGAGCTCTCCATTATAGTCACCCACACACAGTTCTTGTACTATTTCCTGAGTTTTAGGTCTTCAAGACCAAATCGTGTATATAGTTCTTACTTTGCTTACAGTGTTTTTTTTTTAAACCATCCTTGTTATGGAATAAAGAATTATTTATTAAATCTACCTCTACTAGTATCACTAGTTGACCTGTTCTAATCATTTACCTTTGGCAAGCGACACAAATGCTACTGGAGAGAGCTGCCAGGTGTGTCATCTCTGAGCCTCCGTCTCCTCACTCTGCCAGTGCAGGCGGTTCCCACCTCAGGAAGGCCTTCTATGGACTGAAAGAGGCACAGCACAGACAACAGCTGGTGCAGTGCCCGGCTCAGTCAGTGAGTTCTGCCATCTCTGGGACTAGCCTGGCCCGGTGGACGCGTGTTTGTCCCATTTCAACAAGTGACAGATGAGTGTGGGTGAATGTCATTTCTTTAGTAGAATGACACTGGTTCCCATCCAACCTGTCAGCACTTATGAAAACACTGTCACCTCACCCACCAGCCAGTCCCTGGTTTTGCTTGGAATGCTACCCCTCCCATCCCATTGGACATCATTTGTTCCCCATCTGATCTCTGGAATGCCAGTTCTCTGTGACATGTGCTTCTGGTGCCAGGTATCTGACTTACCAGCTTTAGGAATTTCTCTTCTAATCTTGCACAGTTGCGTTTATACAAATTCTAAAGTTGTTTTTATGTCAATTCTGCAAAGATAGATGAAGAACAAAAAACGATTTTATACCAAGTAACATTCACTTTTCTGGTTTTCACATTCTCATGACCCTGGATAATTCCCAGCTGAATTAAATGGTTTGGCATTTTAAAACAAACAAAAAGTAGCCAGTATTTTTTTCCATTTCACTTAGGAATAAATGATCCATCCTCTGTAGTCAGAAATAAATAGACAAGGTCCATGGTTTTCTTTTATAGCTTTTGTCAAAAAAATAATACTGTGATAAAAGTCCACTTTAAATATCAGCAGTGTTCTTTGATGTCAAAGGTCGTATAATTGCGTAAAAAAAGTAATTAATTAAGGGGAAAATATCCCCTTTTATGCACATTTCTTTCTTTTGGAATCTCATCCTAAATCATGAGGATATAGGCTTGCTTGGTTCTGAAGGTTAGTGGGCATTCCACCAAAACGTTTTAAAGAATTATTTATTGAATTAATTGATAAAAAGTCTTTCTGGGTTTTAGTTTCTTTCAACTGTGCATGGCTTTGGGTACTAACCCATGTTTCCAAAGGCAGGCTTCCATAATCTGAAGATTTCAGCTGAGCTTGTATGTTTATTCTATATCCATGGGGGGAGGCGGGTGGGAGTGAGGGCAGGGGGTGGCGGCGAGTAAAATGCCAGCCACTACAGAGCAAAAGTTTTCTCCAGGTTTGGGGTTTTGTTTGTTTATTCTATGCTTTCGCTTTTTTCCTATTTGGGTTTTGAATGTCATGTGGAAATAGCTCATTTTATTTTCTGGAATCCTTGGGCTAGAACAGAGAACATCAGAGTAAATTGATTCACACAAATGCTCTTCTTCCACATTCTTTTAGAAAAGCAAAACAATACACTAAATTATCTTTTCTTTGTTTTGATTCACCCAAATTTCACAAATCTCAAAGAAGATTTATTGGTTTCCGTTTTAGTTTCTGCTACATAATGGAAGGTTAATTTCATTTTTTATAAAATGATTGCTACGTTGAGCATAAGATAATTTAAGTGTCAAATCAAATTTTATTTTTAAGGTTTAGAATTTAAGTACATTTTAAGTTTTAAAATAATTCCAAACTTATCAAAAATTTCTAAGAAGTGTACAAAGATCTTTTTTTCCCCTGAGCCATTCAAAAGTAAGTTACCATTGAATGATTTAATGTGCTTTTCCTACAACCAAGAACATTCTCCCAAGTAACCATAAGATAACCATCAATCAGGGAAGGAAAACTTTTCCTCTACCCTTAGGTTCAGGGTCAGGGGCTTGCTAATCTACTGACAAAGACTGACTCACAGGAAAAAGGGAACACACATTTATTAACATGTTTATTTGCAGGGGTGTTCACAGGAAAGAAATGAAACTCAAAGAAGCAGACTTGGGAGATCATATAACCTTCTTAACAAAAGAAAGAGGGTTTGGGCTCCAAGGGACAATGAACCGTAGGAAGTGACTAGGAGATGCATGGAGGAACCGATGGAAGATGAGAGACTTTAGTAAGGGTCACTCATGCAGACTCATCTTGGTGCTAAGAGTCACTCTTCACATCCTGGTACAGGAGAGGGGCAATATTCATGCCAGTTCCTCAAAGGACAATTGATGTCATGCCATAGGGAGATCAGGGGATGCATTTGTTGAGTCTTAATTGCCTTCAGCTCAAGATAATCCTTATGTCAAAGTGTCCTGTTAGGGGGTGGCATATCCTGATCCCTTTCACATCAAAATCACAAAATGAACACAGATGCAAGACTACCATCTAGTTCTCAAACCCATTCAGTTTTTTCCCAATTATCCTGTTCATGTCATTCATAGGGAAAAAAGGTCCATTTCAGGATAATAAATTGCCTTTCGTTTTCATGGTGTTTGGGCTCTTTCAAGCTTGTACAGCTCCCCAGTCTTTGCTTGACCTTCATGACCTGACACTTTAGAAAATTATAGGCCTGATGTTCAGCAGAATGTCTCTCAATTTGCTTTTGTTAATATTTCCTCATAATTAGATTCAGATGATGCATTTTTTGGCAGGAATATCACAGATGTAAAGCTATGTTTTTTTAATGCATCCTATCAGATGGTCAATTTGGATTTTTCTCATTACAGATTATTTTATCATTTGATTATTTTCTGCCAAGATAATCCAATATAAAGTTATTTTTAATATTTCCTTTAGTATTCACTAAGTATTGGGGGAGGGAGATCCCATGAAATTGTGTAAATACCTACTCCTCATCAAACTTTCAGCCACTAGTTTTAGCATCCATTGATATTTCTTATTTGAATTATTACTATGATGGCTGCCAAGTAGTGATTTCTTAATACCATAATTTCTTCTCCATTTATTAGTAGGCATTCCAATATAAAGAAAAGATGTTCCCTGTCCCCACTGGTATTTATTTAAAATTTTTATAAGTATAATTTAGCAAATTCCTATTTCATTTAACAAGTTATAATGCATTCTTATCATTATTTATCTTGATTTAATTGGTAGCATTTTAAACAAATTCTTTGAGTACTTCCTAATTTCTGGCACAAAAAGAAATTCTAAGCTCATCAATTTCA
Organism: Rhinolophus ferrumequinum; assembly: GCF_004115265.2. Taxonomy (NCBI): domain Eukaryota; kingdom Metazoa; phylum Chordata; class Mammalia; order Chiroptera; family Rhinolophidae; genus Rhinolophus; species Rhinolophus ferrumequinum. The sequence continues at coordinate 4,305,046 of NC_046301.1, read as the reverse complement.
CATCCATACGAACACCGCAAAAAAAAAAAAAAAAAAAAAAAGAATGAATATGGACTACTGAAATCTTTAACAAAATCAACTTGCCACCTCCAATAGGAAGAAAGCTATTTAGTGTAAATATGTTACATTAATATTAAACAATGAGTACAACAGTACAACATAAAAAAACGATTAAAAAGAAATATAATTTTTATCAAAAGTTTTAAAATAAGTAACACAAAATAACTTAACTACAATTACTACACATGTGTACACCACACAATTGTCCCCCTACTCTCCTGAACTCAAAATTCAAAATGAAAACCTTTGCAATGATCAGAAACCAGTGTTCACCGGAACTGAATGCAGAGTGCCCTCTAGAGGCATCATTCAATAATGCAACATTTCCACCTGCAAATGAACCGATTGAAATCTCCGTAGAAGGTTTCCAGAAGCCTTCGCCTTAAATACATAGGCTTACTCTACACATTATAATAACTGACCATGATTTGATTCAGCATGTTAACCTCTGACAAAGCTAATGCAAGGGATCTGGCAAAAGATGACTCACACTTTATCAGCTGGGAGAAAGAACTGGGAATATGTCATCAGAAGGCTTAAAAAGACATTAAGTTGCCATATGTCAGTTTGTGACTTTTGGTGAAGCTGTTTTGAAATCTCTCAAAAAACTCACACAGAGGGGATGTCTTCCTCATTCATTCCATTATTTCCTCAACACCCATAGACGAATCAGGTGTAGACTGAGACTGGCAAGCATGTCACTTGTCAGCCTTCTCTTGGCTCTGTACCTTTGTACGTTCCTCTGCGAACCCAAACCAGCAAACCTGCTGATAGATTAAACCAAGACTTATATCTAGAAATGAAATTCCAAAACATCTGTGAAAAACTCACATTTAAACTAATAGTGTAGGTAAACAGTATTTAATGATCAATTAAACACAAAGGTAAACTATTTCTACTATTATAAAAATATTATACGGCTCCCACGTATATGGCATCTAAATTACTTAATACCTCACACATAGTTACTAAAAGCCTCTCTTCCTCATCATTTTTGCTATAATTTAAATAAATTTCAATAAAATTATTTTATCAATGCTGTTCCTTAAAAAAAGTGCTTTCAAATATATGTCCCAAAGAAATTTAGCTTAAACAATATTGATTTAAGAGAATAGTTTTAAGACGATATTGTTTTATTTGTGGTGATTTTTACCTAAATCCATAGGCAATAAATATCACTGTGATACTAGGGAAAATATTATAATTACTAGAATGACTCAAAATTTGGTCTTCCAAATCTTCCTAGACGATGTCACAACTCGGTATTGTGTAGAGATTTGAGAGATATAGTTTGATAAATTTAAAAAAAAAACTATAGTTGACACAAGAATGTGGATCTATCAGAAGAGTATATCAGACCTAAATTATTCCCTTGCTTTTTTGATATAGACACAACTATAAAACATATTATTTAATGTTCCTGTTGAAATGCTTATTGCCAAGAACATTATAAGGGAGAAAAATTCTTTTCTCTAGCAGTGTGCTCATGGCTCATTGTGCCTGCACACACAAAATTGTGATCCTTTCTTTTTGGGGAATAAATCCTTTTTAGTGACAGAAAAATAATTATTTTCCCTACTCGTCTTAGGTCTTGGCTGGGGCTCTGTAACCAAAGATAGTTTCACAAGAGAAAAGCATACAAATTAAAGTTTTCTGAGACATGGGAATCTTCCTATGAAAATGAAGATCCCCCCCAAAAAAAACCTAAGTGCTCTTATACTAGGTTGAACAAAGAGAAGCTTTTGTGGAAAAGTAAAACATATATGGGTGACGCCAAAGGAAGATAAGAATTATTGTAACCAGGTCTATTTGCACAGAATTCTCGCATGCTTGATGACTAGAATGTTCCTTTGCTCCTGGTACAGGAGACGCATCTTTCACACTGGAGTTTTATCTCCCATTGGCAAGAAGAAAAGATCAGAACACTCTTCCTTCATCTGCTCTTTTTCAAGTGCTATTAGCTCAGGATAATCCTTATGTTGAAGTGGCACGATTGGGGCTGGCATATTTTGCCACCCTTCAATAGTAGCAATAAAATATATGATTTTCTGTGCATGTGTAGCTAGTTTAATTCTGTTCTCCAGATGTTCATCACTAAATCAATGCGTTTATTTGCACTGCGGAGAAATGGTGCAAAAGTATTAACCGGCTGTTAGAGTCAGTGCTGAGGTTTCCCCGACTTGAAAAATCGATGACTTGTTTCTAATGCGATCAGAAGTATGTTTCCTATCACCTCCATCTTTAAGATTATTGACGTTTTTATAGTTTTTGAGAGAGAACGAAATTTTAAATAAACAACATTGATGATACATTAAAACAACAATAACAACAAAAACACCCTACTGGCCCATGAAACTATCAAGCTGTGTCGTTTGTGTATCCCTGTCAAGCGTACATTTGGTGCCATTTGAATGGCAGGGAGAGTAGCAATGTTTGCGTGATTTCTTCATTTTCTTCCCTTTTCCATACAAGAGTCCCCGCTGCCCGGTGTAGAGAAACTCACCTCTTCACCCACCTTGATCTTGAGGCTCAGCCCAGCCATGAGGTCTAAAAGGATGTCATTTTTCTCTTATTAAAAACTCAGACAGCTTGTTAGGAGAGAATTGTGCTTAATTCTTGCCTTTGGATAAGGTTTTAGCCTTATTATGTTTCCTTCCGGGTGTCAACCTGACTGTGGGTGTAATTCCAGGAGACTGATTGCAAAGGACTTCTCAAGTCCCAAACGCCTCCACACCCCTGCTTCCCGTGAAGCTCAATGGCTGGTCGCAGAAGGGCATGTCCTGTTCCAGTTCTCATCACCCTTAAGCCTTTGTCAGCTCCTTTTCCCAGAGGCAGCTGTATTGAGACGAGGACGATGAAATCCCGTGGGTCCCGTGGACAGCTGCACCTGAAGAGCAGCCGCAGCCCACGGGTAGCTTCTTAATAGGAGCTTCTCCTCCTTCAGGGCACTGCTATCCTTGGTGACCTCAGATCTAGCTGTTCGCAACTACTTGTTCCCTTGGCAGATATTTCAAATCACCCTGAGGCTCTGGAGATACAAGAATAAGCATCCTGCCCCTGTCTCCAGGGCTTTGTAATCCAATAGAGGACACATGTGCACGAACACGCCATCACAATAAAGTGCAACAAGCTGCGTAATGGGGGAACGCAGGTTGCTATGGAAACGCATAGTTGGAGCATCCCATGCAATAGGGTTCTGTGTCCCTCCCACAGTTAAGGTGAGAACTATAGAATGGCTAACATTTAGCCAGGCAAAAAGCCAAGGTGTGCGTGTCTTGGAATATCTTCTGTCAAAGCTGTGTATTTGCAGATACAATACCTGTCTGGGTATGTCACTGTGCCCTTGGGACGGGAGGGTTGTACACGGGCAGCGCGTTCCAGGAGGAGGCCAAAGCTGTCCCAGTGGACAGCTGCAGAAGTGGTTTCTAGAACTTCGCTCACCATCTGCGGCCTGAACAGCACCTACAGCTGCTCCGGGTCTCTGCTCCAGCAGGCTCCAGCCCATGTTCCTCCCGGGGGAGCCACTGGCAACAGTTCAGCGACCTGGCGCATCACAACAACAGAGAGGAAATAAACGGGGATCCAGCAGAGAATGCAGATTGAGGGAAACAGAGTCCTTGTTGATAAGAAATGTCCCCATCCTCCCAGTTTTCTTTCAGACAGGCAAAGACCGCTTTAGACACTTATCTAAATTATTAAACCACATGGCCTTGGGTGAAACTCTAGAAATATTTATTGTTGCTAAAGGCCAGCACTACAGTAACAATTCTCTGAGCGAACCTTTTCTGTCCTACTACCTTCTGAAACCACAAAGTTCCTCTTTACTAAAATAATTCAGACCCCAGGACTTGTTCATCTAAAAGACACGCAGAGTGCTTCCTTTCCTGAGTAATTTGTTTCTCCCCCGAGTAGCCAGGAGCATACTCAGGGCACTAATCCTAACAACCAAAGGAAAACCTAAACATTGCTGCCTGGTGGTGGTGTTTCAGACAACGCTTCTCATTCTGAGTCACCAAAGGCTACAATTACTGGTATTTGAGCATCTGGAAGCATTGCCATTCTAGAAGAACCGGCTATCGATTTTTCCTGGTCTTATACTTGAAAATGTGCTTTGTTCTCTAGCATCTCCTCTGAAGAGGCTTGGCTTATGACGTACGATCAAAGCCTCAAATGTGACATTGGCAGCAGGCTGGGAGGAAACATGGACACTTGAGGAGGGCGAGTGTCTGCGGAAAGCACACGAAAGACCCCAATTCTTGCCCGGGCTTTGCTCTCTCATGTAATCCCTCCAAGCCTCATTTCTCTGTCTTCTAAATGCAGGAGACAAACAAAATCATCTTCAGTTATTTCCAAGATTGTGGTTGTCTGTTTGTCTATTGAATGTGATTATTTCTTCAGGAAATTATACTTCTTGTCAGTAGTAATGAGCTAACCATAGCATGTAACCATCCAAACCGAGTTTGGTGGATTTGGGGTGTATGCTCACAACCAAATCCAATCACTACCAACAACGGGAAATTCAAGGGTCTTAAGATATAGACCTCCAGCAGGGTTAACACGCGATGCACGAAAAGTTAAAAACATAAATATCAAACAAATATAAAACGCACATATGTCCACGGTTTTAATTCAACTCATTAATTAATGAGGTATCCAGAAAGATAAGAAGGCTCATTCAAAGAGCATTTGAAGAGTTGGGTATTTGCAGGCAATTTAATAAAGAAATGTTAGAATAAGATGGTTAGAGTAGATACAAAACTGGTTAATGCCCCACAAGGCAGTAAACAATAACCTAGGAGATTATCTGTTTTTCTTGTTTTGTTTTTTGTTTTTTACCAGACAGAAGTCTACAAATCAACAATGTCTAAGCTCTAATCAAATAATAACATTTACATAACTAAATGATCCTTGGATGAGCCTACCAAACAATGACATTCACAGAGAAGCTGTATTCTGTGCGTTACTGGGTAATTTTTTAGAAGACTCTGTACTGGAGACCCCTGCGTATGTAATAAAAGTCTGAGGGCCCTGGATAATCCTGCAGCCTGTTCACCTCTTCCCGTTCTCTCTGGGGCCTGCCTGGGTTACTGGGCAGATCATGCCTTCCTGATGGTAGTTTAGGGGAAAACAGCTCACACAACATACATAACTTAGGGGAAATATTAAAAAAAAAAAAAAGTTTCAATGTCACATTGGCTGAACCTACTATCCTATTGATAAAATCTAAATCATATTAACATCATTTCTACTTATTTTTCATGTTGATTTGTTCTTATGAGTGAAGGGTAGGAAGGATGGATGGTAACCAGGAGATTGATATCCACGTACGTTAAACTAAGCGATGAATCAGCCAAGAGTCCAACAGGAATTTACTGGACTTCACTGAATTCTGTCCTCCTCATCTCGAAGAACCCTTCGCCTAACAATATTGCTTCTAAATTCTCTGTTCACTTGCAATTTAGTAAGGAGGCCACCAAAAATTAAGATTTTAGTAATAGTGTTTGATTCAAAGAATCATTTCTGGATTTTCATAGTTCCTCCTTGTTAAAAAAAAATAAAGTATATACGTAGACAAAAAAGCCACAATGAGATGTGATTTTAAAGTGGTCACTCATGACAATAACCTAGGTTGGGTCAGTGATTTTTTGTTTTTTGGGGAAGTCAAGAATTTGATAAAAACTATAGACCCTTTCTTCAGAAAGAGTCAAGGAGCATATAACACATACGTTACTTTGTATTTAATTTGATTTGGAATGATTCATGGACCCCTGAATCCCATCCATGGATCTTTGTCAAGAACTCACAACCTAGAAAAAAGAAGGAGCCTCATAAAAGACAGGTGTGTGTGAAACATCTGATCCTCATAGCCTGTCTCCCGAGCCTGACCTAACCTCTGACTGGAAGTCCTCTACATTTCAATTGTGGGCAATAGTAAGTTGTTTTCTTTGGAATTAAAGCAGAAATGTCCATCAAAATAGAAAACCTAAACCCAATTATTTGTGAACTACACAGCCCTCGATGGTCCTGCTGTATCGACGACTCCTAAAATCACCAACAGCCCAGTGGTAAAAAGTCATGGGCTTCAGAGTACATCCTTACTCTGCCCCTTGTAAGCCAAATGACCTGAAGAAAAGGGACTTAACCTCACTGAGGCTCCATTTTCTTATCTGAAAAATAAGGATGATTAAGGGACAGGCCCAGAGCATAGGTTGCTGGAGCCATAACCCTCGGCTAGTAGCTGAGTAGAATCAGGGACTGGGTCCCAAGGCGGGGATAATATGTACCCAGGAAAACGAAGGCAAGATTATTTAGGATTTGTTCTACTTGTGTTGACAAGTTTGCTTGAGTGGTTTTCTTTTTATTTACTCTACACCAAAACTTGGGTCATAATGTTATACATATTAGGAATATAACTGTGCTACATGCAGTTATTTAGTGTTTTAAAAAACAAGCAGAGTTTACCAACTTTAAGTCTGCCACTCAATGTCAGAATTTTGAGGCCTCCAAAAATTAAGATTTTAGTAATAGTGTAGGAAACAAACCTTGATAAACACCATTATCTTCTGTAAAATAAATCTAAGACCAATTGGCACTAATGAAATGTAATGAATTTCACTAATTAGAAACAAAATGTAAAACTATTTTCATCTACTAAATTCTTATATTGAAGAATAATTTCAAAGATTTGCTAAGATATTATAAACCCAAGTAAGTGACAAGGCTGGCTTTTACCTTAGGCGTGACAAAACTTTCTGATTATCTTTTGAACCAAATGGAAATGTTTTTGTGCTTTTTGAGTTTTTTGTTTTGTTTTGTTTTCAGCAACACACTAAATTTATGGTTCCTGTTTCCCAAACTCATTTGTTAGAATGTGTGGTAACTATGCCAGGCTCTCAGGATAGGAACGGTGGTCCCAATGTTGAGCACCTACAACATTTCTGGCCCTGAACTAACCATCGTACCTATGTGATCACTAGTCCTACTCACAGCCTCACAATGGAACACTATTTTCCTCTTGTTATAAACCAGGCCAATAGGGTTCATAGAAGTTAAGGGACTTACCCTCAGTCCCGTTGTTGTCTTCACCTCGAAAGCGTCGTGTAACTTAGTGAGGCGGTGAACTTCCTAAGCCCAAGTTTGCTCATCTGTAAGATGCAGGGAATACTGATGCTTCAGTAGATGGCTGTGCCCGCTGAGTGAGAAAATGTGTGAAACGCCGGCTCCCTGTATGTGCTTAGTCCTGGTCATTGTTATAGACTGTGAGAATCCCTAAACTGGCCTGCATCTTACTCTATCGCTTTGTATAAATGTGCAGGTAAGTGAAAACTAAGCTCCAGTATTCTTTAAAGTGCTCTTAGGACTAAATGAATCCAAAATGAGAGGAGAGATGGCGGATGCTAGAGCTTACCAACCACACACAAATAACACTTCCATGCAATTCACAAGCTCGTTGTCCCCTTGAAGAATTCCTCATTACCTTTGTAAAATGTGACTTTCCCATGTCCCGCTGGGCAGATGTGAAAGCATGGAGCTGGACAATGAAATCCTGGATCTGATTGAGAGGAGTGCTTCTCCTGATCCCAGAGGGGTCGCCGCAAGGGCCATGCTGAGTCACAGAAGTTCACATTCTCTACAGGTAAGAAGAACACCTTCTTTCTAGTTTGTCTCAAGGCACCCTTCAGCAGTGTGTTCACCGAGGAGAACTGATGGGGACAGTCCCCCAATCACTTACAGTAATGTTCTTCCTTGATGCTGAGATGATAAAACTAACCAGTGTAAAGTTCTCTTACACAGTCACTTCCTGTTACTAAAGAAACCCTTGGCAGAAGCACTTTGCAGTTCAAAGAGTGACACCAGGCAATTGTCACTACAGGAAAGCGAGGAGTAGCTCATGCAATTAGAATGTTTAATGCAGTGACTACTCCTTTTTCGGGAGGAAGTAACCCAGTTTATGTAAACCTACTTACACTGGGTTACTAAACTCAGCATAGTTCATGTCCATTTTAAAAAGAACAAGCAAGGTTTTCCGGATTAAAAGCGTTGTTTGAATTTCCTCTTGTCTCAAGATATTTGTCTGTGGTGCTTTATGTAAGCAAATAGAATTTAAGGGTAAGCTCAAGTTAGGGATTTTGTGGATGACTTTATAGAAATGCTGCATAAATGACATAAATGACAACATAAAGTCTTAAGCTCTGTAGCTCTCCCAAGTGAAAACTGTCTATAATGATTTCTAAAAAATTTAATGTAAGTACACTTGTCTGACATTTAAAAAATCTGCATAACTTACACTTCTGCTTTGGTTCATTATAATTCGTGCTCATTGTGGAAAAGTTAGCACAGAAAACTATAAAAATCATGTAGAGACAGATTTACTGTGGAGCGAATGAACAAGGATTTACTACTGTATCTAATTTGCATTCACAAATCTATACCTTTTTCTATAAAAGGAGGCCCTGGAATCGCATAAGCCTCAGGCCTCACTAAATGTAGATGTGCCTCTGAAACCTCCTCTGAAATCTCCACGGCTCCTAAAGAGCCTCTTAGCATTTCAAGTCTGTGTTTCTCTTACACACACACACATACAGACACACACACACACACTCTGTTTGTTAAACTTATCCCTTTTCACTTAATATGTTGTGTCTACCCCTGTACCTCTTCCTTTCATTCATTTTTAAAATTTTTCTTTTGGCAAGTTCCTAATACTTTCAATTCTTCACAAGCTAATATTCAAAGAGTTTCTGCCATAGTCTTTGCTGAATAATAAATAAATGCATTACATTTAGCCATGGTAACAATAAAAGGAAAAAGGCTTTCCAAGTCTGAACCTTTTCCCTCCAGTAATTTCAGAGAGAAACTTAAGGAGCTAGTGCCTTCTACATGTATTGTTCAACTGGAATTAGATCTCTAGGCTATACTCATTAAACTGTCTCCTTATTTTCAAATGTCTTCCGTCTTTGATTACTGCATGGGACAGAAAGCTGCATGGAATCATTATATACCATTGTGTGTAGTCCTATGTGTGTAGTCTGTTCACACTGGCAACCTGAGTGCAATCACTGGCGAAGGGCCTGCCCACCGACCCACACGTGAGGACGATAACTCCCACCTGGCTCCGGGCTCAGTGGCCAGGCGGGGGCATCCTGCCCAGCGGCTTGGCCATCTCCACGTGGTCCCAGGGTGGACACAGTCAAAGGCACTGCTGCTTGTCAGCTCCACTTAGAGAGGCCTAGGCAGATGGAGACTGTTTCAGAAATGTACAAAAATTCTCCTCTTGATTCAGTGCACATGCAGAGCCATCCAGTCATGTGAAATGTGACTTCCCAAATGTGCTTCGAATTCTCCAGTGGCCACTGGGGCTTCTCCTTTCTTGTGCAACTATAACGTTTACTCGTGTTCGATGCAGGGCCTTCCATCGGCAAGTCCCACGGAGCCCCTGGTTAGCACAGTCCTCAGGGGCACACAGCTAATTGGGAAGTCAAAGGAGGGGGGCCTCGTCGAGCTGGCTAGTGATGGCTGCAGGAAGAGGCTACGACTTGTCCAATTCATGGAACTCAACGTTTTCTTTTCTCTAGTGGGAGCCAGCAGCATCTCAGGATTTCTCCTTTCTCAAGGCTTGTAAACCAGAAACAAAATTTGAGTCCCGGCCTTTCCTCTTCAGTGTGCTTTCCATGCCTCACAAGCTTTTTTATAGGTGCTGTTAAATGTACACTATACTTTGAAGACAATCCAGATAAGCATCTTCACTAAAATACACACCACCTCACTCATCTCAGGGACAGAGCTCCGATTTGACATCGTGGGGATCTCCTCCCCTTCTTCCTCATTTATTGGCCAGTATTTCCTTGTTACAAGGGTCCCCTGAGGGACTCTGCCTGGTAGTCACAGCTGTGCGCCCTACTGTGTCCACCTGGACTACCAGTAACCCCAGTTCCTAAAAAAGGCAGACACCTCCAGGTACAAGGGAAGACTCTCTGTGGGCTGGATTCCTGGTCTGTCTCATTCATTTAATGAACAGAGAGTACTGTGTGTATTCTGTACACATGTGTTTTTTCCTGTTTAGAAACACTTCTTCCTGAAAAAGTCATCTTCCTTTTCAGAGTTAGAAACGTCTGTCTGCTAACGGCTGGGCCAAGGAAGGCTTCTCTCTCCTCATCACACCCCCACTCCCAACCTCCATACACATCCCTCTAACTCCAGTTAGGACTTCCTTCTATCATGGAAATGGGTGCTTTTCTCTAGACCTCGTCTAATCCCGGAAAGAAACTTACCTGTGAGAATTCCAGGCCCCTCCAGCGCCCTGATCCAGAGTCTCTGGTCGGCTCTTGCTCATGGCTGACTTCCCTGCCAATTCTGTGTTCTGTCTGGGCTCCTTCTTACATGGTGAAGACCTCGTCGACCTCCTCATTGCCATCCTCTCGGTCATTAGTTCCCTCTGGTTGGGGGACTTAATCGAACCCTGTACCTCTCTTTAGCATACTGTTTCCTCGATCACTTCCTTGATGAAATTTGCTCGTTTTCCTACACTCCACACATCCAGGCAAAGGACAGCAGGTTCCTTGCTGATGTTTTTTTTTATTTTCCTTATGAAGTGCAAGGAAAAGACATCTACAGCGAGTGAGAGGCTGCAAGACGAGGTCCAGTGTTTACTGAAATTAAGGAAGATACAAAGTGGCCATTGGGAAGCAGAGACACTGAAGAGGGGTAGCCCTGAAGTGAGCTGAGTGGCGTGAGGACCGAGCTGGCTGGGAAGGCCGCCACGCCGTAAGGCCCCCACTACACAGCGTTTGGGCGCGGCTCCTGTGTCCTCAGTACCTCCTCACCTCTCCCAGCTCACCACAGGCTCAACTCTCCTCGACTTTTCTACGTGTGTAAGGCCCCATGTTATTTTACGGGTAATGTTCTGACTCAGTCTTACACAGCATAGCCAAGCTTACTGATCACCGTATCCAAGACTTTCTAGCTCCTTAGTCCAACAATGACAAGCTCTATCTTGATACATCCAATGGTCATTTTCATCAGATCTTTCACTTGTCCTGTCACTTGCATTTGACACTATGTACTTATTCAAATGCCTGACCCCCTGGCATCTGTACTGTTAACCCCTTGACGTCTCCCTTCTCTCTTGGATCTTTCCTTGTCATGTAGCCGGCCTGTGCTGTATCAGTGTTACCCAGGGATCTGTATATAGCCCTGGGCTTATTAAACACACGACGTATGCTGATGACTCCAGACACATATACTTCCTTCTATGTGCACATGAATTTCATTCAGCACTTTCTAAAGTGAATTCATTATCTTTCCTGCTAAATCAGCTTGTTTTCCCTCTCTACCTCTCCTACATTGGTGAATGAATTATTATCCACCCAGTCATCCAAATTCGGGCATAATCCTGGATTCTTTCAGGGTCACATGCTGCATAAATAACTCCAGGGGACGCCATTCATAGAATGGCACTCTCTCTCCTTCACCCTGGACTCGCAGGCTAGTGCCTATTGTACCTTCATAGTATCTTTGGACTTTACTCCTTTCCCTTCATTCTTACTACGATGCCATAGTTCAGATTTTCATGATCTCTTGCCTAGACTACCCCTAAGACAGGCCTAACTGGCTGCCCTTCCTCAGATTTGCTTCACACTAACTCACAATTACCAACATGGATCTTGCGAATGCACAAGTGCCTAAACATTAAAAGTAGGTTCCTTTTACCTACATCATAAAGTCCAGATACCTTGTTTTGATCTATAAAGTGCTCCATGATCTAGCCCCTACTTACGTTTAAAACAAAACATTAGAAGATCTAATAATTGTTGGGTACCTACCATAACAGGTATGGGGGTAAATATTTTATATTTCGTTGAAATTGACAACACTTAAATATCGCTCTCTTTATCCTCATTTTTCAGATGAGGAAACCAAGCTTCATTGAAATTGGAAAATGTTGCCTAAATTCACAAAGTTGTAAAGTTCTAGTGTCAGGATAGGAAGTAAAGCTTTGTGTAAAATCTGCCACTTCCCACAATGCACCTTATGTCCTAGCCACCCCATAATCCTTTCAAAGACCACGCAGTTGCGTGTGCTATGACTTTTCACCACATACTGTTCAGTCTTGATGGAAAACCTCGCCTCGCTTGGACCATGTGGTGACTGGGCCAGAGGTCATGCTGGTATCAGGAATGACACTGTTGTCAGAGCAACCCCTCCTTCCTGGGCTTGAAGCATCAGCTTTGGATCAAGCCATCGTGCCTTCACCTCTCTCCTAGAGTAAGGTCTCCCAGGAACAGCCCCTGGGCGTCTCTCTTCATCCCAACAGACTTCTGGCACTCCCTCCTCAACTGTCATCTGAAAGAAACTTCAAATACTGGTATTGGATTCCTTACGCAAATATAGCGTCGTTTCCAGCTGGAATCGCTGCTGAATTACTGTTAACACAGTGGCACTCTGCAGAAGGAAATCCTGCATTCAAAACAAAACAAAAACTCTGCATTCTCACTGAGATACTGACAGAACCGGAAACACTGCAAGAAAATTTCTTTTTGAGGAGACAAAGGTGAGCCAATGTCAGGGATGGTACAGGGCATCTTCTGTTTCCCACGGAGTGAAGTGAATAGTAAGGTGACTCCCTTTCCAGAAACAGGAAATGAATGTCTTTATGACTTTGTGACATGAGTAGAGTGTTGCTGAATAAAAGAACTATGACTTAATGAACGGGCCTGAGACATATGTCAAGTTCCCATCTTGCTCAACCATCTTTGCCGAGAATAAGTAAAGAGGGAGAATTACTACAAGAGAAAATGAACAGACTGACTCATTGCTTTGAGGAAATAGAAAACCATTATTGATGAACATGAACAATCTACCAGTCTATTGCAATATTTTGGAAGCATTGAAGTAGAAAGTTGGAGAACAAAGGGCATGGAAAGTCTTGTAGGCAAAGGAAAAATAATTGCTTAAATGAGAATAGTATAAAGATTCCAAGCTGAGTGTTAAATGTAAGTTACACTAAGCCAAGCCATGGTCCTAATAGGTACTGTGAGAAAATTAATATGTTAACATTAATTTATGACCCCATAATTGTATGTCTTCAAATACAAAAGAAAGTGATAGGAGGCTTGAAATATATTTCGGAAACAAACAAGTCCATTTCCAGTAACGCCTGGAAACAAGGATGTAGATTGGGAGAGGGAACAAAATGTCCAAACTGTAAGAAGTTCTCCCCTAATTAAACTGGTAGGAACTCTGTCTTCTCTTTGAATTCTATTTTGCTTTTCTGATTTTAAGAAACAGCACCAGAACTAGGCTTTTAATAACGTTGGTGCAAATTGAGGGAGGATTTTCCAGTGACTGGGGACACATTCTAGAGCTGGACATTCTTCTCAAGGGAAAAAGCCTTGGGAAAATGCTTTGGAAGGCTCAGAGAATAATGTGAACTTATGACATGGTGAAAGATTATGAGGGAAAAACTTCTTGCAAACTACAGTAAGTTGACACACGTTTTCTGTAACCACATTGTTAAAAAAAAAAATAAGGTCCAGTTTCCATTTTCTTATTTCCCTTTTTATGAAAGTTAAACTCGCTATTCTTTATCAAATGAAATTATGATCAAAATCTTGTTTTCTCATCTGTAAAATGGGTTTTGACAAGAATATAAAGTGAGTGAAAATAGGAAAGCACTCTGTAAGTATAGAAAGCTAAACAAATGCATTATTATTATTATTATTGTTACTATTGTAGGATTAGCTGAGCCTCAAATTTTTCTTAGTTTTTTTCATACAATGACTGCCCTCCTCTTTGAATCCCATTAACTAATTTCAGTGGTGGTAGCTGTGGAATGTTTTGATCGTTTTTTGTTGTTAGAAAAAAAAAAGTCCTGTTGTTATGTGAGAATCGTTTTCCTTTTCACTGGGAATGTTTGAATAGTTGGCTAGAAAAACTGCCTGCCTGTTCCCTGGAACGGAGAAGGCTGGTCTCAGCTCAGCTGCTGCACTCGTGATATCTGAAACGCACAGTGGCAGCGTGAGTCAAGTCATTTCATTGTGCTATGTAGCCTTCTCTTAACTATGAGCTCAGCTGTTAGTTTTTAGTTTTCTAGTTCTAAATGTATATTCACACCACAAAACTAAATGGATAAGTGCATGAAGAGACGAGGTTGTATTTCCCAAAATATCCCCATAGGGTTCGGTTAATCCCATGGCTAACGTGTGACATATTCCTCCTTCCATTCATTCTGAAGATGTTGCAGGCTCCCACTACGCATGGCTGTCAGGTGTACGCCCACAGGAGGCGACCTTGCTGGGGATGCCCACCTTGAACCCCATCTGATAGTAAAGTATATCAACAGGACCACAGGAAGAGACACAGTCTGTAAGCTAAAATCGGACTCTAAGACACAAGAATTAAAACTCTGAAAAAAGAAGGGAGACAAAAGCTCTTCCTAACTTTGGAGAGGCATCCTTTTGTTGGTTCTACAGGACTGGAGGTTCTACAGGACTGGAGAAGCGAGGCAATAAACAGGCTCCCTCTTGGTAGATAAATAGGATACACTTTTGAGCAGGACTTCCTTTCTTACTCAGAAGTTGTCTGTCGCTCCCCTGGAAGGATTTGCCCCAGGTTCCAAGCGAGATGAAAGATGCAGGTTGTCCTTTGGAAGACGTAAGCAGTAGGTGGCAGACGATTCCTCCACCTCAGTGAAGGTCAGAATCCTGGCAGCTCCAGATCAGGTCACTTGGATGGCCAGGGGAGCAGCACAACACCACTGAGGGTGGAGGAGGAAGCCACCAAGCCTGGAAGTGAAGAGTGACGTCTGGGTGGAAATTATAATAGACTTATAATTTTTAAGTGATTAGAAGAACCCAAGGCACCCTGGAGCCTGCCAAGAGAAGAAAGAGAAGAAAGAGAATTCGGGAGTCTCAGGGTTTCTGCTGAACAGGCACCTGCAGCAAAAGTACTATCCTTCCTGTTAGAATTATGACTCTGCTTTTGGTTGTCTTCTCCAAGACTTGTATGACTTCAGTAAGTAAATCTGAATAAAAACCAAAAACAAAACTTTAGGTATGTCTTCCTTGTTATGCAAAAAGAAGAATAACATAAGGCTCTGTGTTAAGAAATTTGTAAACTCGTGACCATATTAAGGAAGCAAGATGTTTGGCTTGGGAGATGCAGTGAATAGCACATTCGTAAGAAATATTTAGCAAGTGTGTTCTTTAGGTTCTTGATCTGCTTAGCTTTGTGGCAGGACTTGGGCCTCTCATAGCGACTTGCAAATCCAAGCTGGGTTTTGAAATCTAATACTTTTACAAGTCTTTGTCAAGCAAGCCTTCTCATTTCTAGTTTGGTTAGAAACAATTTCTCTCGTGGGTGTGGGAAGAGTGTTAGCAAAATGGGCACTGTCAGTTCTCACAGGATGCTCATGTTATTCCAGCATCTACCTTCTAGAGGAAATGTTGTGCCAGACTCTTTTCAGCTTATTTTGTGTTTGTGGGGAGAGTGAGGCTTGATCTACAAAGTATGTAGATATGTTTTCCTATGGGATTCTGGGATAAGCAGCGAAAACGTGAGATCGATTATTTTCTTTTTTTCTCCAGCAAGGAAGATTTAATTTTTAGAATAATTTTTTTTAATCACTAAAGATCAGTTAGCAATGTCTGCAAATTTTCAGGCTAGCCTATTGAGGAATTTTCTCTTGAGCCAGGCTCATTTTTAGACAACACACAGTATTTGTATCATTTGTCTTTCCACTGAGTCATCTCCATAGGCTCCCACTGTTTCTAAACCATCTTTATCTGCATGTGCTCTTTCTTCATTATTATACATAATTACAGTTTTTGGTTGTTTAAAAGTAGTGTCTAAATCTAAGGACATGATGTTGAAACGTACTGTCTCAGGAAGAAAGTAGCGTCTTGGACACTTGAGGTGTCCAAGCTAATCACTTAATGATTATGAAGTGCAGAAAGGATTTTATCATCAGTGGAGAGGTCCCTCTAATCTTCAGATTCGATATTCAAAAAACAGAAACTACATGAAAGACATGTCTGTTTGCTCATCTTTATAACCCAGTACCTAGCACAGTACCCAGTCCACGGTCCCTAATCGATATTTACTGTAAGAAGCGCCCATGAGTGAAGGTGAGCACAACACATACGCAAAGTTCAAGAGAAAAACAAGGGATCTGTGCTGATATTGAGTGATCAGGGACTGGTGTCCTCACAGAAAAGAGGACAAAGTTTAAATTAACACACAGGATTACACTTTTTCAAGGCTATGCTTCTCTTTTCTGAGCACTAGTGACTGGCAGTAGAATTTAGTCTCTAGGTAAGCAGTGGTGGCAATTAGTTAAGATTTTGTCTCAAAAGGACCTCAGTCATATCAAGCTAGTCCTTTCCAGTCCTTAAGAAAGCTCAATTTGCTTGAACCTTGCCTGAATTATATTCCTTAATGGCTCAGGCTGCTGTGTCAGACGAGTAAAGGATGTTTTGTCCAATGATTTTCAGCTATATCATTCATGTCTCGCCACACAGGTAAAAGGTTCTTTGGGGTAAATAAGCCAGGGGGACTGAGTTCTGGAGTGGGTTCAGTCACCCACTTGTCAAGTTGTGACTTTGGCGCACGTCACTTAATGTCTCTGAACTTCAACTTCATCCTTGTTGACATCAAAGATACTTCCCCTGACGACCTCACAGGGCGGTTGTGAAGTTCCACCTGAAGCAGATCAAATGTGCCCACCCACAGCACTCGCGCACAAAATGACCATTTTCTTTGGTTTTTAAGATGAGTTTAAATCCAGGACCCCAGTCCTGTCTTTTAGAAGATAATTTAATCCAGCTGACTGTAGGAAATCTCAGCCACTCTGTTTTCTCAGGCAATTTGTATTTTCAGTGTAGGCACATGCAGGAATGCTCTCCTCTCCTTCTCACCTAGGGTCTGTGAAGCAGGTTTTGTGGAGAGATCCAGGTAGGGTAGGGTTGTCAGATGTGGCAAATCAAAACACAGGATGCTCAGTTAATTATAAATTTCAGGCGAACAACACAATATTGCACGGGACATACTTAACAAACTCACTGTGTATCTAAAATTCAAACGTATTTGGACAGCCTGTGTTTTTCTGGTATCTTTAGGGTGAAGGTGTCTGGGTTCCAACCATCTGCATCTTACCCTGCCTTTAGCACTGATGTAATCTGCTGCGTATGTCTTTCACTGGCCTGCATCCTCCCTGGCAGTCACTGAAGCTTCCAGGTCATTCATCTTGTCTCCTGTCCTCAGGTCCACGTGGCAAACACTACAGCCTCCTTAATTGGACAGCGAAGCCTCCTTAAATCCATGAAACCTTACTTAACCATTTGTGCATCCTTCTCAGGAACATAGGAAATTTCTGGCTCTGCTTCCACACCACTCTGGGATTGGGCTGTCTGTCAGGACCTCTCTGCCTAGACATGCCACAAAGTTTCCACTTTGTACCAGGGAGATACAGAGAGATTCTCTTAAGACTTGCCCCTTCTCCAGTTTAACCCAGGGGTAAGGCTGCAACTCTCTCTGCTCTCTGATGTCCAATCTGCCGTTCGATACATGATGGGTTAGTCCCTGGACACAGCGGAGGAGGGCTCAGATTCCTCAGAAGGACTCACAACAATCAGGTACTTTCTCCCTGATTCTTTTCTCATTTTCCCTCTGACCATGAAACCTTTATCTACTTTTTGGTGGGGGGCGGGGGCAGGGTGGTGAAGAAGTAAGGAATAGGTTATATTGTCTCTTTATCTGCCCTCCTTTCCATCAGTGGTTTATGGCCTATTATTTTATGCCTTGATTCTCATTTTTTTCTCAAACATTTTGTTGTAAAAATTTCAAACATACAGCAAAATTGAAAGGATTTTATGATGTATAATCCATACACCCACCACCTAGAGTCTGCCTTTAACATTTTACTCTACTTGTTTTCCACATACCTATCCATCTACCCACCTTCTTTCATCTGTCAATCCATGCTACTTTTTGAGGCATTTCAAAATAAATTGCACAGAAAGAATTACTTTTTAAAAAATATTCAAATAAATTATTTTCAGAAACACTAGCTCTTGCAAGTCAAAGCTTTGGTTTTCAAGATGATCTCTAGAGTTTGGAGGGTCTATTTTGAAATTCAAATGCTGAACAGGGTTGTTTTTCCCTTTGCACTCTGACACATTTAGTCAGCCCTGAGGCAAAAATATATCTTATTGAGCAAGGAAAGAATTAGTTACATGAAACAAACAGCAGTATGTGTTGGGACTTTTAGAGTTAAAACTTCCAGAGGTTAACTTATTTCTTAAGATGCAGGAAAGCACTGTACAGATGTAGGCAGTGTTATTGAAGACGACACTTATGCCTTTTAGAAATTCCCCCACAACATGTATAATCATTTATATTGGTTATTTATTACATATTAACCAAGATTAGGAGAAAAACATTTAAAGGGGGTTTACATAGAGGAAAAATAACAGTGACCACACCACCGAAATAGGAAAGGGTGAAATATTTACCTATAAAATGAATAAAAAGAAAATACACAGAAACAGAACAGCTTTTAAAAATTAGATTGAAACTCCTACTTGATCCTTTCTGATTTTGTGACAACACAGAAGTTGGTGTACCGCTCAGGTCACTGTCCTGGACGCTGTGTTCTGAGAAGCCGAGGTGTCCCGTGATTTCCTACTGAACAGTCGTACGTGAACAGATTCATCCCATAAAACCGTGTTCTATTACTGTTCTGTACTCTGAGGGCACTATGCTGAGTCCCAAGGCTTCTGGCCTCTCAGGAGAGAAAAGTGTGTGAACTGTATGGTTGTTTTACTGTACGTGCCGGAGTTCTTGCTTCAAAAAGCACCTTGGGATGACAGAGGAGGAAGTGACTGACTGCCCTGGAGAACCAGGGGAGCCTGCAAAGAGGAGCTGCATGTCAAGCTGGGGTAGACTGTTCACTGCTTTGTGCAGGGCTGAGAAGTCTTTCAACATGGAAGGTTCATCAAGTTTTCAGTTTCATAAAGAATATAAAGTGGTCATCAAAAGCCAGTTTGCCCTGTAATGTACGATATACACAACAAACTAAAAGCGTACAGTGGTGGAAGGAAAGAGACTGCAGAAAACGACTGCAGAAAACGTCGCTCTATGGCATTGGAGGATGGCTCAGAGTTCCACTCCAGGGGACAAGCACGTATCCCCAGGAGGCTATGAAATTTGGGATACGCCTCTCACCTGACTCTCCTAGTCCAGGCCCAGCTTTGGGGTATGAAAAAGAGGTGATTTACTAGTTTGGAGGTCAGGAAGTTAACATTTCTGATCTTTAGACCTTTTATAACCTCTTGAGAGGGAATCTGACTCAGCAACATTACAGATTTTGTTTGGGGTGGGGAGGGGATTTGTGTATGTCTGAGCACTGTTTGTACTTGCACAGACACTGAAATCATTGGCACTATTTTAGGTTCAAGAAACATGGAATGAACAAAACAGACAAAAATTGCTGTCATGGACCTGACATTCTAATGGTGGGAATGAACAAGGAAGAAAAGTAAATTTTATATATATATATATGTATATATGCATATACAAGACCCACATATATATACACATATATATGTATATATGTATATATATACACATATATATGTATATATATACACATATATACATATGTGTGTGTGTGTGTGTGTGTGTATATATATATATATATAGATATATATATATATATAGAGAGAGAGAGAGAGAGAGATGGGAAATATAGCAGAAGAGGTGGAGAAAAAAATGCTGGAATGGAGAGCAATGTTTAAAAGGAAGGCCGCGTAAGGTCTCAATAAAGAGATGATATTTCAGCCATCACCTACTGAAGGTGAGGGCATCTGGGGGACAGGAGTGGAAAGCAGAAAGAACCGGGAGTGTGCAGCACAGGGTCAGGGCGTAGCAGTGTGGCCGGGACATCGAGCAGCCAGGAATGGGACAATGCTGAGGAAGAAGTAGAGAAGCCTGGGCTGGCGTGTGTAGGGCCTTGTGGGTCACGGAGAGGACTTCTGCTTTCACTCTGAGTGGGTTGGGGAGCCACTGAAAGATTCTGAGCAGGCGAGTGACATGAGATGACATATTTGATAGACTCACAGTGGCTGCGGTATTGATCCTAGATGGGGGAGGAGCAAGAGTGGAAGCAAGGAGGTTGTTAGGTGCTTGCAATCACCCAGGTGAGAGATGCTGGCAGCTGGGTCAGTCCAGAGATGCTAAGCGCCGTGCCCAAGGTCGCCTAGCGAATAAATAATGGAATTAGGATTTGACACAGAGACTGACATCAGCCACTACTGCGATGCTCTCTTGAGAATTTCCATGTGAATACAATCAGGAAGCAAACAGTAAAGTTCCCATTCTGAAAAAGTTACAAAAAGGCATGTTGATTTCACGTTGCTCCTCTCTCATTAAACTGGTAGGTCTCTGGGCTCTGTGCACTGTGCTGCTCTACTGTCTGGATATATTTTCAAAGAGCCTAGAAAATGTTCAGATACATTGGGTGTAGACTGTGAAAGAAAAAGCGTAGCCAAGGATGGCTCCAGGGTTTTTAGTCTGCAGCATGAAAGTCTTCATGGAATGACGGGCAAGACCCATTCTGTGGGGAAGCTCAGGAAGTAGGTTTTATACCAGTGGAGAAGGAGGTGCCTGTCAAGCATCCAAATGGTGATGACGAGTAGGCAGTTGATGTAGGAGTCTGGAGTTCAGAGGCGTGGTCCATTCTGAATGCCCCAGGTGAACTGATTGCCACAAGTCGTTAAATATTCGGATGATATCTATTAAGCCATATTGCAGTTGTCAATCTCATCCATTTAGTCCATAATGCACATATCCAGGTTTCTTTGGACTAAAAAGCCACTTTGATCATATGCCTTTGCTCAAGGATCTTCAGTAGCTCCCCAGGTCCTACTCAATAAAGTCAAACTTTCTTAAATTTAAAGTGTGACCCAAATCAGCTTTACATGGACCACGTGAGCCCTACTCTAGTTATATTGGGCTTGCTAGGTCCTTCCGGCTTAGGTTTGTCCATGTCTGTTCCATGTACGTTGCTCTCCTTCAGAAATGTGTCTCACCTTTCACTATCTCTCAAAATCCTGTCCGCCCTTCAAGACCCAGCAGAAACGTCAACTCCTGCCATAATGATTAAAGCTGAGAATGACCTCACCCTCCTCTGAATTCTTACAGGCAGGCACACACACACATGCACACACACACACGTGCATGCGTGCGTGTGTATACATTTCATTGGAAGCAGATTTTCATTTGGAACACACTCAGTGCCAGATGCATAGTGAATGATGCATACACGATCGATGGCTCCTTCCTTTCCCTGTTATTTGTTGCATCAATAATTGACCGATGGCCCTATCTTCAAGGTCACATTATTATTCATATCTAAGCTCTTATATGTAGTATCACAGATGGCGATCCTATTGGAAAAGGAAGAGGACACTATTCCTTTTCCCGTCTTGCAAACGTGGACCTGGCCCCTCAGGGCCCTTACGCGTCGTGCCCAAAGTTACGAGGAGTGAATGCTCAAGCTGAGGTGTGAGTCCAGGTAACCTGACTCCAGAGTCAGATCTTTGAGTCATCACGAGATACTGTCTCCTACCTAAATAGTGCCTTCACTTAGACATTCATGCCGAGAGATTCAGGAAGCAAAGGAGGTTTTTCAACCCCCATTCTAAAAGGATGTTAAAGAAAAGGCCATGCTTATTTTACCTGCCAAAGAACGCCTCCAAGATGTACAGAAATGTGATGATGTCTCTTGGACTGATGTTGAGAAAATTGTCATCAACTTGAACGACAGTTACAGACCAAGAACTGGTAGTTCCTTGGTCCTTTCCTTCACCATATTTCTCTTTGTTAGTTAGTTTCCTTTATATAATATTGTAGTCACTTGAGAAATGAAGACTCTTCAAATCACCTTGGAAACTTGGAATGACATGTCTATTCTCTGAAAGTTACTGTGTTAAGACCTCTCATGAAACAAAGCTTGACTAGAAGCCAGACTCAGAATATATAGCCCACGAGAGAGGGGTGGAGGTGAGAAGAGGGCATATGTCACAGAAAATATCCAGTTTATTCCCAGGACTGGCCTGGTGCAAGTTCCTTTTGTCTCAAACCAAACTTGGGGCTCTCCAAAAGTTATTGTTTACTCATAAATCACCACGTAGCTCTGGAGCTCACAGAAAATCTGTTTGTTGTTAAACTGCACAGAGACGAGGCAAAGGAATTATAATGAAAAAGGCAAAGGTATAGGATTTCTGTTCAATAGAAGCAACCACTGTGCAACAGAGAGTGTGAGGGTGCCCGGGACACCTGGACAGAAGACACCCGAAGTCAACGGTGCCAAGGGCAGTGCTTCCTGGCCAGAAAATGTGCTACCACTTTCCCAGGTCAATGTTACCACATCCACTGGCGTTCTATTATCAAACACACAGATGAGGCTGAAGGGAACCTTGAACTATATATAACAGGGGTGTTTGTGTGTGTGTGTGTGTGTGTGTGTCTGTTCGAAGAAAAATATTTTTACATCTTTGTCTTCTTTTTCTTTTCTGATGAGCAGTTTTCGTGTTAATGAAGTGTCAGTTTCCAGAAAAATCTCAGCCTATGTCCCTAAAATCAGATCATATGTGAGTCATAACTTTGAATTTTAGATCGCTGAACAATTTGATTCCCACTTGTATTTTTGGATATTGCTTTCAGGAAATGTCACACAATTTCACTCAACTGTACCCCCCCACCCAAGACAGACCAAGAAACCAGCAGAAAGTAAGTACATGAGCACATACAGCAAAAAGTCTATAAATTTGATCAGTAGATATTCATCCATTATTCATTCAGCAGAATGTGCTGAAGGCCTGCTCTAAGCCCCAGAACTGTGGATACAGAGCTGAGCACACAAACACGTAAATAAGGTCTTCTAAATGCTTATTTAGAATAAGAGGTAAAGCGCTCTGCTCCGCTGGTTAGAGGAGATCAGACAAGGTCAAGGTGCAAGGGAGACATTAGCGAGGTTTCAGGTCACCAGGTTGGAGGGGGGCCCCAGAGAGGGGAATGTTCTGGGTGGAGACAGCAGCATGAATTATAGCACATGACCCATTTCAGGAAAAGGAAGGAATTCAGCATGGCTGCAGCACAGGAAGAGTGTGTGGTGGAAGATGTGAAGGAGAAAAGGGAGGGCCAAAGCTTGCATACCCATTCATTCCCTTTTAGCGAGTTTAAACTTCAGGAGTTTTAAGATTTACCCTACATACGAAGATATCTCCTAGGGAGGTCTAAAGAAAAATGTAAATTATGTGATTGACTGTAAATTCTTTCTTTTTTCCTTTCAGCAGCATAGTTTCCGTTTTGTATTCTTGCCTTTTCTTTTCCTCTCTTTCCTCCATGTCTAGAATGAGGTCTTCTGCTCCATCACTGCCCACCTGCCTCGCTCCCAGCATTCATCTTTCCAGGCTGTCTGTACTACCTATCTAGCACTCCCTCTCTCAATGCCCTGTACAATAAGAAGTCAACTAATTAGAGCTAAAGTGTTAGTGCAGTAAAAGATTTTATTTCCAATGACCTATGGAAAAGACAGTCTGAAACTTGAGCTTAAGTTTAAACTTTCTGCCGATATAGAAGAGTGGCTTTGCAAACAATACTCATTGTCTTTATAATGACTTATTTTCTTTTCAGTTCCATAAATTTCGTAGCACTTATGGAATTACATATGACTCATTAAGTTCCACACAACTTAACTCACATTTATGAGACACTGCCAGAAAATCTTGCCTTTAGGGAAGCAAGTAACAGAGTTGTCAAATACTCAACAGTTACCAAATTGCTCTGGGAAATACAATGAAATTATGGCAGTTGGGCTACTGAAGAACAGTTGGTTGTCTAGGCTTTCTGCGGTGACTTCCTCCTCCACTGGAAGAAACTGCCAGTAAAGGAAGAATGACAATTTACATACCATATTAAGGCTAATCTGCCTATCTTCTTAGTCACAGCCTGCTTACTTGAGACATCCTGGGAAATCCCTAGTTGGAAGAGAAGAAAAGTCAAAATCACGGTTGCTGTGCTTATAACCTTATTCTGTGCACTTGACATGCAGAGTCACTTCTGTTCATGTTTAGTGAAAAACTATTGCTGTTATTTTCTATCATGAGCTAACTGTTTTTGTGGTCACTTTAAAATTTTGTATATTTGGTCTCACTTTAAAAGACATCTTTAAAAAAATTTTCTTTCTTTTTTTTCTTTCTGCTTTCCAAGGCTCCAGGAAAAACAGCTTCCATGGCACATTTTGTACAGGGCACCACTAGAATGAGTGCCCCAGAAAGTTCTACGGAGCACATGGAGGTAAGAACGCACTTCTAGGAGATGAATTGGCCATAACTGCCATAGACATAATTTCTAATGGCTAATTATGCAATGATTAATGATTAAGAGGAGAAATGGCTACTTCGCTTTCTTGAACTAAGATCCGCTCTGTATTTTTAAACAATGTTATTCAATAAACAATACTGGGTGACTGTAGCATTTTCTTGGACACCGCTGAGCTGCATTTCTTCTTTTATAATGTGAAAGATTAATTCCTGTCCTTTCAGCTTCTCAATTCTATGGGTTTCATATTTTGCTCTTGATTTAGAGGAATTTGATTCAATGTAAAATTTAAAAGGAGTATTATATTGGTGTGGTTAGAAATAAAATGTATTATAGCAATAGGGTATATCCATAGTAAAATATTTATATATATACACTATTTGGAATTAATACCATGGTCTTTGGTTAGTGGTTACTGCAACAGATAATGAATCAATGAATGAATGAATGTGCTTTCTTGAACTTTTTTCAGACATAACCAAGATATAATAGGAAACTCAGTGAGACTCTTTCGTTCATGTAGGTATTTAATTTAGCAGTGTCAGAACTTGACTATCTTCGTAGTTGGTCTGGATGTTATGGTAAATGAGAGAGACATGCCCAGATACTCTGAACACAGGTTACGTTTTATAGAAGACAACTGTTCCATAGATGGACATGTAGCAAGACCAATGACTAAAAATCTGTGTAATTTCTTGTAATATCAGATGCCTTCATTAGCAACTAGAAAGCAAAGCAAATACAAATGAAAAGTTCTCCCCAAAATTTTGTGTGTAATTGATTTTGTTTCATTTTAATACATACCTGAGACAGGAACCATGGTCAAATGTTGAATAATCTCCAGAGAAACCCCTCATGTTCTCTCTCTCTCTCTCTCTCTCTCTCTCTCTCTCTCTCTCTCTCTCTTTCTCTTTCTCACTCAGTCTCAGATTTAGTATCTAGCTTTTCAGTAACTCTTATTTATAAAATAAAAATTAAGGATCAACATGTTTTGTAATTTTTTTCCAGAGAAAATTATATATGACAAAAAGGGATTCAGGTTGTTTAATTATCCTGATCTGGACTCTCAGAAGGCAGGGTCATACAAATGTTTGCAGGTCACAGATTTTTTTGTCTATATCACAGATAGAGAAAAGACTCTTTAAGGACCTACATCCATGTGCCCAAGCATGGGGTGGAACGAGAGAACCTTGAACGTTAGTATGAATCACGATTACCTGTGGAATTATTTAAAGTAGAGGTGGGATAAATAGGTGGAGCACAGAGGAATTTTAGGTGAAACAATTCTGTGTAAGGCCGTAATGATGGCTATTTGTCATTACACTTTTGTCCAAACCCACAGAATGTAAAACACCAACAGGGAACCCTAATGTAAACTGTGCATTTGGGTGATAATTGTAGGTTCATTCATTGCAACAAATGTAGCACTCTGGTGGGGGACGCTAATAATGGAGGGGTTTGCATGTGTGAGGGCAGCAGGAATGTGGGAAATCCCTGTAGCTTCCACTCAATGATGTTATAAACCTAAAACTGCTGTAAAAATAAAGTCTATTTAAAAGAAAATCGAGCAGCTCTGGCTCCCTTTTCAGAAATTCTGATTCCGTGCTCAGGATGCCCTATGTTTGGCAAGCTCCCCAATGACTTTGATGTGCTTTTGTGTGAGAACCACTGTGCTAGAATTGAGTCTCCCTGCACCTCTGCTTTGCTAAGCGCAGGACACAGAAAGGAGGGTTGACTCACTGCATTTTCCACATCACGGATGCCTAATAGTTAGTCTGTTCTGATCCAGAATGAGTCCAGTCTCTAGGAAGTCTGCCTAAAAAAGGAAAAGTCCAATCACAGGACCCAACATACTTGTCACCTGGATTTTGATGTTACGTCTGGCACTCAGCCAAAAACAGCTTGCGGTGAGAAGCAGGAATAATCATTCTGAATTTGTTGACCCAGGGGAAAATGTCAGTTTTAAAAGGTGGTCTTAATTGTACAAGGGTCCGAATGGGATGAGCTAAAAAAAATTCAGAACAGGATCTATAGAGATGTAAAATATCATCAAACCCTAAAACGTTGAGTGAAACAGAGGTAAGTAGAAAAAAGATAGAAAAACAGTTCTATAAATCGTTTCTAATGAAAAAAATCCTTGAAATCCCATGATGAGCCAAAGAGCACTTCCTATAAACATTTCTGGCAAAGCCCAACACATTTTGAATATATTTCTTAATTGTGCGTGAGTGTCTAAGCAGTTTTGTGGTCCAGCCCACAACTATTGAGCCTGAAAGTGAATAGCAAATTGAGGCTCTCCCTTCCTTACCTGATTCGTGGTATTACTACATGACTCCAAGATGAGGTGGTAACCAGGCTATGGGTCAGAGTACAGAAAACTGTACTTAAATGGGCTTTGTTGGTGGTCCATGTGGACAGATGGCAGGCCGTTTCCAGAGCTTTTGTGCTTTCTTTAAAAATAAAAAAAAATAGATAATTGAAAAGAAAGGTGGTTAATTTTCTCACTGTGCCAATGATTTGTTACTAATCTAAATTTCTGACCTAGTGCCTTTATTCAAAGGGCTGGTTTAAATACACAATACCAAATAATCTATGCTCATCTGTATAACATAACTGTATGATGGTCACTAGGTAGCTGATTTATTATAGTTTTAGAATCAATTTTCTGCCTTTTAACTGTATGGGTTGCTCTTTTGTTCTTGCTGGTTCTTTCACTTCCCTGACTTTTGCCAGGGCCACTCATCAGATCATGGACACATCTAAAAAAATGATTTTTTAGAAATGTTTAAAATATATATATATTTATATACATATACACCTAACATGTATATAAATTACCAGATTTCTCTATACATTACACCCCCTGGATTTTCATTTTTTTGGCAAAGAAATGAAATCCAAATCCATAAATTCCTAATTACATTTATAACTTATTAGAGAATTATTTTGGTAATTAATTTATATAAAGGGGTCTAAAATATAATATAAAGCTTATTCATCAACAGGTCTCTATGAAGAACTATGGTGTGAGGATTGTTACTGCTAAAATAAGATATCTTATAAATCACAACAAGAGAATTGGCCAAATGCACGGAGTTTGTGAAGGACAGTATTTTTCCTGTTTATTTTATTGACATTTTGCTTCATTCTTCTTGTGTTTTTAAGAGTGCTAAATCATCAAAAGGAAAGAACTCGACAAATTCTCTTGAACAAAAGATAAGATGCTTGGAAAAACAGAGAAAGGAGGTAATTTTGAAAAATTAGTTGAAGCAACACGTGCCATGAATTAAGGCTGAGAATCAAATAGAGAGTGTGCCTTTGGTTTTTGTCGTTAGGCCACAGTTGTCATGTCTAGGGTACTGGACTGTATCATTTGGGAGCAAATACTGTTTCTTATTCACCTAGTTGTCTTTTACTCAGTGTCTCAGTGTTTGTGCAAATGAATGCAAAATGATAAAATCATAAATCTGATGATGATTACCTTAACTTTCTCCAAACTTAGATGTTTCCTCCATATGAACAGGTGAATTTATCACCTTTGCCCTGTTTGCCTTGTAACTTGACACACCTTGAAACCCAAACTATCAGAGGCTTTAAGTACAGTTGACTTAGGTGCTATGACTTAATGAGTTGGGCATCGGACCCATAGGGCTTAAGGAGCATTACCATAAAAATAAAATGTTTGTTTCTAAGATGTCATTGGGAATGTGATAGATATTATTTTGAGTTCTGTTTTTCTGAGCTTACTGAATGTTAGAACCTCTTTATTCTTCTTGACAGAGGAAAAGGTGAAAAGTGTAACAAGTTTAGCCCTGTGCATGTGGTCATTTTGTAATCCCTTCTCTAAGTCATTCTATTATTACATCCCGCGTGTGGGGTACTACGTAAAACACTGTGTCCTTCTGGAAAATGACTGAACTCTAGCAGAGTTATGTTACCATAGTATAGAAATGTTAATCCCTAAAATGCCAACAGATCAGGCATCTTTCTATAAGGCTATTATATACGCATATTACTAAATACCTATATTTATTTCCTGTACAAGAATTACCTACTAACTGCCACTCTGGATGAGATACTTTGTTTTGTAATTAGTAGACAGTCTTGCTACTTCTTAGTCATTGTGGCTATCTTCTCGGTGTCTGTCCCATATTGATAAGTGTTGGAATTTCTCTTAAAGCAGAAAGTTGCAGACTTCCCTTACAGGAAAACTCAAACACAGGTCATTGTGGTTTTTCCTTCCTTCTGTTTAGCACGTAATTTTAAAACTTTCAAATTGTTGCAGTCTAAATTGTTTCTAAATACTGTCTTATGACAAAATTATTATTCCATGAAAAATCTATACTCTCAAAAAGGTGATATTATCCATTTGTTAAGGATATATTATAAATCATGTGTAGATTTTAAAAAGCACATGGCAAGCAAATGATAATTAGTGGGGTTTGGAATTTGTTAATATAGATTTTGTTTTTAAAAATCTGGAAGAAATATGTCATTATAATAATGTAAGCACATAGAAAAATATGGAAAGGCTGAAAAAGACCTTTCATTTATTAATTAATCTTACAGAAAACCATCAATACTTACAAATTTTTACCAGATTCTGGTTGGGTTAAACAAAGAAGGTGAAAAATTCAAGTAACTAAGAAAAGTTAAAAGTTGCTGATGGAACTGTCCATCTGACCAGTCCAGATACACCAAAGACTTAATAGATTTTCATAGGTGAAGCACGTATGAAAAAGTGAAAGTGTGTTCAATTACATCCTCCCAGCCTTACCAGAACTTGGTGCAAAGAATGTTCTCTTTACTCAGGGCTTCCAAAATCTTAGTAACCTCAAAAAGTGATTTCTGCCACATAGGCAGAAATCCTTTGTTGATTTACCAAATTTTAATAATTTCAGCTCCTAGAAGTTAACCGGCAATGGGATCAGCAATTTAGAAGTATGAAAGCATTATATGAAAGAAAGGTAAACACCTGTCTGTTTGGTATTTGCTTTAAATCAATCTTCTGGGGAACCAAGTATGTGAAGCTTCTCATTGATTCTGGAGGAGACCTGTGGATAGCCAACTGTTGACAAGTGAAGGCGGGGTGTAGGGTGAGGGGAGGTGTGGGTACTGAGTGCATTATTGGCCTCTTGGCACTGAAGATTAATGGCCAGTATCAGTGAATTGTTTTGAGCATGGCAAAAGAAAGGTGCTAAACATCACCTCTAGAGCTGCCGCTAAAGTTCTTTATTACAGCTCAGAGTACGCTGGTCTAGGCTGTGTGGCTGGCAGCCATAAACACACAAGGTTACAAGTGAGGTTTGAACGAGACAATTTCAAGATAATACTGTTTCGTGCAAGGTCAGCTCTCTGATTCCTTAATTAGATAGCATAAGCTATTTTCCACAGATAAAGAAACAGTCAGTGGCAATAGTGAAAGTGTGAGGGAAAGTGGGGCATCCCCTCTTCTCTCTAAAGCATGTTCTCTCTCAGGCAGCTTTTGCTTTGGTGAGAAAGACTTTTTTTGGGGAGAAAATATCTTTTACTAGGTAAAAGTCAATTTAGAATTCAAAATCATTCCATGTTCAATAAGAGAGAAAAGAGAAAGTAAATTCCCCTACGTGATTCAGAACTAAGAAACTTGACCACAAGTGAGAAATGCAGCGGTATTTCTCTTTTCTTCCCCGTTTTGATACCCAGATGCGTTAAATGTAGACAAAGCAGGGTAATGTCCCCACCACACCAGGCCATGGTCTGGGGCCAGTGAGTCAGGGGCAGCTGTGGGGTCTCCAAATTTAAAAAACAAGATCCCAGAGAAAAGGTTTACGCTGCATTCTTCCTGAATGGCTTGCAGCTGCGTGAAACCCTGCAGTTGACAAACAGGAATAATGCCTGTTTGTGAGGAATCACCGTCCCTAAGGCTTCTCTGGCTGGACCACTGTCACTGATGACTAATGTGGCCTTAGCGGCAGGACAGGCTACAGGTTAGACGAGTTTACGCCATGTCTGCTTTTCTCTGGTGTGGGCCCCTCGCCATCCTTTACCGACCAGGCAATCTCACCTTGAGAGTTGAGAGTAGGGTGACAGCAGAGAAGTGTCCCTGTCTAAGGTCTAACTCTTTATTCCCGGGAAATGGTCTGGTTTGGAGAAAGGAGGGAGGGGCTGGCAGCATGGGTGTTTGCTTGGCCTCAAGCAGGCTCCTTTTTAAATGTCCTGACCTTTGTTAGGGCGGTGGGGAGTAGAGCCTGTCCCTGGTCGCCCAGGAGAGGGGTTTTGCTGGCCCCTGGGGCAGGTTGGGAATAGACCTGGGGGTGTTGGCTCCAGAAAAGGGGTCTGCAACTGTCTGTGCCGACTTCTTCAGGTAACAGAGCTGAAAATGAAACTGGACACAACAGAAAGATCCCTCAGCACCCTGGAGAAGGAGCAGCCACCGAGCCAGAGGGCCAGCAACAGGCCGCATGAAGTCGTCCAGGAGCCACGGAAGCTAGAGGAGGTGGGTGAGGGCCAGAGTGACCCCTGCCCTACGTGCCAGCTGAGGACACAGGGGCAGTGACCCATGTGCGAGGGCTATGAAAGTCCCCAAAGCCACAATCAAGGGCCACTTTTCAGGACTCAGAAGGAAGGGGAAGCCCACACTTCCTCCTCTGTGAATTGCCAGCGAGAGACTGAGCCAGGGATTTCGTGATGTCTTTCCAGGGCATTTCAGCTTTGGAGAAAATGCATTGTTTTTCCCTTTTTTTTTTTTTACTCATTTATTGTTTCTATTACTAGTAATACTACTAATAATATAATATTATTGGTACAGCTGCTTTTCAGCTTACAGAGAGCTTTAAAAATAGGTCATTTTTGTAATCAGCAAAGTAGAACATTTTAAAAAGTATCTGACCTTCATTACGTCCTTGAACATTCCCAGGCCATCGTTGAGGAAGATATTATTTCTGCCATTTTAAAGATGAGGAAGTTGAAATGTAAAGCAGTTAGGTGACTTGCCAAGGCTGGGAACTTGTAAGTCAGAAAACAGAATCTGAAGCCGGTCTCCATATTGTAAGGCGCCACTCATCCCACTGAGAAACCAAAGAGAGCCAGCTTCTCCTAAAACACACTCCTGGTTTCAATTGCAGTTATTGTACTTCATGGATATTGTAGGGGAAAAATGGGGGGTGGGGGGGGATCCTTAAGCTCTAAAGGCCTCTCAGTTTTTTAGGTAGGTTAAGAAAAAACAAGAAGTGTAAAATAAACCTTGTCTGGTGAAGTCTTGTGACTGATATTCTGAGGCATTAGCTGTGTTCAAACACATGCCTGGATCTTACGTCAGCGTCTCAAATCAGTGCAGACAAAGTCCGTCCAGGTTTTCCTACCTAGTTGAGGATACATCTCTGTTGCAGGGAGTCAGAGGAAAACAAGGCTCAATCTCTCCCTTCGGCCGTGAGGCAGCGCTTTCCTTTTCCATTTACACCCTGACCAGGAATTATGGCCATTTGTCCTCATGCAGTTGGGACCAATTTTCTAATTGAAATGATTTTCTCCTAGATTATGCCAAAATAGAAAGTGATTGGTTCATTTTCTAAGTGTACAAGCCCATTCTACTTAAATAAAAGCAAAAAGAAGTGTTTTCTCTTTTAAAGAAAATGACTCACCTAAAGTAGATTTCTTAAATCTAATCACTGTACTGGGAAATACCAAGTACTAAAATAATTTAGTTCAACATGTGCATATTAGCTATTTTCTCATCTTGATTCACCTAAATTCTGGAATATTCATTTTACTAGAGACAGAGATTCAAATCTCTGTCTCATTGAGAATCCAATTCACTCCACACAAAGTTTACTATCCGGAATATAAAATAAAGAGATAGGAAACAGATGTTGTCAGAATTCAGAGCCTGCTAGTACCTAAGTAACTCAAGTTGCCTCAGTGATTTAAAGCCCTGGACCCCTTGAAACATGGAGTTGCGACCTGAAACCTGGAGGCATGATGGCAGCTGGACTTGTTGATCTCTCCCTGTTAAAAGTAGTAGTTCCAACAATCCAGTGCTCTGAGTCCTTCCCTGTCTGTCGTGATGGGCCTATTTGCCTGATGTTTATCCTCTGCTCCCTGTCTGAGGTCCAGAATGATGTAGGATTGGGCTTGGAGATAGTCAGTATTTTTGTTGCAATGAGACTTTTTTCTTTTTAGGACTTTCGATTACTTTTACTGAGTCACTCACCCATCACCTTGTAATAGCACACAGGAACTAGCTTATTCTGCAGACCCATCTGACCCTTGAAAGCGAGGACTGGGGATTCTGGTATCTTTTTTTTGCGGTCACCAAACTTAAAAGCATTAAGGATGAAAGAAAGATTTCTTCTGTGTTCACCCTGCCCTCCCCCAGAGACTGTTGCTTAGATGCAGTGTTCAGTGAAAATCCAGCAGTCCCCTCTTTACCGTATTTCAGAATACGCCTACAGCACCTCATCTGAATTGCACTGATATTGATTTTGTTTTCTTGTCCTTTACTTCAGAAGGAAAAGGAGATCCTAAATGAAGAATTACATGAGTTGAAGAAAGAGAATAAGCTTTTAAAGGAAAAAAATGCTCTCGTGAACAGGCAGAAGGAACACTATGAATGTGAAATAAAACGCCTCAATAAGGTATCAGGCCAGGCCAAGCGGGGAAATCAAAGGGCAGGTCCCTGCATAAAGAGGACATTCGTGACTGAGTGTCCCAGTGGAGCCCATGCTGGCTGCCAGACGCTCCCACTCTTGGTTTGTGCACAGCGTCTGTATAACCCTACAAATGCCTCCTACCCGCACTGCTCAGCCACACTTGGCTAAGGCGGCCGTTAGGAATTCATGGCCCTGCAAAGAAACACCATGAAAAAGAAATGAGGAGGAATTAGAGGAGAGTAAGAACAGGTTTCGGTTCGAAGAACCACATAGAGCAAGCGGGAGTTTGTGAACAATAGCGCATTTCTTGGCCAACCACGTAAGTTTCCTGAGAAAACAGGCTGGTCTTTAAAACCATCACTGGGTAACGCGGACCAGCTGGACGTGCGCACATCTGTGTGTCTGCGGCGTCTGTGTGTGTTTCCTGCCGTAACAGCTAATTTTTGAGGGGAAAGTATTAGGGAAAGCATTAAATCCGTTGTCGTTGACTTTTCCAAGAGTCATGTCATAAGTGGACCATAAGAATCCTTGACGCACGTGGTTAAGTCGAGACATGCCTCTCTCAACCTAGATATTTCTTGACCGAAGTAACAGAAATTATCTTCTAAAACAAGAGTAGGTGATGGGCCCCGAAAATGTGCTCAGTGCCCGGATTTTAGATTCTGTGCTATGTTGTAGTTAACTAGTGTCCAGAGGTGTCATGTAAAGATCCCCAGCGTGTCATGTCTGTGCCTGTGTGAGAGTTGGCAGGGCAAGTTATTCTTCAGTAGAAAATGGGGAAGTGGAGTGTGACTTCATAAACTACGCGCTCTCTATCCTCTAAGAGAGAAACAATGTGCACAGATACAAATTCAAGGCAAATATGTATCTTTTCCATTTTATTCTCTGCTGGAAATTCTCCACAAATGAATGACAGGAACTAACACTAGTTGAGATTATATTTGAAACCCCCTCCACTTCTGACATTTTGTTTGATAAGTTTTCTTCTATTGTCTAATGCATCTCTCTTAATATACGCACAAAGATTTAAGCCTGTAGAAATTAGAACCGCCAAGAATTCTGTGTTTTGCTCATGTCCATGTGCAGCCTTCATTTTTGTGTATCTGTGCTTAGTCAACAGAAAGTTTTAAAAAGTTAAGACAAATACTAATTTTATAAGTCCTGTGATTATAATCATGAAATTTCAATGAGAAAAATTAGAGTAAAATTCAGATCTTTATTGAAATTACATACTCCATTGTAGTTAATTCCTGTTTTAGGTTCTTTTTATTTTTTGGAATTTACTGCTATCTAACATCTCATATATATTATCTGATTTGTTTCTGGTCTCCCAGTCTTGACTGTAAACTCCATGTGAGTAGGATTTCTGCAGGGCCTACTTCTCCAGTGTCCAGGGCCCTTAATACTTCTACGAATTAAACACGAATGTGTTTAATTTCTCTTAAAATCAGAAGAAACAGTGAACTTGTAGGTTGAAAAAATGTTTTCATATTAATATTACTATACTCATCTTTCTAAGAATGCAGTTATAAAATATAATTTTAATATACGTTTATATGGAGGAAGGAACTCAAAAAGACAATGTGTAATGTGGCCCTGAGTTTTTTTGTTTCATTCAGTGCTGTATCCTGAATGCCTAGAACAGGGCTCTGCTCACAGTATGCCCTTAAATATTTGTTGAATGGATGAACGAACGAATGAATTTAATTAGCTAGTATATAAGATGTTTAACAGCCAATTCTGGACCTATGAGAGCATAAGAGGCATGACACATTACTTATGAGTAGTGAGGAAAAATACAAGCGTGCTTTGAGCTGGAAAATATTTCATCCCACACGTCTGTACCTTAAATTGTCACGTAAAAAACATATACAATAATGAGTTATAAGTTTTTTCTCACTTAGCACATGTATTAGTGGCTAATGGAATGTAAGAAACTATTATTCTAGTTTACTAATTCACACAGTAGATTTTTATTTTTTTACCACCGGAATCAATAGAAGTTATTCAAAACGTTGATTTGGGGAGCGGATTGTGCACACCATCCATCGCAACATGGAATCTGGGGCCTACTCTACTTGCACAAACCCACGCCTGCTGACCCACTCACTCAGCAGAAATTTGTAGCGTGTCAGCTTAGTAATTAACATATGGTTTTCAGAAGTTTACACAACTGTGTGTCCTCAATTCAACTTATTTGCTTTGAAGGAAATACCCAAGGGCATTGTTTTTGTCAAGTTCTTGAAGAGAAGCCAGATGTTTAACCAAAGTGAGAGAAATTACCTGCGGCTAGTCAGCCAGTGCCACCCATGGGCAAACTTGATTTGTCTGAAGTCTGAGCACTGTCAAATGGGAGGACCTGTGTACTATATCTGTGCTGATAGTAAATAACTATTCTAGAATAGCTTACAGGTGTTTGTTCAAGGAAGTTGGAAAACCCCAAGATAGAATAAATGTCTATTAGATTCACCTTTCAGTTGTGACTCATTTGCAAAATTTCTAGAAGCCTGGATACCACGAAAGGTAGACCAGGAAATTCAAATATAACAAGACCCACAAAAATAGTCTATTCATAGGTGTAGGATATGGAACTAGCATATGTGATTGTCTTGTCTCATTTGGTTCACTCCATCCTAGATTCTCTACTACTACTAACACATTTTTTAAAAATTATAAGCATTATGATACTTCCTAGACATATTCCTTAGCAACAAATTTTGACAAAAACATAAATTAGTAAACAACTTTTGTTGTTTCTTTAAATTCTTCCTAGAGGAAGAAAAGAATTCTGTTTCTCTTACAACTTCCGGAACAAGGGTATTTACATCAGGCTAGACAGTATTTGTAGACTCTAAGACATTCCATTAGGAAATTCCTAGTCTGTCTACACATATTCAAGACTGTAAATTTGATTTTCTTTTCCTATCTTTACGACCACATTGTACAGTATAATGCAGGGAAGTTAAGTTACTAATTGTATCGTCAAAAGGACATCATTGAAGCTACTAAAGAAATAAAGAGGAAGTGAATTCTTCTGGACTTCTGAAAGTGAACCTTTGTATTTGTATAAAGGATTCAGATGAAAATAAGCAAGTACTCATGTTGTATGGGGACTCAGAGACCACCCCAGGATGAACTTTGTTCTGTCACCATTTGTGGCAGCCATTATATTGAACTCATCATGAACCAAAGATCTTCAGGATAGAGGTGATGTCATTTTTAGGATCTGACAAAATACAGTTTACATAACAGTATCATGGGCTAATGAGTAAGGATGACAATCTTGTTGGCAAATCTAAGTGTCTCTTATTTCCTTCACCTCCTCACCCTATGGTGAAAACACCAAGTTGTACTGAACGTCAGGAAAGCAGAGTACTCTTCTCCACTCTGTGTGAGCTAATGAGTGTCATATTGGAGAATCGCATGATTTTGTTTAGGCCAGGGCATGGTATGCTGAGAAGGACAGGGCAGGAGAGTAGTACAAAAGATCTAATGATAGTGAGTCTGCGTGGGTTCACATTTCTGTGGGTTTCCCTCTTTCCCATTGCGTGTATGGATATATAGCAGAATATTACTCAAAATGTCATCAGGGACCAGCAGCGGAAGCTCTTAAGGAATGCGGATTCTCAGACGCTACCCCCGGATCTACTGGTCCAGGCTCTTGGTGGCAGTGCTCAGAGATAGGCTTATTTCCTACCTCTCCACGTGATTCTGATGCTCCCTAAAATTTGAGCTTTACTGATAGAGTATATATTTGACGGAAGCAGAGAATCTAGAGAAAAGGTATAGATATATCTTCCTGTCATGGTTGGTTAGGTGGAGGGGGGCCCCACATCAAAGCCTTCCTGAATAACAATGAAAGTTGAATAACATAAGCATCATCGTAGAGAAAAGACAGATTCTGGAAAAAAAATAATACACGCTAGAACATCAGAAAGAAGAAAGTCGTTCAGTCATGAAAGTAGCATTAAAAAGGAAATTCTACCTTGTCGGTGCATTTCAGATGATTGTGATAATTATGGAGAAATTCATATGATGTAACTCTTAGATCAACAGTGTCCTTATCTTATAACATAGGTTCTTCAGGATGCCTTGAAAATCGAGTGTTCTTCATTTCCTGAGAACTGTTTGGGGAAGTCCGAAAAGGAGTGCAGCCACGAGGAGATGAGAACAGAAATGGAAGTTCTCAAACAGCAGGTGAGAAGTTGAAGGGGGTGTGATCACATGCTGTTGGATACTCAAATTGTTGAAAGTCTTGCTTTTCAACACACATCAAAGGGTTTTGCATTTCCTTTGATTGGAATCATTTCATTTTAAAGCACAATGAAAGAATATAGATCAGCTAGTCCAACTCACACTTGATGAAAGAGGTAACTGAGTTTCGTATGGGGCCAATGGCTTGCCCAAGATCACACCGGTAAAAGAAGGGCACACTAATGACCCTTTCGGTGACATTCTATTAGCCCTGGGTCTAGGGAGTTTCCGGTAGACATGATATATTTTGCAAATGTTATTAACTCAATCTCTGGACCTTCTCAGAAAACGGTAACAGAGCGGCTGTTATTCTGTAGCTTCTGGTTCTCCAACCTTTGAACAACAAGGGCAGTTTTAAAGAAATACTCTGCACTGATCATAAGCACTGAAGAGCCAGCTCTGCTCACCTACCCCACCTATGAATGGCACCAGCTAACAAGTTACTATGCACAACCGTCTCTTCCATCCCCCTCATCCAACCTCACGACCTGTTGCCAAGTAAACAGCAAGAGGACAGGATGACCTCTCAGTTTCTGTGCGTAGCAGCAGCATAGGGCTGTGGGGACCTAGCACTGCCTACACAACCCGAGTCTACGTTTAGTCAGCCTGCTACAGCTGGCCCGGCTAAGGGGCCACCCCTTTCCTGTCAGAGGTTAAACCAACAATGTAGGTGACGGGCTGCAACGGGTCATGGTGATACGGACAAATACAGGATACGTATAGCGTGTCCAACCCCGAAGCACACACACAGTGTCAGTAATACATTAGCCTTGGGGGAGAGGATGCAATAGAACAAAGGCCTGGAAAGTGTTATTTTTCTGATATCTCTGGGCATGATTTATTGGCTGTTTTGCTCTGAGAAAGTGCCAATTACAAGACTTCTTGGTGCAAAACATGGAAACACTGAGCAAAACGTGTTGTTTTTACTTATTGTTATTACTTCACAGGAAGTAGCCTATCTAGAAACATAAAATATCCACAGCGCTTCAGGGCAAAGTTGGATTTTCTTCTCTATGATCCTCATTTGAATAATCTGCCTCATTACATCCAGGATCAAATACATAGCTTAAAAATAACCCCATGCAGAAAGTGAGGGTAGAGTTCAGTGCAGAAGTTCTGTCAAATCCTCAGCCCCTGAAGCACCACTGGCATGAGCCAGGATTCCTCTGGAGAAAGTGTTACTTGTGCTCAGACAGGTGAATCATCTGTGATGCTCCCAGATAATGTACACCACACACGAGAGAGTAACCATTACACACGGCCTTTACAGGGGTGGTGTAGCTCACACCTGATACACACAGTGACAGGTATTCGTTTTGTCATAATTCCCAACAACAAACCAGAATCCGTGTTCTTAGTTACTGTGTGGCTCTTTGGCAAACTGCCTGCATACACATTTTAACTACGCACTCTTCTAACTGGGCACTCACAATCATTACATCACCAAGGGCCACGTGAAACACTGAAGGATTTAAACTCACAAAGAAGCTGAGCTACAATCATAGTCAGCTGACGAAGTGACAACCTCACTGTCAGTGCTGTGTTTGATAGTGTCCCGCTCTCATCAGACGCACTTCTCCCATTTCAAATGTCTCTGATAATTGTTCACAGAGCATTAGTTTAACTGTCTGGAATTGAACCTCAGCTCTCAACCAAAAAACACAAAATAAAACCAAAATGTCTGTTTGGCTGGGTGTAGCTTCCTTACAACTTTGGTGAACAAAGCCTTAAAAATTAAATATGTATATCTGCATCTAGATCTATGCGAAATGTTTAATTTCTTCCTGTCTTGCCCGTTACGTTTTGTTGTATTATTGTTGACTTAAAATTGATAAACCTCTAGTTAAAATGTGTTGCACTGTTTTTGATGAAGGTGTCATGTACATTAGTGTCAACAGACAAAAATCCAGCCACTGGATTCCAATGAAAGTTCTAATTTAAATCATGGGCTCGGAAGAATTCCTTTGCTTCAGTTATTTTCATGGTTCCACAGACTAGTCTCCAAGACGTTAGTCAACACCACACTAATTAAAAACAACAATAATTAAATGTTTTTCTTTCTGCTGTGATTACTTTTCTTAAATATTTGGACTATCTGTGGGGAGGTGTTCCACTAAACATCACTATTTCTTTTTTATGATATACGCCCTCCATATTCCTGGGAAAACACCTGTGAAAACCTTTTAATGATTATGCTTTGCTTTTCCACGTATGTGAGCCTTTCATTTCTATGTTGTGTTCAGCTTATAATAATTTATGTTTGAAAACGCCGGCATGTCAGTATGGAGTGGCTTCACTTCACAGCTATTGTCAGTAACTTTTAGAACTCCAAGCAGTCTTGTACATCAAAGCCTTTTGTTGGGGATGGATGACGTGCTCCAAAATAGTGACATGTTTTAACACTGGGGGGCCGGAGGGGGCAGGGTCATC
This sequence comes from Rhinolophus ferrumequinum, assembly GCF_004115265.2. NCBI lineage: Eukaryota > Metazoa > Chordata > Mammalia > Chiroptera > Rhinolophidae > Rhinolophus > Rhinolophus ferrumequinum. The sequence continues at coordinate 4,265,291 of NC_046301.1, read as the reverse complement.
ACAATAATGGAACACGAAGCAGAATAATGGGTGAGGGGAATTTTTTTTATAAATATCTATATTGTTACTTTACTTCTGAATTCCTAATACATGCTCATGGAGGAATAAGTGGAGAACTGTCATTCTACACAAAACAAAAGGTACAACTGTAGTCCTATGTATTAGGATGGAGCCCCACCATGAAGAACTATGAACAGAGGATAGAAACGCCTCCGACGGAAGAGCCCACATAACACCTGCATCATTTAAATGGCTTCAGATAAAAGGAAGCTAACAGTAACAGCACGTTATTATTTTCTAGGTGCAAATATATGAAGAAGACTTCCAAAGGGAACGGTCAGACCGAGAGAGACTTAATCAAGAGAAAGAGGAGCTACAGCAAATTAACCAAACTTCTCAATCCCAGTTGAACAAACTGAAGTCTAAGGTATAAGTCAAAACAAAATAACCTTGGACACCACAGGTGTATTTTATTTTCTCATTTAAGAAAAAAGTCTTTCTGGCTTCTGTTAATTGACTTTGGATTTTTTTTTGAGAGGTTAGCACCTGGGATGAAATCACTCTTAAACAATCTTGTAAGGAGTTGAAAATGACTGGAGATTTCTTTTAACTTAAGTATATTAAGGAGTCACCTAAGAAATTGGATTCCAAAGTCTTTTATGAAGTCTAATTCTTTTGATCTTTTTCTCATAATATTTATCTTGGTAGAATAGGAGTTGAACTACCTAATACTCCAATTCAAGTCCAAAACTCTCCAGTACAGTGAAGTGGTTTCTAAATTCTTGTCATTTTCTTTGAAGGGCTATGTTGCAATGTTCTTATCTTCCCAAAACATATATAGTTTTAAATGTCATTTATATATCTAACAAAACGAAGAACTTTATTCTGTGCATTCCCAGATTAAACGTAAGTGGCATACTCCCAAGGAAGGCAGATAATGTTAGCTAGCTTACTGGAATCGAATATATTAAATGTAAGCACACTAAAATCAAGTGCAATAGACTATGTTAAAAGTAGACTCAGGAAATTGCCATGATGGGTACATATTGATGTTAATGAAGAAAATGTAGCTCACAGCATTTTGGCTTAAGAAAAGAAACTACAAAATTTTTGATTTATAAAATCATGGAGTGCCTTTCAATAAATGGGAAATTGCTGTGGCACATGCTGTGACATTTGTGGAATGTGACATTGTGAAAGCCTTTGAATGTACGGCTGACCAATTCCAGTTACAATGAATAAGCCATGGAAACTGTTTCTATATCCACATCTACGTCCATGTCTATATTATATCTGTACAGCTAAGTATATTAACCTAAAACTAAGAATTGTAATGGCCCCAAGCAAACTGGAATAGCAGTTTAAAACTCTCCAACTCTCCAAAGTTCATTTGGGAAATTCAAGATAGAACCAATGTATGTCTGGAAAATCCTAAACTTCACTGTTTTCCTTGGTGTCACTCGTATCAATGCTTCACCTCTGGGCTTCTGGGTCAAGAGCAGCTTTAGAACTAACTGTGGAACTTTTTTTTGATAAACGAACGCCTTTGTTTTGTCCTTAGATAAAAACTTGCCAAATGGAGAAGGAAAAACTAGAACAGCAATTGAAACAGGTACGTTGATCCTTCCCTAAATTCACCAAGCCCTCTTGTCAGGGTTGAAACAGCAACTTGAAGTTTCACTCACACATTTACTCTCAGTACAGGAGTTCCTCAGGGTCCCCATTAAAGGCATGTGCTGCTCTGCTACAGATGGCCTAGCACAGCCATGCTTTTCATTATCGACTAACCGTCAGTGGATAGATGGAGCTTACCAGCCACCAAGGACTCTCAGCCTCACACACGTGAAAAACACATGCTCTGCAGAACGTGCATTAGTACAGCAGCAGTTCACACTGAGATTTCTTCATAGACCCACAAACACCTGGGACATACATTTCCTTGGTATTTCTCATCATTGCTTACACAATTTACAGTGGAAAACTACACCAGTGAGTGTATCTTCTTGGGCACTGATGCATTCTACCCCGTCGGTTCCCTAAGCTTAAGAAATGACTATCATTTCCTCTCTGGACTTTAGCTGTGCCGTAAGGGTCTCTGGCTGCAATGTAAGAAAACTTATTTTATGGCTCAAATAGCTGGTTCTTCTTAAGCGAGGACCCTCTCTGTGAAGATAACTCAGAAACATAAAGTTAACTCTACATACCTTTCAAGTCTAATTTCTTCAAAATGGAAAAATCATTGCAGCGTCGCCTTAAGTAGAATTTGGCCTGTGAGCTCGTCTGTATCAGTCGAGAGTTCACTCTTCTGAGTTTGGATTCTGCCAGATTTTTAAGCTAACCCTTGAGATTTAAAAAAAACCTGCGGCTGTCTAAAGCAAGGATCTGTGACTCCCCATTTGCACCCACTCCCAGTGAACGAGCCTTGCTCTCCTCAGATGGGTCGTCCAACCTGTAACTGCGGCTCGGGTCCCCAGCTGCGGGCTCCATGCGGACCCACTGGCCCTCGGGCTGAGCAGGACCTACAGAAGCACCTGGTAAGTAAGAACTCTCGCTTCCCCGAAGAAGTGCTTGCTTAGTATTCTGTTTAGGTCAGATCAGGTCTGTCTGCGGAATTTCGGTACATAATATTGTCTACAGAAAAAGCCTCTGTTTTATCTCAGCCCCTATTTGCAGTGACAGTGGTCCACATACATACTGATTCACAGGACACATAGACATGAGCAAGTTAACTGAAAGGTATCCAATTGAGCTATAATTCCTTGAACATGCATTTTATATGGGTCATTTTTAATGACACACCTGGCTCTACCAAAAGGACAGTTTTATGTGTAAAGCAAAGCAAAGTGAATATAGCAAAAACAGTCTGGGTGATTCCTCTTTCAGTCGTAAACTTATATTGAACTACTATGGATATCGCTACGTCTGTGCAAAATAGTTTTTGACATTTTCCAATTGAAAGGATATTCTTAAAGGATCGAAGAAAAAGTGACCCACTTTAGTTGCTCTCTGTGGCTGCGTCTACCCAGGCAAAATGAAATGAACATGGAGCAATTATTTATGAGTGGAATTGGTTTGGACAGTGAACCTGAATAAGGAAGACCCCCAGCGCCCCTCTTTTCCTTTTCAGTAGCAATATTCCGCCCCCTCCCCACCCAGTCTGGATGCTTGTCTCTACCTCCAATTCTGCCTACATAGACAGAATCCCTATACAAATACAAAAAATTACGCATTTTCCTGTGTTTTGGATTTTCTTAGAAAACTCCCCTCCTCCATTTTTATTAACTGTGTTTCTAATTATGCAAAGAGTCTGAGATTTGAACTGGATTTTCCTAAAAGCATTCACAGAGAACGTGATTCTCTTGGTCACCTGAAACTTCCCATACTTTTATAGTTTGAAGGCTTTTTCCCAAGGGAGGAGACAATGACTCTTCGGGTGCTGTAAGGATGTCAGAATTTAATGAGCAGCTCTTATTGGACCCTGGTGTGTGACACAGCACACGGCTGAGAATTTGGCTTTTTGTTTTTGCCGATTGCTGTTTCTGTAGGCTCTCCTTCTCCCATTTCTTTTTTTTTCCCCTTTACCTGTTTGCTTACTGTCCAGTCTTTACAGAAACATTTCTGAGAATCACCAAATGCGGATTGATATTCCTTAAAACTTGTTTTTTTACAGAGTGTAGAAGTAAATTAATATAGTGGGAAATATAAAGAGATAGAAATTTACTTAGAAGTTAGTTCCTACACATGGAAGAATTGGAGAAATATTCTTGTTATAGCAACTATAAAATCAATGAGTCATTCAATTTTATCTAGAAGTATAAATGACTATTTTCTTCAAATGTAAAAAAGGTAGAAATTCACCTACTATGAAAGCTCACCAAACTTTCCCTAATAATTACAAGAGGTAGGGCAGTCCAGATTATGTAAAATTATCAACAAATACAGGTTTATACTTGAAAAAAGATTCCAAGCCATGTATAATGTCCTACATTTTCAAGCAGGATCCAATTAAACAAAATCTCAATATAACAGCAGAATTTACAAAGTCAAAGTCCCAGAATTAATTTCAAAGAGTGTTTCATGCTTACTTCTAAGTCTGAATTAAAGCACATGCAATAGTGTTTGTAAAATTACAGTATATTCACCTTGTTTTGGCAACTCTCCTGGAATATAACACTGAAGCTCACGTCACTTACCCTACATGTTATTTGAGACATCTAAAAATAAATGAGGAGATAAAAAAACAGAGATGATCTCATTTCCTGTTGCAGCTCTTTAGTGCCCCAAAAGGAGCCAAGAGCCTAGGTGTCTTGCGGGGGGCAGGGTTTAAAGTGGGGTCAGGCTGTACTAAATGCACCACTTTTTAGTATCTTGTGAGATAATTGAACTTTTAGGCTACCTTCACTGGTTTGGCAGCCATGGAAATGCTTCCTATGGGCTCATAGTTAGAGAAATTTTCCCAGTTATTTTCAGGAGGTAGTTGAATAAGAGAATGGAAGGTCTGTATTCTCTGTGACTTGGGGAGAAGTAGGAGGCAGAGGTAAGCTTTTGGAACAAGAAGACAGAGCAACCTCGTGGGCAGGTAAAGCTGAGATTGCTCTGTTCCAAGTGGTTAAGTACAAAAATCCTGGCCTTGGAACTATATCTTGAAATTCAGGTCTATAGCTTTGATTTGTTCAATGGAATTTGTTTGACATGTTGCCTGAAGTTCTTAGCTGATGGAAACCTAGGAGAAAATCCCAAGAGAAAAACCCAAGTCTACCCACTCGTCTCCTGGCCTCTCTAGTCTAACCTATCTCAGCACGTCAGAGGTTGGGTTCTGCAGAAACAACACACAGGGAAAGAACAGCCCTGCCCTACCAGCTCTGTAAGCCATGTCCCCACTCCGAGGCTTAGAGTTCTTCCTCAAACGAACAGAAACCATTAAACTGGTCATTTTTTTCCCCTGGTCTTCCCGTTGCCTCCGGTGTGAGGGTTTTAAACAGAGTCTGTTGATAGTAAATGGCTTTGTTTTATTTATGGACTATAGTAAGTTTTACAAACATGTTTATACTTCTGCAGATATACAAAACACATCTGTTTCGAAAAAAGAAAATATGCCACAACCCCAAAGTGGTAGAAATTCTGGCCGAGCAGAGTGGATTTAGGAGACGGGTGGGGAGGTGGTCACAGGGCCACGCAGACTGACCAGCAGCTTGGCCCGGAAAGGGCTCTGTGTTGCCTGCGTGATGAAAGCAACATAGTATAATTCTGCTTTGGCCGTGCCACTCTATTTTGTTTGAAGCTCATCTTGCTATAATCAGGCTTTATTGTTCCACACAGCCAGACTATCAGTGGTATGCTCCTGACCAGTTTCCGCCAGATGTGCAGCACAAGGCGAATGGTAAGACCACAGCTGTATTGTGCATTCTTTCATGTTTACATTTTCATGGGATCTTTTGGGGATGTTTACTCAGCATACATTCATTCGTATTCGGGGACGGCCTGCTACAGAGTTGTGTTGCATACACAACTCTAATTTGACGCACCTGGGGTTACATTGAAGTCCTTAAGAAAAAGAAAATGCTGGAATGCAGAAGTGCATGGGTCTCAGCTCTGGCTCCAGCTCCTTTTCCAGTCTCAGCATCAGTATTCCATCTGGGGTTGGAAACGAAAACTTGAAGCAGAGCCGTAGTACAACAACAAGGCTCTGTGTTTCTGCCATAAAGGCCAGATGCACACCACTCTTCCAGGTTGAGTTTGCTGGACAGATGTTTTAAATGTCACTGGCAGACAGACAGAGGAAACCGAAGGCTCAGAACTTGTTCCCTAATGACTAAATGTCAGACTCCAAGTTTAGGCCAGGGTTGCCTACAACACCCACCTCCACGCATGCTGGAAAAACTAAAAAGTCACCTATAAAGTGCTCACAACCAACAGTACTCTTTTATCTTTTTTTTTCTTTCTGCTTTACCATTCTCCTCCTTCCTTCCAGAATCTGCTATCCTTTCTACTGCTTGTTTCTATGGTCTCATGAGACCACCCAGGAGTGGGATGTATCTACTGGGCTATAACCATAATACCACTTCTCTTCTCCTCACATATAATCAAGTCCGCAATGTCTGGTACGTGTTTAAAAGCTCATACGACACACGACCCGTGACTCTCAGTTGTTAGTTTCCAGAGATTTGAATCTATCTAGGAAAGCTGAAGAGGAGCCATATTCCAACTTCAGGCTGTATTTGAAATCTGATCTTACTTAGTTCGGATCTGAGATCACAGAACTCTAGTTTTTCAGTACGAGGAGTCCATTATGGAGTAGAAGTAGGGAGCCAGGGATACTACATGCAGTTTGTCAGGTTGTGAACCTCACAAGTCCAAGGGCTTTTCATGGTAGTCTGTGTAATAGGGCCTCTTAAACTTGTGCAGTACACAACCTGGACAGCTGTACACAAGAGTGGAAAAGGTCATAGCTTGCAGTAGTATTATAGAGAAGAAAGATAAAAAATGAGAACACTATAATAAAGTGTCTAGGTATTTATCAGAAAAATGCGGGATTTTCTTTTTTCTTTTCTTTCTACTACAAATATAGACACTAGCTTTAATGAAGTGGTTAGGTTCCAGCTGTAACAGAGAACTTTTATTAGAAAGGCATACTATTAACCAAAATGATTGTTGCATCAAGTCTGTGTTTTTGAAATCCATTGTTGTATGATAGCTGAGTTGCCACCCAATTATAATTTTCCTTTTTATCTTGGTCTGGAATTAATATTAAAGGTATTTTCTCCTAGAATTGGAGTTTAATCAGTAGAAAATACAATTACTCAGAAAAGAATTCAGTAATACCATAGGCTGTCTATATATCACCCTTGGGTTCTTCCTGGACCTATGTTCCAGAAGCTAGTAATTCTACAAAATAGAAATGAATTGAGATGACCATCAGAAACTAAATAAAATATGCAAAAATAGAATTGTATAGTTAGTGTATCAGACCTACTGATTTTTGTATATTTTGGAAGAAATATAATGAGCTTTGTGATATATAGACATGCTGTGCGAGTGTCTACAGATGTAAAATTAAAATAAAAAAATAACCTCCATTATGTACTAAGTATTTTTAAAATATTGTTTTAATCTTTATAACAATGCTATAAAGTAGGTTTTATTATTGTACCATTTTACAAATGAGGAAACTGAGGCTTAGAGAACTGAAGTAGCATGCCGAAACCACAGTTAGTAAGAATTGGGTCTGGGATTAAATTCCAAGTACATAGGACTCCAAAACCTGTGCTTTGAAGGCCCTTGGAAACCTACCCCTCTTACTATGCTAACATTTTCTAAAACAATAGACATAAAAATGAGAATGGGGGCTTTAACTTGGATACTTATGTGACAAGTGCCTAACCCCCAATAATCTCTTCTTCCTATGAATGCATAGCACATACAATCTGTGCTACTTATCTGACATTGGGAATATCACAGGTGAAAGACTTAGCACTGTGTAAGATTACGTGCATGGAAATATGTTAGGAACTAATCTGTTCCTGGGCAGCCCTGGTCTGAACTGACCTGGTGGATATATTTGAAACCTGTCCTTTTCCTCCCAACACAACTCGGCAGCTGACTGTGACATGTCTGCAGCAGGGACGAGGGCTGACTATGGCTAGGGGACAGCGCAGAAAGGAATTCCTTATTCAAAAATCTACTCGTTTGGGATTCCTATTGCTCCTCTTCTCGGTTCCAAAGCTGATGCTATTTCAAAGCTCAAGCCAGGTCATGAGAATGGGAAGAAGCTCTGAAATCGCTCCTGCCACAAACATTTCACGTGCCATTTTTAATTTCAGTAGTGATTCTTGGTTTTTGTTTTCTCTGTTTATTTGGTCCATTTAATTGGAAAGCTTCTTTCGATTTGTAGGTGCAACCCAATTGCGCAGATTCTTAAAAATAATTTTGTGGCATTGATTGTTAAGCAAATATGGGTTCAGAAATCTTTTATTATTCAAGTACTTTTGTTATGATAGTATTCATTATTTTATTATGTGACTAATATATTTACCCCCCACTACTTAAGAATATACTACTAGTCAAGATATCCTGTATTTTGGGCTACAAATACAGTGTTTCCCCGAAAATAAGACCTAGTCAGACCATCAGCTCTAATGCATCTTTTGGAGCAAAAATTAATATAAGACCTGGTATAATATAATATAACTAATATAATATTATATTATACCTGGTATTATATTATATTATACCCGGTCTTATATTAAAATAACATCAGGTCTTATATTAATTTTTGCTCCAAAAGACGCATTAGAGCTGATGGTCCAGCTAAGTCTTATTTTTGGGGAAACATGGTACCAAAATTCAAGCAATAGAAGTAAAAAAAAAAATGATTGTAAAAATTAGACTCTGTCTCTGATAACCTACAAACAGAAATTATTTCTTAAAACTACTGTAAGTTTTATTCATATAAGTACTTAAACTACTTTACTTATATTTAAATGAAAAGTATCGTTTCAGAAATGTGAATATTTAAATCAATATTAATTAGTATGTGCACTTTATACGTTGTCCTAGTTCTCAGTTTTTATTAATTTCCTGTGACTGCTGGCAAATTTGCTTGTCTGACCCCAATATATGTAGCACATTGTCTTTTTATCCCAGTATCTTCCCCTTCTAATTATTACTTCTATGGCCATTTAACCTTAAATAGTGCCTCTGATGTCTATACATTAAGTGTGTGTAAAGCAGTAGCCTTGTGACTTTTAAAGATAGAGTGGGTAAAAGGTGATGACATTTCTATGGTCACCAGACCCTCCTGTAACATTCCTGGGGCCTGGGGCAAGAATACATGGAGAGTTGCGTACCACGTGTAAATATTTAAACGTTATGAATTGAGCTTAGAAACTGTTATAGTCTGTCCTCCTATTGATGAATGTAGCTGGAAGGCCAGAATGAAATTTAGAATGCTGAGAGTCCAGCCAGTTCTGTGCCAGGACACAGTGGGGCAGGACGACCTGACCTGTGGCCTGAGGGGTCTGACTGTGAACTTGAGGGCAGCCCAGCTAGCACAGCCCACCTGCATCCATATACCCATCACCACTCCACAGACAGCGCCCTGTGCCTGCAGTCAGGCCTGGGGGAGAGGATGGCCTGAGGCGGAAGCAGGCCCGAGGTCACTTCAGCAGAGAATTGGGGGTCTGCCTGTGGGTACCACCATCTTATTCTAGAGGGAGGCAGGATCGCTCTGTGAGGGGGGTATTGCCAGAGGAGAGCCAGAGCAGGGTCCTCTAAAGAGTGGGGACCCAGAGAAGGGCTCTCCAACCAGGGCCTCGGTCAGGAGGTACTGAGTACCACATTGAACCGTCTTCAGGGCAGCTCATTTCCAGCTTTGCTCTCAGTTACTGTCTGGGGTTATTTTAGATCATCTTTGTGACACGTTGAGAACCAGCTCTTCTTTCAAAAACTAAGGATTTCGGTAAAGGTTTTCAGGACATTTGAGACTTATCTGATTTTCTGCATAGATAGCACGAAATGACGGTATTTTCATACATCGCAGCCCACAGATGTTAATGGGTTACAGTTTCTGTTTAGAAACATGTGATTTTACACAGAACATGTTAATCTCATTTCATCTGTTATCAGAATGGAATGCAAAATGACTTCCATGTTTCTAGAACAATTACAGCATAGTAGAGTTACGGTAACCTTGAAAACATGTTGTTTGTTTCTTCCTTTGTGAAATGTCAAAAAGGTATGTTTTCTGACTGTATTGATTGCCAGTCACTCTGTGCCGTCCAAATGTTTCATATGGTGCAGAGCTGAACTTCATCTAATGAGCTGGAACTCAATGCTTACATATTTGGAAGGCATGACATGCAGGCATGTGAGACTGTGTTGTAAACAAACATAATTATTTCTTTACGTTATAAAAGATCAAAGCCCAACTATTATAATTGGCCTTTGCTAAAGTCTAATAATAACTAATGAACTGAATACCGACTGAATTCATTTCTGAGGGCTGCCACACAAAGAACCACAAAGTAGGGTCTTCAAACAGCAGAGACTTCTCGCACCACTCTGGAGGCCAGAAATCCAACATCGAGGTGCTGACAGGGCCACACTTTCTCCTGAGCCTCTACAGGAGGACCTTTCCTTGCCTCTTCTAGCCTCTAGAAGCCCCAGGTGTTTCTCGGCTTGTGACAGCGTAACTCCCGTCTCTGCCTCCATCTTCCTGTGTCTGTGTCCAAACTGTCTTGTCCTTATAAGGACACCAATTATATTGGATTAGGCTAACCTAGTATAACTTTATATTACCCTGATCATGTCTGAAAAGTCCCTATTTCAAAACAAGGTCCCATTTGGTACAGGGGCTAGGACTGAAGCATATCTTGTCGGGGGACACAGTTCAACCCATAAGACCAACTATATGAGCTATGAAACTACTTTAGGTGCTTTATATGTGTTGTCTTACTCAAAACCTTATAGCAACTCTATGAAACGAGTATTGCTATTGCCCTGTGTGGTGCGGGGCGGCCTGCGGGGTCTCTGCTCCCACTCCCCACATAAGAACGCAGGTCATGGTGAGGCCAATAAGGACCACCCACGGAGCCATCGGTAGGGGAGTCATACCACTATATTCTCTCTGGTGGCTGGGTTGGAGACACAGGAAGCAGGAGCCACACTATCTGCAACCTGCTGTCCACTTCTCTGCAATCCGCAACCTGCACTCTGCCCTTGCTAGCCCCCATTTTCTGCTAGTGTAGCCACGGCAGTTATATTAGTGGCCAATGGCTCACTGGTTACAGCTGACGGCCAACTAGCCACAGCTGATGGCCATCCAATCACAGTCCATGGCCATTTACTACCCGAGTGAGCACCTTTCCACGTGAGGGCGAGAGCCTGGAAACTGCACTCCTGGCTCTGTCCCCATACCCGTTTTATAAATGTGGAAACAGGAACAGGGAGCTGATGTAACTGGCCTACACGTCTAGTTATTGGCTGGGACATAGAGAAGCTGGGGCATAGGTAGTCTGACTCCGAATCCACACTGTGACCACGATGTAATATGGACTATCATTGGCCCCAGCTACACATTAAGTAAAATATAACAGGATCATAATTTGCATGTATTTTATTCAAATAAGTTCTAATGATCCTGTCCTGGAAGCCAGAATCTTTATTTTTCAATTTGTATCTGTCTATAACTATCTTTATATCCAAACAATACATATAATTTTCATTGTTAAAATGGCTGGATTAGTTGGGTTTTCATTTTTAGTTCCTGGCAGTATGAAGCAATAAAAGGAACCAGTATAAGTAGTAAAAGCTACTTAAGAGATGTAAGAAACAGAAACACCTAGAGACCATACTTAGTGTGATTTTCAATAGAGATGGATAAAATATTAAGGATATTTTTCTTTTATAAAATATATTACTTTGTTAATTTTCATACCAGTGTTTAATATAGAAGATTGAACAAAAATTTAGAGACAGATATAGTTATGCCTATTTCTAGATTTTTAGAAAAAAATGGCAAGAGAAATGCCTCCTCACATTGTAATGCCATAAAGGTCAGCTTATCAGTAAGCTCAGTGATTTTGCTGAAGGAACATTGAAGTATAAAAGTGTATTTTAAATGTCCATGAATATATTAAAATATAGGTGATAAATATATTCCTATTCAAACATAGATTTTATAAGCAAATACTAAACATTCTGATTAAATACGAAAGCCAATGCTAACTATTCTAATTAAGAACTATTATATGTAGATACATGTACGTATACTACGTGTGACTAGCCTAGACTAGTTTCATGAACGAAATGCATAAAACAAGCCTAGACAAGTCACAATTCCACCAGGTAAATAAAATTGCAGTAATCCTCTTAAATGAAAGATAAAAACCTATAGGGAAGGAAAGCATGTACATATTATATGTTGTATCCCAACTGGGAAGAACGCTTACTCGCCTAGATTTCCTTCCTGCTCTTGTCTGAGTGTCCACATTCTAAGGGGTTAGTGGGCATATGTAGAAGGCAAGGTCACCGATGCTGTAACCACGGTGCTGACGGTTGCCCTCACTGTCTTAGTACCAACTGAACTTCAGATTCAGCTGACCCTTGATGTATAGTCAAGACACGGCTTCTGCCACCAAGATCTCTGGGTCCTTATCCGGGTCACTTAGCATCATGTTCCTCTTGTGACCACAAAGAATAGAGCAGAAGCGACGCTATGAAAGAATAGTCAGGCGCACAGTGAGTGCAGGGATTCTTCACCCACCAGGAAGGCAAAGCCGACACTTCCTCGCACGTGATGCCCCACGGTTCTCTGTTGTTTCTCTTGCCCTGCCATTGTGACCGTGGAGCCACGGCTCATGACAGAAGAGTCTCTGAGCCACCTACACTGGATGGGGACGCTCTGCCTTCCCTTCAAGTGACTGAGGACCTGCCTCTGCTTTTGTTCTGCTCTCCACCCTGCCATGCACTATCCCAGGGCCCAGTCTCTCCCCTTCTAAGACCCAGGGCTGGTGACCTCTGCATCTCCACCTACTTCATAAGAGTGCTATCGGAATAACAAAGGATTTCATTTTTTTAACGTTTTCAGATACTCAGGAGTAAGTGTCATTAATGGATTAGAGCTAAGCTCAGATTGGTTAGATTAATGGATCATGCTTCTGGGTCCACATGTATGTTCTGAGCGTATGACAAAACTTTTTTAATGTCACAGCCAGTTCTCAGAAACATGTATTTTTAAGCCTGGGAAAGTAACTTATTATCTTCCTGTTACCAAAATATTTGTTCACCATGTCTCTGAAATACCAAATTCAGGCAGCAAGGATAAAACATTTAACATATTCTAAGTTGTTATCATGAATAAGGAAAACACCTTATTTCTTGGCATTCATATGATTTTTTTTTCTTTGAGTCTGCCTTCCTGTGGGAACTACTCGTGGCATCCTATCCTGGTCCTACTAGAATATGCCAATTTTTCACCGTGGTCTTCACGATACACGAATGCACCATAAACACTGACATCTTTCCTGTGTCTCAGACAATCACGCGCCCAGATGAGAACTAGGCCACAACTGACCTCACAACACAGCAAGCCTATGTCAGTGCTCCAAACAATAACCCTCCACAGCCTGCTGCTCGGAGTCTCCATGGACACGCGTGGGGAGCTCAGGGATAAAACATTTCTGTTTTTACCAGCCTAGAAGTTTATGATAACCCTAAACCAGAAGAAAAGGGAATTTCTGATTTTTAATCTGAAACATTTCCCTGCTGTTTTTCATAGGTTTCTCCTCAGAAAAGAAAGTCAATCAGTAGCGTGCGGGCGAAGGGAGAGCCAGGCTGGGCCCTCGTTTTTCTTTTCACTGTATCTTGTGTCTGTCTCTACTGCACGTCATCTGCACCACCCTCCGTGCCATGTTTCCCTTGGGCATCGATGGAGAAAACGGCTCGTGGCGGCTGAGATCCTGACCCAGTCTGCGGGGCCAGGACCACCCAAGCAGACGCATCGGCCAGTGTCCTTGCAACAAGATTTGGCAGATGGATTACGCCCCACTCCCCGAAACCCCTCAGCGTATTGCTGTTGGATTTACAGGGACGACTTTGTGATTTCAGCAACGCCCCTCTGGGTGTAGTAATGTTGCCTGCTGACTGAAACATACATTCCCTGGGGGGAAAGTATCCGCACTTTTAACTTTTTAGCCTTGCGCCCATATTTTCATAGGGGCTTCTTAGTTCTTTAGCCAGTGTAACTAGATACTCTGTGTGTCACTGTTGGCTTCAGTGAGCCTATAAATAGGATTGAAGAGGTGTGTGTACTTCCTTAAATGAAATGAGTTTTTCAATCCGAATAAAATGATAAACTTGACACTATTCCTTAAACAGATCATTCCTTTAAGATGATGAGAAACTGTGAGCCTACTTCATTTTTAGGTGGACTAGATTGTGAAAGATGAACTAACATGATGGTGACGACTTAGCTGCGTCCATAGGTACTTACAGAAGTACAATAGTTCAGTGAAATCTGTTTTTCCTCCCTATGGATGTGAGTAGTAATTAATGAAAAACATAACTGTGACTTCTCAAACCAATGAAAATGGAAAACAAATGCATCCAATTTTATTGCAATTAAATTGCATGGTGGCACGACAGATGTCTAATAATGAAGTAGATTTAAAAATATTAAGTTCATCCATTTAATGAGGATTCTGCTAGGACCGCCTGGAGACGCTACTTGTGAGGAGAGTGAGACCCACGGATATTGGTACTTCTAGAAGCACCAAGAGAAAACCAGGAGCAGCAACTGAAGATTGTCACATAAAACAATCCAGACATACCATTGAGACTATCTAGCTACAACGTCCAGAAGTTACACTGTTTAATTCCAGCTCAAACTTTTTTTTTTTCAATTTCTGGAAATACCTGAACCTTTGTATAGAGGAAAGGTAAAAGAGCCTTTGAACGTTAAATACTTTCAGCATCAGTCTTTAATTACTCAAACACAATTCTTGAGGAGGAATTATCCTTCTCTTGCATTAATTGCTACTACTCATTAAAGAGACAACTCATTCTTGGGCAATAGTTCAGTATATGTGAATCAGAAATAACAGAATTAATAAGTCAGTTGCACTGAAACATTTTAGCGCTTTTTAAAATCGTCCGTTTTCTCAGATCAGTGAAGAAGTCACTATAATATCAGCTTCTAGTGGTGGATTAAGTTTGCCAACAAGAAGTCACCCCGATAAGCTCACTATAGCTCAATTCCACAGCAGTAAAACATGAAGTAACCATCCTTTTACTATCACTGACGTCATCCTATTACTAATAAGCAAGTTGTCAAACATTGACAAGATTGTACAAATGCTCATAGAAGGGGACAACATCCAATTCAGTGAGACCTGGTTTATTTGAACTTCAAGTGGCTGACTGCAAATGTGAGAAGAGGGCCCCTTGCTCAGAGCACATCTGCCCTTCCGAGAAGACAAATTTCCACTACCCTGGCCTGAGAGCCCCTTCTGTGTCTCTCTCCCCACACCATTTCGTTGGGGACTTCTCTGTCTCAGCTCATTACGAGGGTCATACCCCTCTGTGGAGGCACTTGCTTCATTATCACACACTATTTATGGAACTTTCACTTTATGCCAACCAATATCAGAAGGAAGAGCACAATTTATGAGGCTCATGACATACTGTTTTGGTAAACTAAACCCAAATCTTAGAGCCTCCCGATGTGCTTGCCTTGTCACTGGGAATCAGTTTGCTGGGAAAATCCATCTTACTGATCTTCCTGAGTCTGCTACTGACTGGCAGGCAGGTGAGTGCACAGATGGTTGGCGATTCCATTTGCACATCTGTGGGGGAACCTCATGGCCTCCTGCTCCCTGATCTGCAGCCGCAGGATGATGACCCACACCGTGAGTGGACCCCTCCCACACACACAGCGGGCAAGAACAATCTCATCCAGACACCTCTGCAGGCAGGAGAGCTGCGTATGTGGCAGTGGAAGAAAAAGGGGCTGGAGAGACTTGTTTCTTTCTTGGTTTCCAAGCATCCATTCCATCTTCTTTTTCGAATACTATCTCAATATCCTTTAGGAAAGTTATCTCTTTCCCCACTGGACCCAGTTTCATCTAAAGTGCCCTGTCTCCTAGGCACGGGACAGTCATGTGATCCAAACCAGGCCAAGTGGAAAGTCCTTTGCTGGCATTTGAGCTTCAAGCCCGCAGAGAGCCTTGGGGAGGCAGAGGCTGCTGTCTGGACCTATAGGACTGACCAGGTTCTGCACCTTCCCTGGCACCCATGCCAGTAAGCTCAAGTCTCTCTCAGCCCTTCCCTCAATCAGGGTTAGTTTCTCCAGTTTGAAACAGAAGAATCTTAATCAATCACAAGTGTGGCGGTTAAATCTCAGAGAATTTATGGTAAGGGTATTGTGAAGAGTATATATGTATATATAATATGTGTATGTGTATTATGTGTGCATATATACATATACGTGTTTATATATGTATATGTGTATATATACACATGCATATACATTTTTTTTCTTTATGATCTTTAAAAATAGAAACTCAGATATGATATAATCAGATAAGTTAAACAATTTGAATGTTATGTTCGCCAGTCTTACAAAATTTTACCTTGGATCATTGTGCAAAGATATTGTAACATATTTTAAAGTGGAAAACACTTTAAATATATATAATAAGAAATAAAATACAATTCTTCATGTGAATTTTCTCCTAAATCTGATGAAGCCCCTTAAGAAGATACTTTAATGAAGCAACGTTGGGAAAAGTTCCAGTGAAATAAAACCACCAGAGCCCACATCTAATTTCCTTATTTCTTTTTCCGAAGTGCTTAATTGTACATAGCTGATCATTTCCATTTTAACAGACTGTTAATACATAAATCATAGGATATAGAAGTCTTTTGTGTAAGAACTATACCAAATGGGTTCTACTTTTAAAAACAGTGGGATGATGGTGCTTCTTTCCAGCAAAGTTACACTGTAACTTTTTAAACTTCAGGTTATTCTGTAGCAAAATGTTAATTCAAATACAGAGTAACTCCGGGATGAGAAGTTAAGGTAAAATTCCCAACAGCTTCACAACTTTCTGTGAATCAGAACATTTTTGGATAACTGGTCATGCTCCACATACCCTCTCATCTTGATGAGCAATCTATTTTGGATGTTATTATTTGTCAGTGTCATTTATTAGAAATTCCTTTTGTTTGTATAAAAGTGTACCGTGTGTGCAGTGGTGGGAAATAAAAAGGAAATAGAGGCACTTCCTATTCTTCCCATGGTCTAAGGAAAATTATTCCAGCAGCTGTGGGAGGATGCATTGAAGCCAGAGGAGATGGAAGTTCCTCGTAATTTCCAACATAATCCTTCATCTTTCAATGTCTCTAGAAGTATTGTCTTCCTTACCATATTTCCCCGAAAATAAGGCCGGATCTTATATTAATTTTTGCTCCAAAAGACACATTAGAGCTTATGTTCAGGGGATGTCATCCTGAAAAATCATGCTAGGGCTTATTTTCCGATTAGGTCTGATTTTGGGGGAAACACAATATATAAATCACAGGAGGTAATCAGTCAAAATTTGGCAATTTAAATTGAGCAAATTTAATATTACAATATTCAACTGTTCTAGCAAAATTTCGTAAGTTTTTTTTTCAATAATCAGCAAAATCTAGAACCATTCTTCCCAAAAGGAAAACTACGCTTTATTTTTTATATTGTTCTTTGTTTGATAAGGTTCTAACAATACGACAGAAATTCATCTTTCTCATAAAACAGTAAAGGTTAACCTTAGCTCATAGATTGATTATTAGGAAAACTTACAAAGTTAAATTTTATTTTATTATTTTTTTAATATAAGGAAGTAGTGGGTTCAAAGGAAATTAGGTCTCATTTAAACGGGATTTTTCTCCCATTACATTTGCATTTGCTCAATTTTGCCAATGTTTGGCTCTTGTGTTTTTTTTTTTTTTTTTGCTTCTGAACACTGATACGTGAGGATGTATGATTTGCAGATAGAGTCACTTTGCAAACAGGAAAGGACCTATCCACGGCCAGGCTGGAAGAACAAAAGGAATGACTGGGTATCTTCATGGCATTCTTAAGTTGCTGAATTAACAAACCCTGGAGCCTGAAACACTAATTGTGTGCAACAATAGTTTCCCTGTTGGTCAAGCCACTTTGAGTGAAAGCCAAAGTCATGCCTCTTTGGCAATATGGCAGCAGGTAATCTGCACATTTTTGAGTCAGGTTTGGTTATCTGCTATAGTAATGCATCCTGACATGTTTTCAGTTCTTATTTTTCCCAACATCAGTCTGTGGTTTCATTTTGAGCAATCATTTGGAATTCTGAAAGGGTCTGTCTATTGTTAGGCTATATCTAAGTCCCTCTGCTTTCTGCAAAAACAAAGTAGAACAAAATAGCATGTATCAGGAAAAAATCTGGAGAGCCAAATAGCTACAAGTCAAGTGATAAATAGACTCATCTATGGTCTCGTATCAAAGCTGTTCTTTGAACTTAAGAACGTGGCCTAAAAATGAGTATCTTCATCATATGGATTAGATGTATTTCAGAATGTTGACTCTGCTATAAAACTAATGCTGGTGATTTATTTGTTGTCAGTCATGATAAAAAAAAATATTACTAACAAAAACTCCCGCCAGTAGAATTGAATTTAAAAACTCCCAGCTATAAGAGACTGGTCATCAGGTATAAAACGTGCGCTGTTGAACCACTGGACGTAGTTTGCAGTCAGCTGAGATGCTGCAGAGATTTCTCACATGGGAAATTTTTATTCCAGCATTGCTACCAATTTTCAGTGACTCCAAGGGTGTAGGATTGCTCACAATCCCAAAATTCTTTGATCACCCGTGTGTGATTGCCCAGAGTTAGCATTTCTCCTACTTCTGACTGGGTGTATATTATACAAACAAGGATCCTGTGACGAATCCAGATGGAAAGGATGTAGAGTAAGCATCTGGAACTCGGTCTTCCCTGGACTTGTCTCTGAGCCTAGATCCCAACCTAGGACAGCATTTTCTCATCTTTCACACAAGAAGATGAGCTACCCCCAGTGTTTCTGAAAGTTTCCCAACGAGGAACCTCTATTGGCAAGACAATAATGAATGTGTTTGGAACAGGGACACCTTTTGAAGATTTCCATGATAAAAAAATGCAGGCCAAATTTTCAGACATGTTTTCATATACAAGTAGTGAATAAAATTGAGATGTCAGAAAGATGTGTTATACGTGTTATGTGGCTACTTATAGCCCAGACATACCATATTTTTCCAGGAATGAGCCTTCTGTAGATTGAAAACTTGGCAGAACAGGGTCTTCCTATTCTAAAATCTTAAGAATTTGTTTCTAATATTAGGCTGCAATATCATACATCGTCAGTAGGTGCCACCACTTCACAAAATTTACTAGACTGAAAATTCCTTAGTTCAACATTCATTAACTAATCAGTACATTAAAGTTAGTGTCATAAATGTAGAAGCTGCATTAAAAAGTAGCTTTATTTAAAATAGGGATATTTTGCACTAGGAATTGAAAAAGTTAAATTCTGTAGATGAGTGCTGTAGAAAAGTCTTAAAATTTAGTGCAACCATTGGAGGGTAATGCACGTATCCTTTGGAGAGATGTCCATTATTTTCCTGGAGTCCGTGATACCACACTTGCTATTATGATAAATTATGATCTATTAAACTGTGGGTACAGAGTCCCAGAGAGCAGTTTCCAGGCTCTCGGCCTCACGTAGAAAGGTGCTGGCTTGGGTAGTAGATGGCCATCAGCTGTGACTAGTTGGCCGTCAGCCGTTACCAGTGAGCCATTAGCCAATATAACTGCCGTGGCTATGTTGGGGGGTTGGATGGTTGGCAGAGAAGTGGACGGCAGATTGCAGCTCCTGCTTCCTGTGTCTGTGACCAGCCTCCAGCGAGAATATAGCAGTCTGACTCCCCTATCCATGGCTCCGTGGATGTTCCTTTTTGGCCTCACCATATCCTGCGTTCTTGTGTGGGGAGCGGGACCTGAGACCCTGCATGACATAAACCTTGCAAAACTTTAAAATGAAAAGATATCATTGTTCCCACATATGTTAAAATAATTCTCTCTTCTTAAAGAAAAAAATGGCAGTTATAGTACAAAACACATGGGGTCTGGAGACAGATAGACCTAAATTTGAACTCCTCTCTTCCTCTACTTGGATGATCTTAGGCAATTTACTTGACCTTCATCTGTTTGTTCATTTGTTTGTTGAACCACTGAGTCTGTATTTCTTAATTGCAAGGCTTACACTTCTGACACAGTTTTTGGAAGATTAATGATGTATGTAAATCACCTGGCACATGGCAGGTATTCAAACAACAGTAGCTATTAGCAAAGCCTCGGAAACTACATTATCACCATGGCATAAATATGGTAGAATGGTACATTGTTATTAATAGTTGACACTAAAGTTAATTTTAATTATTCTAATGCACTATGAATCTAACATTTAAGAGGTGAATATATTTCAATACCATATCAAATTCCATGTAACTTTTCTATTCTCTAGTTGGAAATGGAAAATGTACTTAGATGAGCTAATCTGGGGGCAAAACTTGAGGGCAGGAAAAAATGGCTAATTGAGAATGCCTGGAGCTGTGGTACTCAAGCAAGGGGCCTCCACAGCTCCGTGCATGTGCTCCTGCACCCAGGACCCCATCCCACCCCCACTAGGCCATCCAGCAGCATTCGGGTGAACGTTTGGGGGCTGAAGGAAGAAAAAGAGCATCCCCTCCCCCTAAACCCCACTCCTGACTTGGTGGGGATCAGCTCAGCCTAGAGTTCCTCACAGTTTTCCCAGGCCTGGAGAAACTAGGAAACACAAAGACCTGCAGAGGTGACGGCCTCATGTAAGTCTCCCTCAGAAACTTCTCAGCAGGCCTAGACCTGTCCAAGGGGAAGGTGGGGAACCTGCCCCCTGCTACAGAGGGTATCATATCCAACATGCTACAAGGCACAGCCGCGTCCGTAGGGCAAGTCCTGACAAGTGGCTGATAACGCAGAGTGTGGCACCAGTTTGAATGAACAAACACTGCTAGGCCCCTGCATTGGTCTGCTCAGGCTGCCTGCAAAGACCCACAGACTGGGGGCTTCCACAACACAAATGACTGTCTCCCAGTTCCAGAGGCTGCACAGGCTGGGATCAAGGTATGGGCAGGGTTTTCTCTGCAGGGCTGTGAGGGAGAATCTGCTGCGTGCCCACCCCTCGCTTCTGGGGCTCCGGGGTCCATGCTGGTGGTCCCTGGCTAGTGGACACCTCACTCCCTCTCGGCCTTCATGTTCCCGTGGCATTCTGTCTGGGTGCATGTCTGTATTCGAATTTCTCCTTTTTATGAGGATACCAATCCTGCTGGATAAGCTCACTCCAGTATGAGCTCATCCTAACTTAACTAATTTTCTCTGTAATGATCCTATTTCCTAATAAAGTCATATTGTAGATACTGGGGTTGGGACTTCGACAAGTGAATTTTGGGGGATACACAATTCAATCTATAACAGTGTCCCTTTCTGACTTAAAGATACCCTGGTGCTATGGCCTGACAGTGTATTGACCCCCGGAATTTTGTGTTGATAATCTAACGCAAAAGGTGACAGTATTATGAGGTGGGGCATTTGGAAGGAGATTGGTATGAGGGTGGAGCCCTGTGAATGGCTGACGTCCTCTTATAAAAGTGGCCCAGAGAGCTAGCTGGCCCTGACACCACACGAGGACACTAAGAAGCAGGCCGAAGTCCTAGCACTCAGAAGGCTCTCACCAGACGCCCGCCATGCTGGCCTCCTGATCTTGAACTTCTGGCCTCCAGACCTTTGTGAATTAAAACTCTGCTGTTTATAAGCTGCCCACTCTGTGGTATTTTATTCTAACCATCTAAATGGACTGAGACACCCAGTGAACAAACACCACAAGGGACAGAGCTTGGGAGCGGGCCTCCACCTGGGACTGTTTCTCCTTCATCAGATGTCCTGCCAGTGGGAAAGGTCAAACAGTGTCTGGAGAAGGTTAGGGGCAGAGTGTGCTCTGAAGGTGACGACTCAGGGGCCCACGGTGCAGCCCATATTGGACAGCTGACCAAAACCATCTTGAGAAAATTTATCGAGGACCACCTGCCAAGACAATTTGCTCCTCACATTTTGAATTTTGGGAGCTCCGTTTCTAAAGAATCCATCCAAAAGTCTTTTTAGCTGTCCTTCGAAATGGCTTCAACAACGTATATTTACGATCTCCACGCTTTCACTGAGATTTTGAAGTACGAAAACAAAAGCTATATGCACGCCTATCCAGAACTTTTGGTTACAGTATGTTTAGTAAACCAAGGTTTTCTTCACTCCTTTATTTTCAGTCATTCCAGAATCTTCCAATAAGGAATACCTTGCTTATTTTTAGCTCATTATTACTTCCCCATCCCCTAGCTAGTTCTGTCGTCGTTGTTGTCGATGGTGGTGGTGGTGGTTTTCCTTTGCAGATGCTTAGATCTGTCTAGAGCAAGATTAATAATGATCGTGGGTCTTGATAAACAGTCTACCTGGGCAGTAACACCGTCTGACTGCCACAGCTCAGCATGTTCCTTTCACAAAGCAGAGTCGTGCATAAAATCCCTAAGACTGATTCCCCCAAAATTGAGAATTTGTTTAACAGTTTAAATCTGCACTGTCGACAATAAGTTTTTTATGCAATACATCTGAAATGAAAGCAGAGAGGGAACAGGCTGGACAACTCAGCATAATACTACCCAAGACCAAGGCCACGAGGACCTCGTACTAAATTGGCATCAGATCACTGACCTCTGGCACTGATTCAAGATAAGGAGGAAAGCTACTTTACAGATGCCAAACAGATGGCGAGAATTCTTGTGTGGCAAACTGAGAGCCAGTGTAGTGCAGATAATAGATATTTTGAAAAGTCAGCTGTCTTGCTTTGATGCAATAAACAAATTTCGAGGGAATCCCTTCAAAGCAACACGAATCATGGAGCTATACAGGGGGACTCTGCAAATCTCTATCCCTGTTTGTGTCATTTCCAACCTCAAGGACCCTCATCCTGCCGCTTTTGTTCCACGTCCTATCCCATAGGTTGCACAGCACTTTTGAAAACAGTATTTGGAGTAAAGGGGAGAATGATTTCATCAGACTTTTCCAGTAAACATAGTCCCAGAGTAAAGGACGCAGTTACTACGAGCACACTTTCTGAAGGCCAAGCATAGGGAATAAAGCTCCATGGAGGACCAGGCCATCCTTCGTGCTATGGAAGCCCAAATCCCCACAAGCGCTGAAAATATGAGCACAGCGTAAATGCTGAACACAGCACGAATTGCTGGGCTGAAGTGGGCTCCACTGAGCCTTCCCCAGTCGGCCCATCTCTGGTTTACGGTTCCCTAGCCCTGCCCCATACGCAGAGCCCAGAACGGCAGCCATAAAATACTTGCATCACGGGAAGAGGCTTTGTGTGCACGGTTAAATGACAGTCTGCACTGGTCTGGCATTTTGCATTGCTATGGGCACATTCAAAGCACTCACGCACACCCTCAAGCATAGCATGGAACTGGAAGGCGGACAAACACGTTTCTTCCAGGATGACAGAGCATCACTAAAGGGTACTGCAGAGGCTGTCACATTGATCTCAGCCAGTCTTTATTTCATCATCTGGCTCCCATCCTAGGGCTCCCTCAAAAGGGACATCCCTAACTAACCCAACAGGGCCTTCTCTGCCATACATCAGGCCATGCGGAGACAACAAAGCTAGTCAGTCAATTGTGCCGATCTCCTGTGTAAGCCCCTCGCCAGCCTTGTTAGCAGAAGCCTCTCCTTTGCCCGGCCAGGCTGGCCTCCCCTTCGCAGTCAGCACTCTTCCTTTAAGTCCCTTTTAATGAGAGGAACTGAGAGAGACTCAATAGTCCCTTCTTCTTCAAGGCGCTGGGCTCCCACCACGGCTGCTTACAACAGCACTCCTAATCAGACGGGCTAGTGTTCCCTCGGATGCTTATTCAGTGCATACACGTTCTCACTTTCAGAACCAACTGAGCTATTTTTCAGAATCACAGCATTATGTTAAACGTATCACACTTGAAAGAGGACCCCATCACCTACTGTTTCCCCAAATTAGCCTGTAGAGTGAAGGTTCCATATTAATAGACCAATTAATTATATCAGCAATATGCTCATACACTAATGAAAAGCTTGATCACTTGGGGACAAATACTGGAAACCCCTCCACCCATTTCAGCTGATTTCATAGTAGTTCTGAACCACATATCCTTTCATTGGCTGAAACCTGTTTACTAAAGAGATGGGTTTAGCAGTCGAAGAAAGAAGGACAGTGTGCAAAAGCCACTTCTGTTTCCAATTATTTCAGTGATTTATTTGGAGCCAAATAAGCCGCTTGATCTAGGAGTGCTTCAGTCCTGCGCGGGTGAGCTGAGCTTGCTGAGTCTCAGTGGTGGCTCTTCTGACTTAAGATCACTGGGTCCCCAGCGGACCTCACTGGGAAGGTTATTCCATGCTATTGTTTGTGCTTGTTTCCGACTGACAGCGTCCCTTACATGCGGAGTGGCTCGTTCAAAGGTACATGGAACATAAATTTTGCTCTGATTTGGGACTGAAGCAAATATATGCCCTCAAAATTTACCTCTAGGGAATCTTGTTGTCATTTAAGAGAAAATTCAAAACAAGTTTGTGTTTTTCACACCCTCCACCTCACTGACATGACCCAGTCAGCCTGGCCTAACATTACAAGCAGCTCTCTCCCACTGAGGCAAGATTTGTGAAAAGGTTCTGTGTCGCATCTGCTGTTTTGGGTATGAAATCTTTGGTAAGCAGGTAAACTGGCAAAATCTCTTAGCAGCAGAGTCAGAGGTACACACATTCACTCAGGTGACATCTTAGCTCAGTGGTTTTACCACAGTGCTTTGGGAACTGTCCATAAGCTGTGACTTTTGCCATTTAAACACAGATTTCCTCACTGTAAGAAATAACATAGTTAATATTTGCCAGTGGGGGTTCTCAGAGTGTGGTCCCAGAGCAGCTGCAGCAACGTCACCTGGGAAGGGTTAGAAACGCAGCTTCTCAGGTCCCACCCTGTAAGTGGCATGAGAAGGTCCAGGGTGAGGCTTGCAGTCTGTTCTGGCAAGCCCTCCCACAGCCTGGATGCACGCTCAGCACACAGCACATTTCCCTGCACGCTAATTGTGTAACACAGAGAAGACTCTTGGGCTGCTGGGCGTCTTCACGAAGCCCTGTGGAGAAGACCTTACATCACCTTTTTTGAGTCTTTGGCCTTTACTATTAAAATATTGAAATTTCAATATTTTCTTGTCTGACCAAATCCATTTTAACACATTAATCACATTCTCTGAAACTGAAAGGCCTGTTGAAAAGAAGGCGTGAACAATTCCAACACCAGGATGTGTACAGCGAACATGTAACACAAAGTAATCCCCGGGCTGTGTGCTTCTCTTAAACGTTTTAAAAATAAGAACCGTCAGCCACAGGATTTTCCCTTTCTTCATTACTGGAGCTGAATTTCTTGATCAGAGTGTTCTTATTTTGCCCGAGAACCTTCTAGCCTTCTCCTCATAGGCTTCCTTCTCAAGCAAAGCTTTTTTTAATTCTGTCAGGTCAATATAAACACAGCCTCTCTCATCATCCTTTCTGTCGCTGTTTAGTGATCTGACTTGCCAGTCATTTCCTTTCGCCTTTTCACATTAGTCCCCGAGTTCATATCCTGAGTGCTCTGTCCCCCCGTCATCTCCACCAGGCTTTTTGGGCCAGTGTGGTCTTCTCTGTTCACTTACTATCTTCCACCAAATCCACTATTTTATTTGTTTTCTTCGTTTGGTCCTCGAGTCCCTTATCTTTGCCTTTGTCTGGCATCTATTTACTACCTGACAGCACCACCTGGGAGGTAAGCTGAGGGGCTGTCCACAGGGACAGGGTGAGATGAAGACAGTTCCCAGTGACGGAACACTGTGATACAGGAGCTCCCTGGGCAGGAGGAGGGAGGCTGCTGGGTGTAGACCCCACACCGCCAGGCTGGCCAGTGTGGAGCCTTCCAGCACTACCACTCGTGTGTTCTGGGTTTTCGGAGCCACCTCCAGCTCCATCTCACAGGCCCTGCTTTGGGTCTCCTGCAGCCTCTGGCATACTCCATGTGTCTGTGCAACTTTCAAAAAAGTCATCCCTCTGGACAGACCAATGATAAAAAGATACAGCCACAGGGCAGACATTTTACAAAGGGGCCCCGCCCCGCTGGGTGGACAATACACAGACCAGGCCTGATAGGGGCTAAATTTCAAGAGCCACTCTGACATCACAGCCGGCACTGGTAACTTTGCTTCCTGTGAAAACTGTATACCCCAGTCCATGGCACCCCTGTCTGTCCCCTATTTCTTACTGCTCTGTCTAAAGAAAAGTACAATTCTTGGACCAGTAGCACCATCACCTAGAAACACGTTAGAAACAAATTCTGGAAACTTACCGTAGACCTGCTTCAGCAAGCAGCAAGCTGTGTTTAAACAAGTCCCCCAGATAATTCTCATTCACACTAAAGTTTGCAAACACTAGAATGCCTGACACAGGACAAGTACTCAATAAATGTTTGTTAGTTGAATGTATAAATGAATTTCTCCACGAAAACTAAGCTCAAGCACCCTCTGGAGAACAGCGTCCCAGGCTCCACCTCATCTGGCCAGGCCCGGCCCCATGTCCTTACAAGACTCTGTACTGCTGTGGGACGGACTCAAAGGCCCTGCAGGAAATGCTGACCTCCTTGGCTCTTCTGGTGACTTAATCTGGTCTCCTTGAAGGCAGGACCTGTGTTTACTGGACTTCATTTTTGCCTGCTCAGCACAGTGCTTGGTCCACAACAGGAACTCAGTGCACAGGGAAGAAAGCGAAGAAGGAAGGTGCAAATAAGCCAACAGGCACAGAGTGAAGTAGTCAGCAGGCTGGGGACCTGTACCTCCCTGAAGCGCCTTGGGATACAAGGTTCCTTTGTATAAAATTCCAGTCCATTTAAAAAGCCAAGCTCTAGAAAATCTTTCCTTGTTGTGCCTGAAATAATGTGTCATTTCCTCTTGATCGATTGTTTGCTTGCACATAGGTTAATAATAAAATGTTTACTAAAATATTTAGGTCACTTGTGATTGGTGAAGGGCAGCATTTGTCTCCATTTCTAGGTCTACATGGAAACATGCTATTATTATTGTTATTTTCTTCTAATGCTATTCCATTTAAAAAAAAAAAAAAACTTTAAAATTTGGAATCAAGAATTTGTTTCTTAGTAAAATGTCCACTAGATGGAACTATTGTCTCAAAAGAACGAGGGTGACGCCTTAGAAAAGCCCCATTTCTAAAACTTTTCCCCTGAACGTTGTTACACCATTAAAAACTGATAGATAACGTCTTTTCTTTCCCTTTTTTTACACTAACTCTTTTCTTTTTATATAAGTTACATTAGCATTTAAAATGCATGCCATTTGACAGCTTATATTCTGAAAACCTTTGCATCTCTAAGACTTTAGTTAAGATGGCTCAATGCTGAGTTCTCTTTTTACAACTTTTTTCCCCCTACATACTTCATAGTTTTAATGAAAACATCTGAGTTACAAAACGTGCCTTAAAATCCACAATTCACAGAGGTTAAATAGATACCCTAAAGCTAGAGTGCTTAACAAAAAGATAAAACTTCAATTGTGGAAACACAAAGATTCAATGTGAATGTCTGTTAGTCCTGTCTGTCACCTTCTCAAAGAAACAGTATCTTTATGTATTCACACATTGTGGCCCAATATACACAACTGTATTTACAGGGCACAGTTTACTATTTGCTCATGCAAAGAGCATAGTAAAGTTGCAAATTCCATTCCATGCCTATTGAGGCTACTGACATGATATGAAAATTATCTTAATTAACTGACATTCGTCATGGTTTGCCGTTAGTGTATTATACTTAAGGCAACTCCTAAAGCAATTTTTAAAAAAAATTTATTGGGGTGACAATTGTTAGTGAAATTACATAGATTTCAGGTGTACAATTCTGTAATACATCATCTATAAATCCCATTGTGTGTTCACCACCCAGAGTCAGTTCTCCTTCCATCACCATATATTTCAACCCCTTTACCCTCATCTCCCACCCCCCACCCCCCTTACCCTCTGGTAACCACTAAACTATTGTCTGTGTCTATGAGTTTTTGTTTCTCATTTGTTTGTCTTGTTCTTTTGTTGGTTTTGGTTTCTATACCACATGTCAGTGAAATCATATGGTTCTATGCTTTTTCTGTCTGACTTATTCCCGTTAGCATTATTCTCTCAAGATCCATCCATGTCACAAATGTTCCTATATCATCTTTTCTTACCGCCAAATAGTATTCCATTGTGTATATATACCACAACTTCTTTATCCATTCATCTATCGAAGGACACTTTGGTTGTTTCCATGTCTTGGCCACCATAAAAAAAGCTGCAATGAACATTGGGGCACACGTGTCTTTATGGATAAATCTTTTCAGATTTTATTGGTAGATACCCAGAAGAGGGGATTGCTGGGTTGTGGTAATTCTATTCGTAATTTTTTGAGGAACCTCCACACTGCCTTCCATAGCGGCTGCACCAGTCTGCATTCCCACCAACAGTGTATGAGGGTTCCTTTTTCTCCACAGCCTCTCCAACACTTGTTACTATTTGTCTTGTTGATGATAGCCATTCTGACTGGGGTGAGGTGATATCTCATTGTGGTTTTTATTTGCATTTCTCTGATGATTAGTGATGTTGAGCATTTTTTCATATGTCTATTTGCCATTTGTATGTCCTCTTTGGAGAAAAGTCTCTTCAGGTCCTCTGCCCATTTATCAATTGGGTTGTTTGTTTTTTCATTGTTGAGTTTCATGAGTTCCTTGTATATTTTGGATATTAGCCCTTTATTGGAGGCACTGCTTGCAAAAATCTTCTCTCATTCAGTTGGTTGCCTCTTTATTTTGTCGATGATTTTTTTTGCTGTGCAGAAGCTTTTAAGTTTCATATAGTCCCATTCGTTTATTTTAGCTTTTACTTCCATTGCCTTTGGAGTCAAATTCATAAAATGCTCTTTGAACCCAAGATCCGTAAGTTTAGTACCTATGTTTTCTTCTATGCAGTTTATTGTGTCAGGTCTTATGTTTAAGTCTTTGATCCATTTTGAATTAATTTTGGTACATGGTGACAGATAGCAGTCCAGTTTCATTCTTTTGCATGTGGCTATCCAATTCTGCCAGCACCATTTATTGAAGAGGCTGTCTTTCCTCCATTGTATGTTTTTATCTTCTTTGTCAAAAATTATCTGTCCATGTTTATATGGTTTTATTTCTGGATTCTCAATTCTATTCCACTGGTCTATGTGTCTGTTTTTCTGCCAATACCATGCTGTTTTGATTATTGTAGCCCTGCAGTACAAGCTAAAGTCAGGGAGTGTGATACCTCCAGTATTGTTTTTTCCTAAGATTGCTTTGGCTATTTGGGGTCTTTTTTGGTTCCAAACAAATCTGATGATTTTTTTGTTCTATTTCTTTAAAAAATGCCATTGGGATTTTGATGGGGATTGCATTAAATCTGTATATTGCTTTGGGTAATATGGCCATTTTAACTATGTTGATTCTTCCAATCCATGAGCACGGAATATCTTTCCATTTCTTTGTGTCTTCTTCAATTTCTTTCAAAAATGTCTTATAGTTTTCAGCATATAGGTCCTTCACATCCTTGGTTAAGTTTATTCCTAGGTATTTTATTCTTTTTGCTTCAATTGCAAAAGGAATTGTTTTTTTTTTTTTTTTTGTATTTCTTTTTCTGAGATTTCATTGTTAGTATATAGGAATGCAATGGACTTTTGTACATTGATATTGTAGCCAGCAACTTTACTGTATTCGTTGATTGTTTCTAATAGCTTTTTGGTGGAGTCTTTAGGGTTTTCTATATATAGCATCATGTCATCTGCAAAGAGTGATAATTTAATTTCATCACTCCCAATTTTGATGCCTTTTATTTCTCTTGCCTGATTGCTCTGGCAAGGACTTCCAACACTATGTTGAAAAGCAGAGGTGATAGGGGACAGCCCTGTCGTGTTCCTGAACGTACAGCAAACGGCTTCAGTTTTTCACCATTAATTATGAGATTAGCTGAGGGCTTGTCATATATGGCCTTTATTATGTTAAGGTATTTTCCTTCTATACCTATTTTATTAAGTATTTTAATAATAAATGGATGTTGTATCTTGTCAAATGCTTTTTCTGCATCAATTGATATAATCATATGATTTTTGTCCTTTATTTTGTTTATGTGATGTATCACATTGATGGATTTGCGGATGTTGAACCATCCTTGTGCCCCGGGGATGAACCCCACTTGGTCGTGATGAATAATCTTTTTAATGCATTGTTGTATTAGATGTGCTAGAATTTTGTTTAGGATTTTTGCATTTGTATTCATCAGAGATATTGGTCTGTAGTTTTCTTTTTTTGTGTTGTCCTTACCAGGTTTTGCTATCAGGGTGCTGTTGGCCTCATAAAATGAGTTAGGGAGTACTGTCTCTTCTTCAATTTTTTGGAAGAGTTTGAACAGGATTGGTATTAGATCCTCTTTGAGGGTTTGGTAGAATTCATTAGTGAAGCCATCTGGTCCCGGACTTTTGCTTTTGGGAAGGTTTTAGATGACTGATTCAATTTCGTTACCGGTGATCGGTCTGTTTAGATTTTCCAGTTCTTCATGGTTCAGCCTTGGAAGGCTGTATGTTTCTAAGAACTTGTCCATTTCTTCTAGGTTATTGAATTTGGTGGCATATAGTCCTTCATAGTATTCTTGGATGATCCTTTGTAATTCTGTGGTGTCCGTGATAACTTCCCCTTTTTCATTTCTGATTTTGTTAATTAGTGTCTTCTCTCTTTTTATCTTAGTGAGTCTAGCCAAGGGTTTGTCAATTTTGTTAATCTTTTCAAAGAACCAGCTCTTTGTCACATTAATTTTTTCTATTGTCTTTTTGTTCTCTATTTCATTTAGTTCTGCTCTGATTTTTGTTATTTCCTTTCTTCTGCTGACCTTGGGTTTCGCTTGTTCTTCTTTTTCTAGTTCTTTAAGGTGTAACATGAGGTTTTTTATTTGGGATTTTTCTTGTTTCTTGAGATAGGCCTGTAATGATATAAATTTCCCTCTTAAAACTGCTTTTGCTGCATCCCAAAAATTTTGGTAGGATGTATTTTTATTGTCATTTGTTTCTATATATCTTTTTATCTCTCCTCTAATTTCTTCTTTGACCCAGTCATTCTTTAAAAGTATGTTGTTTAATCTCCATGCATTTGTGTTTTTTCCTGCTTTTTTTTGCAGTTGATATCCAATTTCAAAGCCTTGTGATCAGAGAATATGCTTGGTATGATTTCAATCTTCTTAAATTTGCTGAAGCTGATTTTATGTCCCAATATGTGGTCTATCCTTGAGAATGTTCTATGTACACTAGAAAAGAATGTATAGTCTGATGTTTTAGGATGAAGTGCTCTATATATGTCAATTATGTCCATTTCATCTAATGTGTCATTTAGGGCTGCTATTTCGTTATTTATTTTCTGTTTGGATGATATTCCATAGCTGTCAATGATGTATTTAAGTCCCCTAGTATAATTGTGCTTTGGTCAATTTCTCTCTTTAGTTCTGTTAGTAGTTGCTTGGTATATTTCGGTGCTCCTTGATTGGGGGCATAAATATTGATGACTTTTATGTCTTGCTGTTGTATGGTCCCCTTTGCCATTATGAAATGTCCATCTTTGTCTCTTGTTGTCTTTTTCACCCTGAAGTCTGTTTCATCTGATATCATTATGGCTACACCTGATTTTCTCTGGGTACCATTTGCTTGGAGTGTCAATTTCCACCCTTTCTCTTTGAGTCTATGCTTGTCCTTGTAGCTGAGTTGTGTCTCTTGGAGACAGCATATGGTTGGGTTTAGTTTTTTTGATCCAATCTGCTACTCTGTGCCTTTTTATTGGTGAGTTCAGTCCATTTACATTTAGGGTGATTATTGATATGTGAGGATTTCCTGTCATTCTATCTTTAGTTTTCTGGTAAGGCTGTCTCCATTGTTTCTTTGCCTTTTTGTTGTTGCCTATTATTTCTGTGTGGTGGTATTCTATGATGTTTCCCTCTGTTTCTTCTTTTATTATAGTATATATTTCAGTTCTGTTTTTTTTTTTTTTTGAGTGGTTACCCTTAAGTTTATGTAAAAGAAAGTTTGATATTTAGTGTATTCCATTTTCTTCAGCAAGCTTACGTTCTCCATTCCCATATTCTAGTTCAGGCCTTTACTCTCCCCCTTTTTATGCTTTGGTCGCCACAAATTGTCCCTGTTGATGGTGGTCGAATAGCCTCCTTTAGTATTTCTTGTAGTGCAGATCATGTATTAGAAAATTCCCTCAGCTTCTGTATGTCTGGAAAGGTCTTTATTCCTCCTTCATATCTAAAGGATATCTTTGCTGGATATATTATTCTTGGCTCATGATTTCTCTCTTTCAATAGTTTGAATATTTGGTTCCACTCCCTCCTGACTTGTAGAATTTCTGCTGAAAAATCTGATGATAATCTAATGGGCTTTCCTTTGTAGGTTACCGTCTTCTTTTCCCTGTCTGCCTTGAGGATTCTTTCTTTGTCGTTGATTTTAGACAGCTTCAATACAATGTGCCTTGGAGAAGGCCTGTTGGGAACACCTAATAGAATTAGGTGTTCTATTTGCTTCTTGGATTCGAGGATCCAGTTCTGTTCACAAGTTTGGGAAGTTCTCATCAACAATTTGTTTGAATATATTCTCTGTTCCCTTCTCTCTTTCTTCTCCTTCTGGTATGCCCATTATTCTTATATTGCTCTTTCTGATGGAGTCAGAAAGTTCTTGTAGAGTCCTTTCATTTCTTTTAAGTCTCAAGTCTCTTTCTTCTTCCATCTGTGTAATTTCCAGGTTTCTATCTTCAATGTCACTGATTCTTTCCTCCATCTGGTCAACTCTACTACCTAAACTGGTTATTTCATTCTTAATTTCTTCTATTGAGTTCTTAATCTCCAGAAATTCTATTTGGTTCTTTTTTAAAATTTCAATCTCTTTTATAAAATGTTCATTTTGTTCTTTGATTGTGTTTCTGAGTCCATTAAACTGCCTTTCTGTGTTTTCTTGCATCTCGTTGAGTTTTTTCAGAACTGCAATCTTGAATTCTCTGTCATTTAAGTCACATATTTCCATATCTTTAAGTTCCTTTTCTGGAGACTTTTCACTTTCTTTCTGAGCTGTCTTGTTGCCTTGGTTATTCATGGCAATTACTGATTTATTATTTCTCTTCCTAGACATCTGCAGGAGTGGCTTCTGCAACAGGTTGATAGGAAGAGGTCTTTCTTTTGTTTTCCAGTACTTGTTGGTAGAAAGTTTTATTTTCTCTCCGACTGCAGCCTTTTATTTTCTCTCTCACACGGTAGTGCTATGTTTTCTCTGCACAATTCCAGCTTTTCACACAATGGGGGGATTGCCTGGGAGACAGGCTTCTTCTCTGTTAATAGTTTGCCTGGGTCACAGGGTGCAGTGTCTGTGTGGGTGTGTGGAGAGCTTTTGAAGTTCCAAAGCTCTTCCTGCACCAGATTCAGAGCCCGTATGTTTCAGCAGTTCTGTTTACTCCTGCAAGGATCCACCCAGATAGGTGGGGCCAGGGGCAGGGTGAGTTGTGAGAGGTGGCCCAGAGCAATGGCGGCGACCACCACAGGCAGTCCTGCTTCCACAGCTCCCTCCCCTTTGCCAGAGCTAGTTGGGCTGCGAATCTGTGTGTGAGGTCCATAGTTCTCAGAATAGCAAATATTCTGTTCTTTTGATCTGACGCTGCTACTGTTCTGCTTCTAGCACCGGGCAGGTGGGGGCAGGGCGAGCTCGGGGAGGATACCAAGGGGTCGGCTAGTCTCACTGCCTAAGGCTTCCGTTCTCTGCTGGGCAGTGAACGTTAATCCACCGTTTTCAGCCTTCTTCCCTCAGTCTTTTCTCCAAGGTCTCTGCCGTGAGCATTGGGTTCAGCCGTGTTATATGCTGCCCCCTCAGCCCTGTGGGCCATAAGCGGAGCCCTAGCAGTCCGAGTTCTTCCCTGTCACGCAGCTGCAGTAGTTCTGGGATGCAGCGAGCTCGGAGCACCGAGCCAGGTCTGCGTCCTGCGCCCAAGTGGCTCTGTCTCCGCACTTCTCCCTTCCCTCCTCCTCCCGCTTGTGCGATTTGCCCACCTTTAGGTGAATTCAGTAGTGGGCCTCTTCGTCTTGCCTGTCTGCTGTGTAGGGAGTCCTTTGTGGAGTTATTGTTTGATTAGTTGTAAATTCCAGGGGAGCTTTACGAGGCTCACCTCATGCTGCCATTTTGATGACGTCTCTCCTAAAGCAATTTTTGTTCCTATAATTTTTATGAGTAATATTTTTAAAGTATTTACCTAATGTCTTATGACATGTTATGTTTTATGGGAGTAATTATTAACTTATTATCTTTAGGAAGCACAATTCTGAGGATGCAAAGTTATGATGTACCACAGCTTGGAGGCTTCAAACCTCCAACTTAACGACAAGCTTCCTCCACATGTCATCCCACAAGGGTATCCTTTCAACAACTGATAAAGAGAAACCAATTAGCCCCTTGGCAAACTCTTTGAGGTAATATATATTGGAAATAACAAAGAATACATATTTCATAAAGCAAGTCTGAGTCACCATGATGTCATTAAAAATATTGCAGTCTTTTTTCCTCTATAAAAGCTGAAGGGAATTTAAAAAAAAATAAATTGAAATAGTTATAATACTTTCTTGCAGTTTTTTTAAGCCCTCACAATTGAAAACTATTTTTTAAAACTTTGAGAGTAAATGTTCTTCTTTACATAATTTACTTACAGTAAAATTGAGCAAAAATCTAAGTTTCTCAAAACCTCAGATAGTAATTTTATATTCTTCCTTTAAATCACTTGTCAAAATGAAGTCTCAAACTTAGGTTTTGATTTAATGTGATATTATATGTGAAAATACAAAAGCAGTTCACACCCTGCAAATTTTACCTATAAAATCTTTGTACTTTGAAACATCTAGAAGCTCCTTTTCCAGTCCTAAAGCTAGACAACTAGATTAGTCTACTACGGGATTGTGGGCTATTTTGTTATAGAAATGACTGCACAGTGGTGATGTTTGGCATCAAGAGGAGCTGAACTGAGTCAGCTTCCTCAGCTTATTTCAGTAGTAAATGTGGAGCAGTCTAAGCCTGACTCATGTTGGAATGAATGTGTGTTCCTTTGTTTGTCCGCCCATCCAATTACCCCTTTATTCATTCATCAATATTTATCCAATTCCTAATATGTTTTTTTCAGCATTCAATGTTTTCCATGTCTTTATTTTTAGTGTGCTGTCACACCTTTCTAACTTGATTCCTAAATATTCTACTTTTTAAACATTGAAAAAAAATTTTTTTTTCTATAACTTTGCACTACCTACTGAAAACAAGCCCTGCTGCAAACTCTGGTCTGAAATGCGTGGCATTCCTCAATACAGCTCCAACTTACATTTTGAGACTTATCACCTATTATTCTACATATCTTAGATTTCGTTCAAATCCCATCTACTCACTATCCCCTAAATACCCCCTTCACTGTATTGATGTTTTCCCTTTGCTTAAACTATTCTCTTGCTGTCTAATGGTCCACATCTCCCAGTTCCTCACATACTTCAAAACATATCTCAGCTTGTACCTCCTGCATAAAATTCTCCTCCATCCCAAATCAGAAACAATCTTTCTCGGAGCAATGTTTCATTGCCTCGCATTTCTAAGTCTCTCATGCCACGATCACGTTCCACTTACCAACAGAACCATTTGCATATGTTGTATCTCTCTCTTCCACGCTGAGAGAGGACTGGGATGCTGCATACTCACCTTTTCATCCTCATCACACTGTCTCCCATTACCGACCTGTGACCACCTGGACCATCACCACTCCTTCCTCCTGTGACATGGACCGATGGCCTCTTCCCGGTAAAGGCCACAGCTTCCACCAGTGCACTGTATCGCACACCCTCCTACAGATCTCCTGCCACTGGCTTTTCTCCTCTCCTTTTTTATTGGCTCTTCCCATTAGCATAAAAAGATGCTTACGTCTCTCCTAAAGCTTATTTTCAACCGGATACATTCTAGCTCTCTTCTTCCCTAAATAGCCCAGCTTCGCGAAAGGGTTTTCTACATACCACTGTCATCATGTCCACAGCTCCCACTCACTTCTGAATCCTATGTGCTCTGGTTTCCATCCCCATCACTCAAGTGACACTGTTTGCACTGCGACACCAATAACGCTCTTGTCGCAGAGCCAATGGGAACTATTGGCCTCTGCCCATCACCTAACACTACTGACCATTCTTTCCTCTTTCAAGGGCCTCTTCCCTTGAACTTCTGTGACTCTTTCTGTTCTTGGATTTTCCTGTGTCTCAACCCATCTCTAGAAATGTGGGCTTCACTCAGTGTCCTTCCTGTTCTTGGCCTTCTTCTAAGTCTATACACTTTTCCTGAATGGCCATCTAATCCACAGTTTCTGATGCCATTAGGCTGGTGACTCCTATCTGTCTGTCTCCAGCCTGGACTTCTCTACTGAGCTTTATACCTACAAAACACAGCCTGCTAGGCTTTCCTGTTTCAAGGGTCCATGTGCACTCAAAGGACAAATGCATCATATTGTCT
The DNA here is from genome assembly GCF_004115265.2 of Rhinolophus ferrumequinum. NCBI lineage: Eukaryota > Metazoa > Chordata > Mammalia > Chiroptera > Rhinolophidae > Rhinolophus > Rhinolophus ferrumequinum. The sequence continues at coordinate 4,229,006 of NC_046301.1, read as the reverse complement.
ACCTTCACTCAAATCTGTTGCCTATGTTTTGTTCCTCATCACACTTAAATATAGTACCATTCGTCAAGTTCCCAAGTCAGAAACCAGAGTTTCTTCCCCAAACCTGCCCCAATTTCTTAGTCCATGTGTTCCGCCCAACACTGAGTCCTGCTAATTCTTCCAACTACAAAGCTTCTGAATATGGCCCCTCTTCTCGAAGCTCTCTCTCCTAACCACTGTAGTGTCTCACCTGGATTTCTGCCATGGCATCCTAACTTGTCCCTCTGCCTCCAGTCTTGGTTTCTGGCAATTCACACTAAAGGCTGAGGGAATTTGACAAATACAAATCTGATCATCCCCCTGGTTAAACACATGGATTGCTCTAATGACTTGTAGGACCAAGTCCAACTTCCTTCAGCTATTTTACAGTAGTGGGCATAATCTGATTGCTACTCATTCTCTGGCCTCATCTATGTTCTTAACCCTTCAAACTTGACATTCCAGTTCTTCTTACGTCTTTCAGTTCCCTCAACATGCCATGTTCTCACCTTCAGCTCGTTACACGTGCTGTTTCCTATGTCTAACCACCTTCATCCTCACCTCTCAACCTCTTTGCAAGGTTAACTCCTTATCTACCAAGCCTCTCGGCTTACATATACCCCTTCTTCCAGAAAATCTCCAGTAACCTTTGCACCTCGGTCAAGTACGTGTCCTAGGTCCCTTCAGGGGCATCTTACACTTTATAGACAGTACTTCATTGGTCTGGCTCGTTTGTACACCTGTGTGCTCATGAATTGGTGTACAGGGGCTGTGTTTATTTTGTGCACAGCCATAACTACAGATCACCGTGGCAGTGTGATCTATATGTGTTTAGAGATCACAGGTGCTCAATAATGTATATAGTATGTGATGAATTTTGAAAAGTAATCAAATATACCATACTGGGGACAAAAGCCATCTGTGATTGGTTAGTTTTGTTTTGTTTTCTTTTGTTTGCAGCGTGACTATATAACAATGATTTCATCTAAGCAAGTCAATTACGTGGTGATACACATAAGCTATACCAGGAATAGTAGGGCAATTCCATCAAATTGTGTTTTCACATATACATACCGTAGGTGGGCAAGTCTACATAGACTGCCACATCATGGCATTCAGGATCATCCTGCGGTAATCAACACGGACCTTTAAGAGGATCAGGATAAATGAGTTGCTCGGGGGAAAGTCTGTATATTCCAGTCCATGAGTTTAAACTCAGCCTGTGTATGTACTTGCACACTGTCACATTTCTATTGAAGAAGTACTTTATCATAGATTATACTGAACTACAGGGGAAATCATTTTATTTTGTGCTGGACAATTCTAGTCATTCAAAACTAAAGCGAATCCTGCTAAATTTATAGATGCACATCAAATATAACATTTTTAACTGTCCAAATGGCTAGCTGCATAAATAAATAAATAAATAAATAAATAAATAAATAAATAAATAAATAAGTAAATAGCAGTGTGCTTTAATCCTAGAAAGTGTTTGGTATTTAATTGGCAATTAGCTGGGCAAGGTGGTTCATCTTTTTCAATTCTTTCCTCACATAGGTGAGGATAAAGGTGTCCTCGAGGTGGAGCTTCACGGCTCAGGTCACCCCAGCATGTAGAGACGAATCTGTCACATTGTTAGTAGGGTCACAGTAGAACCCACCTGTCACACCTGTCTGCACAGTGCTCTCCTGTCATGTCACAATGTGCTGTCGCTGGTCACCCGCGTGTCCCTTTATTCGTGTTGTCAAACTCCCTCACCCTGACTCATAATTTCTAAGTCTTGCAACATCGAGAACATATTTCAATGATGTACGTTATCTAGCTAGGATTGTAAAACAATTTTTTTAATGACATCTTATCTGGAACCACAATATTAAAAAACAATCAAATCAATGGATGCGTTTTTCAGGCAATTTAAATCTACATTGTTCATGGAAACATGTGGCCCTTTCAAAGGTCCAAACTATCTAGGGAGCAGAGTCAGAAAACTGCTTCAGGCTGAGAAAGGTGGATGGTTTGCAGCAGGAGTTTTGGATCTTGCCATTCCCCTTGGATTTGGAGAGAGCTGGCTGACACGGCAAAGTATTAATTTGGCATTCTTATGTCATAATGGTGTTTTTGTTTGTTTGTTTGTTTACCACAACCAAGCACTAAAAAATTACTACAGTAAGATAATAACATAACTCACAGCTCAGCCAGGACAACATGATAGAAAATTGGGGAAGAGAGGCTCTCCTGCTTTCTTTCCTTCTTTGTCACCTTGCATGCATTCATTCAAAATTTTTTAAAATTTTTATTTATTTTTTTGTACTATTTTCCCCTTTGGGGCTTTGGTAACCAGCACCCCAAGTCATGCTCCTGCAAGTTAGAGACCTGACCCAGGAAGCCAACACGCACATTTTTGTTACTGATGAGTGCATGCTCCAGACACTGGCCAGTCATTAAAACCTTCACACACTCCATCTGCAATGCTTTACTTTCCTCCCATTGATGATTCCCAGTCTACGCACATTTCAAGTTCCTAGTAATTCTTCACTGCCTATTCCACATCTTAGCTCTCTCATGAAGCCGTGCCTAGCTCATCTAAAGAAGGCTGAGATTGCTTCCCTCTTTAAACACAGCATTTTGCTCAGACTTAAGTTCACCCGTTTTACAGTTTTCACAGTACTGTCTTCTCTCTGTCCCACCATTCACTCCTCTCCACACCCCACAATGCATACTTCTACTTTTGACAGTTGCTCTATTATTTACCTACCTATCCACTGTCGTGAATAGCCCAGTGCCTTGAAAAAAGAATGGGTTTTGGGAAAGACAAATCGTAGCCTTTTAACTTTTTTAACCTAATATGTTGGATATGTAACCTTTCTGCATATCAATTTCAGCATCTGCAAAATGGGGAAAATACCTGCTTGTAATACTTTGGTTAAGATGGCAAATGATGTATATAAGGTCCCAAGCTCTGGACTAGTGGAGGAGAGCTATCAGTACTTAACACCTTGTGTGTTTAATTCATGTAGCATGGAGTTTTGGTCTGCACATTACTGCGGCAGCAGGAGCCGTCTTTCCACCAGGTGTAGACTCCTACAGGTGTAGGTCCATGGCCCAGACCTTGGTCTGTAAACTATGTCTTATAAAGGTAGATTTTTCTTTCTACCCACTCTGTTTTGTAGTCCTGAGCACACATCAGGCAGTGTGATAAGATGGAAAGAACAATGTGGAACAAGAAAACCTTGCTTTCACCCTGAGGTTTCGTTGACTGGTGCTACTGAGGAGGGCAGAGATTTGCACCCTCAGTTACTGCACGATAAAACCGGAAGACTCCTGCCACCTCGGCCTCTCAGAGAGAATTATGGGAGCTGTGAGAACCATTTGGAAGCCATAAAGGGCAATACAAATATGAATTAAACAGGTAGTTGTGTCGTTGTTATTTTGGATAGGTAATATAAAAACTTTGTACAAAATTCCAAAAATACAAATGAGTGTACAGTGTACAGTGGGGTCCTTCTTCCACTCCTGTCCCCCAGCCACTCAGATCCCCCACTAGGGGCAACACATGTCATCATTTTGGGGTATATCCTTCCATAGATATTTAGATATTTAGATGCAATCTATTACGTAACTTTCTTCTATAAAACTCTCCAACAGCCCTCACACAACCCCTGCGGCCCAAGGTTCAACTTAACGCCTTGAAAGCCAACGACACCCAGGGCTGACACCTAAAGTTGGCCTACTTGCACTGTTAACTGTATTTACTATTAAGAGACCCTTAGTCACCAACACAGATTCTGTCATGAGTCTGAAAAAGCCATCATTCTCGGCACACAAACCACCCGGGAGCATAGGGCCCAGGGAAGGCCAAAGTTGCTGCATCTTCTGTTCAGAAGTGTAATGAATAAATGGTCCCTATTCTCACACATTCCAACCAAAGCGGCACTCATTGAAAATCAGTGGTTTTGCTTTTCCATTCTACATGTCCTTGCTCAACTTAGATGCATATAAAATGATTTGGATTTTCCCTTATATTTGCTTGAAACAACTACTCTTGAAACAATCTTCATCTTTGGCTGACTTATATGTGTGATATTTACATCCTATCCTATTCCCCAGATTACTGTGCAGATTAACTAAAAAAAAAAGGTGTCAATATTACAAAGCTCTTCCAAATCTTTAGGTGAAAAGTCTATATTATGTGAAATATGTGCTTTTAATATTAGAGTCTGTCTCATGGAGCCAACGTAACATTTTTATTTCTTTTCAAACAGGAAACAACATGTATCAGTCAGAGTCTATCAGAAGGAAGAAACTCTATCTGCTCTTTAAACAGAGACTTTGCTGTAAGCAGGTATGGAAGAACTGAAAGGACAGACTGAGGGCAAAGGCGGAACACCAGGTAGGTCTGAGAGGCGCACTGGGGAGCAGTGAGCCTCCCTGGCACGGAAAAGAGGCTCCTGACTAAGAGGAGGAGCCTCCTTAGCCGCCAGGAGGCGCTGGGTGCGGCCGAGGCTCCAATCTCTGAGGATGAGACACAGGCAGGCTGCTGGCAAAGCAGAAATGTGTGTTGTGGGGGCCCACCCTCAACACCACAAAGCTGAGAACTAGAAAACAGAGGGAAAAGAGCGTAACACCAGGCAGAAAATGTTATATACATAATATATATCTAAAACATATGTATATAATACATTCAAAGGGGAACCTCGTACATGTTTAGACTTCGAGAAAAGAATCATTCCCAAATCTTAACAATGAGGTAAAAAAACGAAATGTCCCTCATTGTTTTAGGAAGACCTATGAACTTTTCACTGCTTCTTAAACATTGGTCAACAGAATTTATAAGTTACTTTCTTCTGTACTTTTGAGATAATATGATGTAGAGGTGTTCAACAAAACACTGTATTATTCTTATTTACGAATTAAGTGGAATATCAATCCTTTCTCCATCTTCACTCTGAAGTAGAACTATTCTTCTACCTTAAATGAATTATTTTCTCTTGAGATGCTTGAATTAGGTGTTTCACCCACTGAGATATACTATATAAAAACAAGACATTTTGTATTTACTTTAGATTAAAATAATTTAAGCTGGCCTTTCATTGGCTTCTTCCCACTCATATTATAAAAATGATTTTTCTAGTTCGCTTGAACAAAGACAGTGCAAGAAACCCACAGTAGGCCTGGAGGTGTTTGGTTATGGGCGTGTGTATCCTTGTGTCAAGTAGGAGCCATGAGAAGTGGCTTCCCAAAATAAAAGCAAGAGTTAGAATAAAATTGTCTATTCCTCTTCTACCTGACCTCATTCTGTAAAACTTCAACACAAACATATTGTACTTTCAAAAGAACATGAAAATGACATTCCAAATTAATATCAGCTCTTTTGAATTATGTCGATGACTCTGTTGAGTTTTCAGCCTATTATTATATGAGCTGAGGTGGATTAAAAATGGCCACAGATTCTTTCCAGTTCATCTCACTCAGAAGTGGAGCCCACTCCGCACCTCTTGAATCTGGGCAGGGTTTGTGAGTTGCTCTGATCAATAGAATGAGGCAGAAGAGACAGTGTGCGACCCCACGCCAGGCCTCAAGGGGCCATTCCCTCCCCTCCGTCCTCTCCTCCCTCTCCTGCCCATTGCTCTCCTATATTTCCTGCCTCCTTAGGATCTTTCAGGAGCTTCCCACCACCTTGGATCAGACAAGCCCCTCCTCTATCCTCACAGTCTGGGATGATCTCACTTCCCATGCATGCAAAGTAGCATTGACATGAGATATTATCTCAGGTGGTTCCATAGCAAATATTTTATTTATTTAAATGTGTGTGAGGAAAAAAAAAACCAAAAACATAACCAGCACATGAAACAGATATTACTGTTTAGGTTGTTAATTTCCTTTTTAAATAAGCTATTTTAAAACAGAAGGTCTACAGTTTAAACAAATCAAGTAAGTAATCGTAGAGGCTGTGTTTAAATTGGAAAACTTCGGGGAAATTCTGCTGTAAGGCATTTTGGCTTAAATCCTACATGGTGCCAATACACAATCCAATTTACTTCCCCTCCTTTTGCCAAGAGGACCCCTCTAACATCAAGATCCTTCCTGGTTCAGCTTTCTATCTTCTTTCCTTTCACTCAAATTGCCCGTGAAAATCAAGCAACTCTTTGAAGCTTTCCTCACTGGTAGCAAGATGGAAATTCTTGACAACTGCTACTCTGCCCACGTCACTGTCACTGTCACTACTCCATTTTGTTTTCTCACTACACAAATTTTGGCTTTATGCTGTTACCTCGAGATTCAGTGCCAGGACAACACTTTTCCCTGGAACTTCTCAACTTTCTATTTTCCTGCCTCTTCACTTCTCAAATCCTCCGCCTCCATGCCCTCTGCTAACTATCCTTAATCCTGATCATTTTACTACCTGTATTTATGTTCTCATCACTCTCTATTGTAAGTTCTTAACCATGAGCTCCTCTTCTTTTCACTCTTCTCTCCTAGCACCCACTGTCTTTATTCTTCATTTTATTGTTTCTTCCCTTACATGTGTCCTGCTGTACTCGCCTAGAAACACAAAGGAAGAGCAGGTAGGAGGCCTGTAAGTGTGTTTGCTCATGTAAAGATGAAGTCAAACATTTTTGCACTTTTGAAGTTCTTTCTGTACTTGGATCCTGCTTGACTTGTGTCACTTATTCCCTTAAGAACATTCTCATTCAAGATAAGTTACAAAAATTCTGGTCTAGACTTGACTGGATAAAGATTATCTTTAGTTCTTGAATGAGACTCTGTGTTTAACACAAATTACATATTCCTCACAGGTCAGTGTGCAAGTTCCTACATAGATAAGGTCTTTGAAAAGTTCTTTCAAAATCAGAACGGTTATTCTATGCTTTGACAGATGCACAAATGAGTTCTTTGGAGTTTAGTGTTTCAAATGACCTCTGAGTTTCCAACCTATTTGAATTTTCATGATGTTGTTCTCTTCTAATTGCAGGAAAATGTGCAACTCCTACACTTGCAGTTTGTTCACAACAGGAATTGTCTTTGATTTTGACTGAGTAGTTTAAGGTTTGGGAATTTGAAATAATAGAATACCACTATGATTATCACCTTAATAAAAATTTATGGACTTAGAAATATAGAAAGCTACAGATAAAATACCTGGGAAGACAAAAGAGAAAACTTGAATGTTCTGCATTGGTTACATTTTACAGAGAGAAAATGTCACATCAGGATTAATCTGAAGGCATGGAAAGGATTTAAACTAGATAATCTTAGCTCAGGTTAGCAAACATCCAATTTTTCCTTTATAACACCATGAGTTTTCAGAGTCACATTAGTTTCTATTGGAATGGTAGCTGTTGTCCCAAAATAATTTCAGTGATTCAATTACAATCTATAATCCATAAAAAAACGGATTTACTCCTTTTAAATGATCCAAAATAATGGAATTTTTTTCTTCAACAGAGCAGAATAGGAGTTGAGAAGTTATGCTCAGAAAATGAGAACCTCTGTATCTCATTATCTTATACATTCAGATTTTGAATTTATAGGGTAGTGATTCATATTTGATCTAGTTTTAAAATACAATCTGATTTGGCACAATGAAGTAAATATTAATACATTTCTTTCTTAGATATGGTATTTAAAAGTAGAAATGTGACAAAATCCAGTGTTAACTAGTTCAATCCCATAAGCAATTTAATATATTTGAGTCTGATAACACAACTGAGAAGTTTAACAGGATTTTAAAATAATGCTATTCTATTCAAGAAAAGTTTTATTTTCTCAAAGGGAAATTTTTTATATGCCAAACTAGTAGGAAATAGTTAAAAATGGATGTTTATATGACCGGACTTGGCTTATTCTTGAATTCCTTAGTTCATTACCCACATCTGTGAGAAACTACCACGGATCCACTCCAGAAGGTGAGAAGAGAGTATCATAGCGAAAAGCACTGTCTGGGTTCACATTTCTTCTTGGCAAAAAACGCAACAACTTCCAACAGCCTCAGCAGCCTCATCTATAAAATGAAATCATAACAATACCTACTGAAGATGGTTCTTGTGGGGACTAGTGAGCAGTAACAGTAGCAGGCACACAGAAATCACTCAATTAATAACAATAACAGGGATTAAACAGTGGAAAGGTTAATATGCAGCGATGTCTTTTTTTCTTTTTAAAGTAATTGAGCTCCAGGGTTAATAAATTCCTTGTAATAGAAACTGGTTGAATCAAAGATCTACATAATCATATAATCATATGTCTACTTTTTCTGAGCAGCACATGTTGAGATTTTTAAAATTATGTTGGCCCTCCTATCCACACTATTTCCATAGATAAGCTAATTTGTTACTTATCTTTAGGGAAAGACCCATACTGTGTCAATAAGGTGGCATTAAATGGTTTTCAAGTAAAGGACTCAGGCAGCTAAGTCAGTTTGGACTACTCTACCTCCCTCTGGTTCAATCTTCCAGACTTGGGACCAGAGAGATTTGCGGCTACAGTGGATGAATTAGTATACTTTTGTGAAAGCAGTACGTGTGGTTACATTTGTTCTTACAGAGTGCCCACAAGAAGCCTCCAAATTAAGTTCTGTGGTAAAATCCTCTTTTAAAAATTGCCCATTAATATGACAGCACCAAAAAGAGATAAATGAATCCAAGAAAATGCTTGACAGAGAGGTTCCAAGTCATATATCAAGACAGCCCGGGGAGCTGGTTAAGAGCACACAAAATGGGCTCAGACCTCAGCCTGGGGCCACTTGTGTCCCTAAACCTCAGTTTCCTCATCTGTGAAGTGTGGGAAATTACGTTCTTTCCCACTAGATGTAAGGAATAAACTAGATAAAATTTGTAAAGAGAAGAGTAATAGATATGTAGTACATTTTGTCAAACATGTCATTACTCATTTTGGTCATCCTCATAAGCAGGTTGTGAATGATTCCTTTCATTTTATTTTTTCACTTACAAATGGCTTTCTGGTTTGTAGGGGCAAATGTTTTGTGTATTTTAAGGCAAACTGAATCTAGGGAATAAGAACGTGCAATTGTTTAGTACTTATTTATCTGTCAGGCACTTTATATATTCAAACAGTTTAATTCTGACAGTAACCCTACTGGGAAAATTTTCTCATGCCCATTTTACAGATGAGAAAACAGAGCCTCAGAAGAAATAAATAACTTTCCAAATTCACAAAATCCTCAAATTAAGTGGCAATGTAGGAAACAGTGTACATGACCTCTGACTCAGAGGCCTGTGTTCTTTCCACTCGGTCTGATGTCATTCAGCTTCACAACATCCAACCAACCGCCAGGCTCCGTGTCTGTGTGGCCTAAAGGCATACAGGCACACATCGCTGGCACTTGGGCCAAACGGCCCGAATGAAAGAGTTCTTTTTCAGCTGCACCTAAACAAGCCATGGGAGTAGAAAATAAAGCCATTCTCAAATGATCCAAAATTATAGGAACATATTAATCACACGATCCCAGACTCCTATATCTAAGAATACATCGCAGCCGTTCCTTTCAGCCCTGTTTTTCTCCTGTCTTTCTCTTTGTGTGCAGGGAGCGTCAGTGCCCTCACAGCACTGCTGCGAGCTTTGCTTTGTGCTGCCTGCCACTGCACATAACTGATGGGGTACAGGGGACTGAGAGGCCGATGGGTAGTCAACGGGCCTGGACCAAAGAATAGCAGTCAATACCACAGGTTGAGACTCAAAGTCATAAGTGGATGCATTCCTTCTTCTAGAACACAAGAGGCTCTCAGAAAATGTTTTCTCGATGTATTGAAAAATATGTTAGTTTTTCCAACAGTTAACTGAGAAAGTGTAATATATCAATTAGTAAAAATGTTCACAGGAAATGCAGTGAATGAGCAGATATATACTTTGAAGTGAAACAAATAGGGGATTTTATGTACGAGGAACCCATTTATTATAACCAAAAGAATGCCTCTTTTACAAACCAGGAATGTTCTTCTTCAGTGTGGCAAACAGTGCTTGCTTTAATGTTTTATTTATTTAGGCTTTATTCATTGCGAAGAAGAATGAAGCCCAAACCTCTTCTTCTAACATGGTCACTCCAATCTGCCCAACCTATGTACCCAATTTCTTTTTCTACGTCAATTCCATTAGCAAAACCCATTCCAGCAGAACTATTCTAGCCTCTGCCTCTTAGCACCTGGTATTTCCTTCCTCTCAGCCCTTCCCAGTGACATTTCTGTGCCTTTGATGTTATCACTCTCTTCTCCATCAATTCAAACCTTTCTCAACGGTGAAAAAGTTCTATAATTTTTACTACTCCCCTGGACATTATCACTTGATGTCTGATGTTGTGACCGACATTTGAAAGCCAACTAACTTGTCACTATTGTGCTACCTGCTCTCTGAGGGCAGGGGCTACGTCTGTCTCTTTAATAATACATCCTCAGGCTCTGGTAGGTATTAGGCACTCAATAAATACGTACTGAATGTCTAAAGGAAGGAAAGAAAATATGTCTGAACTCATCTTGCAGACTTTTCCTGGGCAAACACTATGCTTTAGACTTTTTTGTATGTCTTTAGCACTGAGCTCAGTGCCTTGAACAAAGCAGGAATACATTTTGTTTTCAGTGTACTACATTAACTTTTGGGAAGCCA